>NC_063162.1:113148343-113467593 GCF_023159225.1 Perognathus longimembris pacificus
GTTCTGTTTCTACTAACCAACTCCTCCAAGATCATCTAGTACCATTTTTCAGATTCCTTTTTTTATAGAATCATCCCTCTAAGTAAGAAATGGTCCTTTATCTTACCCCTGTCTGCACTGTTAAACTTGAAATATTAGCTTAGGATGTTACTAAGATGTAACTAAGATAATATTTAGAGAGTGTTCTGTAAAAACAAAAAGTATAGTATTTCTCAGATGTCCTAATAAATTTGGGCAGTGGAATATGAGGACGTGAACAAAAATTAAAAATTTGAAAGGAGGGGTGGGATATAGCTCAGTGGCAAGTGCTTGCATAGAAAGTGCAATGTTCTAGGTTTAATCCCCAGTTCTGAAAAGAATAAAGACAAATATATATATATATATATATATATATATATATATATATATAAAACCCACCCCCATGGGGCTGGGAATATGGACTAGTGGCAAGAGTGCTTGCCTCCTATACATGAAGCCCTGGGTTGGATTCCCCAGCACCATGTATATAGAAAATGGCCGGAAGTGGCGCTGTGGCTCAAGTGGTAGAGTGCCAGCCTTGAGCAAAAAGAAGCCAGGGATAGTGCTCAGGCCCCGAGTGCAAGGCCCAGGACTGGCAAAAAACAAAACAAAGAAACAAACAAAAAAACCCCAAAACCCACCCCCAAAAAACGGGACAAACAACATAATGACTGAAAAGGGCTACTGGAGGACATTCAGAAAACAAATACAAGTGACTTTTTTCAATAAGGCTACAAAAATGAAGACAAAACTACCTTGAATAAGCTAAAATTTAAAGGCAAAAGGAAATCAAATAACCATTCAGTAAAATATCGAGATGTGTTTGTATTTTTAATATACAAGGGCTTGTATAAAAGGATAAGAAAAACTTACAAGCCCAAACAGAATTGGACAAAGGGGGAAATATATAATTTACACTGTTGTATAAAAAGAAACATACTGAAAGTTTATGCTAAATAAAAAAAAACAGAAAGCAAAGATGTTTTGAAATTCAGAATATTAAGTGTTCCCAAGAGTAAAGAAAAATAAGTTGGACTTGAATTTAAAATAAATCAACAATGTGGCCACATACAATTCAAATATGTTTCACTCATCAAATTAATTTTAGGGTATGTATCTTAAAGAAATAATCAAAAGTAAATATTTAAAATTTCAGACACAAGTGTGTCCACTGAAGTTTTATTTTATGACAGTAAATAATGAGTAGTGAATATCAAATTAGTTGCTGCAACTCTAGAAGCACATTAAAATGTTATAGTTATCTTTTCCTGATGGGAGTTAGATAAGTTTTCATACGTCAAGGTTCTCTGTATTAAAAGTACGTTTTTTTGCCAAGTGCCAGTGGATCAATCTGTAATCCAGGCTACTCAGAAAGCTGAGACCTAGGATCACAGGTTGAAGACAGCCCATGCAGGAAAGTCCATGAGAACCTTATCTCCAGTTAACCACCAAAAAACTGGGAGAATTATTGTAACTCAAGTGGTAGACTACTACCCTTGAGCAAAACTGTTCAGGGACACTGCCTAGGCCCTGAGTTCAAGTTCCAGGACCAGTACACACACCAAAAAATATTATTTTTATACTGGAAAAGTGGAATTATTAATTATGGCGATAGGAAGAAGGTCCTGGATCAGGGTTATTGTTATCTCTCATGGAATTTGTTAATGTTAAAGAGCAAATTAGTCACATTTAGTGAAGGTCAAAATTATTTAGATAAAACAAGTGACATTGACATCTTACAGTATTCTGTATTTCCTCAAAAATCTCTTGAGGTCTGAAACTTTCTATGTAATGTTTCTAAGAATGAGCAAGAAGGGGAAAAACAAAGAAATAGAGATGATTTTTAAGTATTAGGAAAATGCATAGTAGACTGAGATAGCTAGATTTTTTTTATTTGACCCTTATTGCCTATGTGACATGTGTATATCTTTTTCTAACTGAAACTTACATATAAACTTCAAAGTTATTGAGAATATCAAAAGAATTGGAGGTGCTTTTCCTGACTAATCACCATTGACTTCTACTTGAGGAAGATAAGAAAGATCAATTAAGGACTTAATCATTATATCTCTGAAGAATTAAGCTCAAGTGTGGGAAGATGGATATTTAGCTGGAGGAAGTCTTCCATTATTTATCCTTTTCAGTACTTAAAATTATTATTGATCACTCTGTGGCAGGTACTTTGCTAGATGCTGATGATAAGAGAAACAGAGATTCAAAGCACTGTACTCATGAAATATCAACCCTAAGTTGTGGCATACAATTGTAACCCTAGTACTTGTGAGTTGGAGGCAGGAGAATTCAAGGACAGCTTGAGCTACACAGATCCTCTCTCACCTAAACATAAGTACCTAGCCTTTTATTTTCTTGTGAAGTGAGTACATTTGTTATGAAGATTATTCCTGAGAGGAAATTCCTTTGCTATTCAATAAACATTGGGTGGGAGCAAATCTATTATGTATCTATTTATTATTGTACTTTATAGCCCAATCTTTTAGCCTCAAGTCATTAGCTCTGGGGAATTCCTAGCATACATATAACATTACCTAAATGGGTTTTAGACTTGGCAGAACTCATAAACAGGAAAATGTCATTTCCTGTTTTAGTTTTTTTTAAACTGCTTTATGATTCATAGACTTTAAACTTACCTAATCTCAAATGAACTTTTTTTTCACTCTCTCTCAGGAACAAGGTCAAATCAGTTCAGAAAGGGCAAAGCAACAGCAAACATTTCTGACATGGAGCTTGCCTCTCATATAGAGAGGAGGATTCCAATGATAAGGATTTCAGAGTGGCTATCATGGGTTATATGTTAAAGATACAAGGGCAATCCTGTTCTCTAGCTTGTCTCACTTCACAGCAAGTTTCTTTTCCATGACTTCACTTTTGCCCTTAATGAGCCAGATACAATCGTTCTTTAGATCTAGTAGACAAGATAGAGATTCTTACAAGTCTGTCTACTTGTCTTACTAGTGTTCTCAGGCCAAGTATGGAGGGCTCCAGGGCTAGCTAACTGAGGCATGAAGTTTATTTTAATGTGCAATACTTGAGGGGAAAAAAGTGAAAGAAACTGGCTCCTTATATGTGGCATTTTAATTCTAATTAATGATAAATATTGTTGGTGATATATTTGAAATAATACTAATACGTAGCTAGCCATAATCATGTACAAACAATTACACTTTTCTTCTTGAGACATATATAAATCTTCACTCTTAATTGTCAGTTTTTATGACTATTCTATAATCCTTCCAAATATTTTGGTGTATTGTTCCTTGAACTTGTTGCTTTTGTGTTTAAACTGTCAGATCACACTGTGGAGTTTATAGGAACTAGCCTTATTTTAAAATTAGTACTGTGCTATCTCGTTTTAAGCTTTGATCCTTTTATTTTACTTGGTCACTCTGTATTACTACCGAATGTTATCACTGGGGTCTGCCAACTCACCTTTACTAACATTTCATGACATGGCAAGGGCAAACTGTGCCTATTCTATAGGCATACTTTCCATTCTCATCATCTTGTTGTTGTCTAAGAGAATAAAACATAAAAGTGACTTGAAATATCTTACATTCACCACTGACCATACATAATTCTTGATCCTATCCCAAACTGTCTTTCCCTTTGTTACAAGTGTAAATATACTTAGCAGTATTATTAACTTGTCTTTAAAAACTTACAGGGAGAGCTCATCTTTGTCATTCTCTTATCCTTTACTCTATATATCAAATTTGAATTCACTTTTTGCAGCAATGACAATAACCTTGGCAAAATCACTATAACCACTATCAAGTCTTCAGCTTTTAAGAAACTGGCACATAAAGACTGAGAGTACAAGGCAAGCCTGGGCCACAGAGTGAATTCCAGGCTAGTCTTTGCTACATAATGAGACCTTTGTCTACAAAAATTAAAATGTAAAATTGGGTTGCCACAATTAATGAGCTAGAGTGTATTTGAATAATTTGATGATCAGACTTCATAAATAGATCCTGAATGACACTCACCAGAGCCTTGGGCCATGTCATGAATGGAATCTAGAAAGATATTACCATAGTTGTTGTGAGTAAAGTGTATGGGAGAGGAGTATAAGTACTATTAGTCTGAGAATGAGGGCATATACCTTCTTTTAAATGTATCACATAGTACCATGTATTATCATTTGTTTTTGGAATGTAAACATAGGGATATCTTTCCTGTTGACTCTGTAATTATCAAAGAGCATCAGCCTCCTACTTTAGTGGCTTCAGTCCTTTTCATGCTATACCACAATGGCTCCTGTTGCCTGTTTCAGTCTTCTCTCTTGCTACTCACTGTTCCATTATTACCCATCCAACTTCAGCTCCAAAGTGTTCCATTTCATGACTGAAACATTATTAATGCTACATTCACTGCTTGAAATGGTACTCTTTCCAAAATCTGCTCAGTGAACACCTACTCACCAAGTGCTTTCTTTCCCTCCTGTGGTGCTGCCAGGTAAAATTAATTATGCGCTTTTGATGTTCCAACATTCCACAGATGTGGTTACATCATAAGAATACTTGTCACAGTGTTCTAAGTGTTAATGTTTGTTTTCCATTATTCTCACTTCACTATTCTCACACTTCAAGGGAAGAAGTGGTTTTATTCACTTTTGTAACCCTAGTATAATTCTTAGAATATGTGTTTAATAAACAATGGAAAAGTGAAAAAAGACATAAAATGAGAGGAAAAAGCTGGGATTCACTTCATTTGTTCAATAAACAATAGAATTACCAATTACATGCCAAATATTCTACAATAGCAAATAAAGCATATAATATTTTCCCTTATACAGTATCTTAGTTCTTAGTGATTAAAAGTGAAAAATAGATAATTGAAAAATATAATACTGAGTTGTTGGTAAGTGCTACAGAGAAAAGTACTGAAGGAATTCTGCTTGGTATGGTAGTGAATACACATAATTCAAGCTACCCCATAGGTAAAGACGTGGGATTTTGGTTCAAGGCTAGCCTGAGCAGCAAATAGTGAGATGTTATCTGAAAAACAAACTAAAAAAAAAAGAATGGGATTGTAAAATGGCATATCAAATTGTAGTGCAAGTTCAAGTCTCTCAGTTCAATTCCTAGTAGCAAAACAGGAGAAGGAGAAGGAAGAAAGGGAAGGTGCGCTCAGAGTAAAGGAAAGCTATATTCAGTTTAAAGAGGATACATGTGTAGGTGTCCTAATAGAGATAAGTGAATAAGCCTGGCTGATACCTAGGGTCGAATAGTGCAAAGGCCCTGAGGCAGACACATCTATGTATGCCATGTCCAAGAAACAGTAGGAAACCAGTGTTCCTGGAGCAGAATGACTGAGAAGAAACAGCAATGGAAGGTGATATCAGGTCAGAAATAAACAACTAGATGCTGTATGAAATGGAGGAAGGTCATTGTGAGGACTTACTTCTACTCTGGATAGTAAAGAGAATTATGGACAGTTCAGAGCAGAGAAGTAATGTAATCTTATCATTGATCACTAAATTGGCGTGACATACAGTATAATATAGTTTGTGAAATATAATTTGTACTAAGGTTGTTAAAGCAACCTATTAATTAAAAGTGATGAAAGGGGGCTGGGAATATGGCCTAGTGGCAAGAGTGCTTGCCTCCTGCACATGAAGCTCTCAGTTCGATTCCCCAGCACCACATATATGGAAAATGGCCAAAAGGGGCGCTGTGGCTCAGGTGGCAGAGCCAGGGATGGTGCTCAGGCCCTGAGTCCAAGGCCCAGGACTGGCCAAAAAAAAAAAAAAAAAGTGATGAAAGGAGGGTAGAGGAGAGCCAAGGTCATATGAGCATCTCCAAGGTTTGGAAGACTGAAAAGTCACATTTAATTTAATTTTACAACATTAAAAACTTATTTTTAAGTGTTTTACAATTATCTTTAATTCAACTTCTCAGAAAAACCGAATTTTTAATACAAACTACAGAAAGCAAAGATTCATAAATTCTTTCTGATTGGTGGTGATACTACAAAAACCTGAGAGATAGCTACTTTGAATTTATGTTTGTTTTTTTTTTTTTTACTAAGTGTGTTCATAGTAAATGAACTAGAAAATAAAGAGTATAAGTTGTAAGTAAACACTATGGCTACTGCTTAATATAAAGTAACACAACAAAAACTAGAATTTTAACATCAAATTGGATATCATAGTAATAGAGTAGAATGATAAGCATCTGTGATTTCATGTCATGCAGATGTTTATTATCGATATCTTCTGTAAGTATTGTTATTGCTTGGAATGGTAAGAGTTGAACTTAGTGCTTTGGGCTCTGTAATTAGAGCTGCATCTCCAGACCAGCTCTTTGCTGGTTGGTTGGAGTGTAGTCTTGCAGGTTTTTCTGCGCAGGCTAACTTTGAATCTCAACCCACTGGATCTCAGTCCCCCTGAGTAGCTAGGATTACAGGCCTGAGACACTGGCACCAGGCTTATAATACTACTTACGTGTGAGCATATTCTGGCAATTACTGATTTATTGTCAGAATCGGAAAGACTTTTGCAGTGTGGAAAAAGGAACAATGATAATTAAAAAACACACTATTGGATAAATTTCAAAAGTTATAAAGCATTTTATAAGACTATAAAGAGGTAATAGCTGATAAGAAAAATTGGTCCTCTATCCAATTTGGAACTGGTATGACTTCTCATGTTAAAAAAAAGAAGTTGTGCTCCAGAGGCTCATGTCTATAATCCTAGCTATTTGAAAGGCTAGATTGTTGGTATTTCAGTTCAAGGCCAGTCCCTACACAAAAATGTCCTCAAGACTCACCTTTTCAATGAAAAGCTGGATCTGTGCCTGTTATCCTAACTATGGGGCAGTCTAATAAAGGTAGATCCATCACTCTCAGGTAGGAATTGAGACCTTATCTCAAAAATAGAAATACAGGTAGGGCTCCATAGGAAAAGCACCTTTATAGCAAGCTGGAGGACCAGAGTTCAAACTCTAGTACTGCCAACAACAACAAAAACAAGTTTAAAATAAAATTCACAATGCCTAGGCAAAACAAGGTAGTAATAACATTTCAGAACACTGACAAGCACACTTGATGCTCTGGGCCTTTTCTAGGGGAAAAATTCATGATGTAGCAGTACTTCAGAGCACTTGCCAAATACCAGACCCTGTTTTAAAATATTCATTTGTTTCTCGGTTAATTTCCCAAATCTTATAAAACAGATACTGTCATTATTGCCTCAGTCTTAGAGATCACAGAATGAAATACATAGAGATTATGTAATTTCCCCAAGATCACATTATTTTGAAGGGCAGAACTATGAGACGGCAGAATATATTTGTAAAGAATTCAGTAGGACATGGGCTGGGAATATGGCCTAGTGGTAGAGTGCTTGCCTGGTATACATGAAGCCCTGGGCTCAATTCCTCAGCACTCATATATAGGAAAAGCCAAAAGTGGCACTGTAGCTCAAGTGGTAGAGTGCAAGCCTTGAGCAAAAGGAAGCCAGAGACAGTGCTCAGGCCCTGAGTTCAAGTCCAGACTTGCAAAAAAAAAAAGAATTCAGTAGATCATACTAACTGATTCCCTCATGTAAACAATAAGGAGCTAATTTGCTTAGGTTACTGTTGAGGCATGAGGAAAGAATGAACAGGGGAGAGAGTATGAGCTTATGGAAGTGTGACATGAGCTAAATGGCTTATGTATTCTGTTTAGTTCATGCTAGGAATTAGAATGCTGCCTGACTTTGCAAGCTGGGCATCAAAAAACAGCAAAATAATTTTATTTGGATACACTGTTTGGGGGGCTATTTTTAAATGGTTAAAAGCCTGTAACTGTTTTCTAAATTTCACTCAAATTGAGATAGGGGCGGGAGTGCAGTCCAGGCAGGAAAGTCCTTGAGATGTTTATCTTTCTAATTAACTACCAGAAGTGATGCTGTGGCTCAAAGAGATAGAGCACTAGCCTTGAGCATAAAAAAGCTCAGAGACAGTGCCTGGGCCCTGAATTCAAGCCCCAGGATCAACAGCAACAATAACACCAAAATATTCCTCACAGTCAGACGTGATTCCTGAAATCCTAGCTTGCCAGGGGACCAAGGCAAGAGTATCACTTGAACCTGGGAGTTGGAGACCTGCCTGGGTAACATTGTGATACCTCATCTCAAAATATCACCCCAAAGTTAAACAAAACAAGACTTGTTGAATGAACTTGAAAGTATTTTCTTACCCAGAAGTTCTAGTGAGAATGCAGTTCAGCAGATAACTTTTCCCAAGTTTTATCAGGTCCTGGGCAGCAAATCCAGGTGAGATATAACAGACATCTTTCTGAATTTTCAGAAAATAAATGACTGTTGTTACAACACTAACTTTGTGCTTTAAGACAAAAAGAAATAAACACTAACAAGACTACTTGTAGTCTTCCAAAGTCTTGCGAAACGTATGAGAGTGGATGTTGGCATCATTATTAAGGCAAGTACGTGAATCATAATGCATTAAGCATAACCTTGGTAAAGGTCTGAATTATGTTCACAGCATTCAATTATTTTTAATCTAAGTTCACTTGTTTACTTGGGTAAATATTTTCAACCAGACTTTTAAATTGAAGAATATAGCTGAACAAGTTTTGAACACCAGCATAAACTACTGGCCTTCAGTATGAATGAATACATTGATCCTGACATTTCAAGGGAGAGTTATTAATGCCATTTTCATATGCTTATGTCTGAATGCAAAAAGTTTGTGGATATAATAAATTGGTACCAAAATGCATTTTAATTTTCTTTCTCTCAAGGAGAATTCTCTTTGAAATTATTTTAAGTTTATAAGGTTTTATAATTAAGGCAATATTTTCTGGATATCATGGCAAAAATCCTTTCTGGACATTGGTACATATCCCATTTCTGTCTAATGTGTAGTCTTTGTCAAATGGGCCTCAAAGCCTAGCAAGGTGGTGTATACTTACAATTCCCAGAATGCAGTAAATTTACACTCACTTAAGACAAATTAAGAGAAGTATTATTGCTTCTCGGCATTTTGGCTAAGATCAAGTGTAGAAGTATTTACTATACACATAAAACACCAATATGATAATAACCCTCTAAAGTGAAAAGGAACTTATAATGTAGACAAACGGGCAGAACCCCCCAAAAAATTTCGTGACCAATAAGCCTATGAAGTGTATAAGCTCAGTACTAATAAAAATTAGTTGAAATATAAATAAAAAAGTAAGAATGTAAACATTTAATGAATAAAATAGCTCTAGGGAGAAATATGAGTTTTTTTTCTTTTTAGTGTGCTAATACTAGAACTTGACCTATGGGCTTTGTGTTCTCACTTGACTTACTTATGACTGGTGCTTTACCACTTGTGCCATACCTACAATGCTAAAATAATTAATTGTAGCCATTCAAATTTTGTGTATCCCAGTTACTAAAAAGGCAATATTTTAGAGGACCATAATTGGAGGTCAGCTCAGGCAACAAGTTAGCAGGCTCCCATATCAATCAAGCCCACATGGAAGTACATGCTATGATCCTAGCTATATATGTGTAGGTAGAAGGGTTGAGGTTTGAGACTAGTCCCAAGCAAAAATGTGAGACTACCTGAAAAATAAGTAAAGGGGGGGGGGGGGGACAGGGAAAGGCGGGGAGGAGTGAAGGAAGGACAAGTGATCTAAGGTGATCAGGTGACTGTCTTGCCAGGCATAGTGATGCAATTCATCATTTGGAAAATATCTTACAAACTATAAGAAAGCCTGAGCTCAGATGCTCTCAATTCTCTAGATTCTACATTACTTGACTAATACAACTGTCAAATATGTGCAATCTTTTTATTTACATTTTTTTAGAAAGGATCTCAAAAAAGGTTGGTTTTGAACTCATAACATGTTATCATCACTTCTGATGATTCTTTCCTCTCTATTACATTATTTACTGTGCTCTCAGTTGGAATTAAATTCAATGGGATTAAATTCAATGGAATTTAAAATATGTTCAAGCCATGGAAAGTAACAACCTAACAGCAATAAAATGCCAATACTCTTCTATGCAATATTCTACTATAGCATTAGTCTTTCTTGTCTTTCACAATGACTTTTTAAGAATGACTTCAGGAGTAGAGGAGCAAGATGGAAACACTGCCACCAGTAAGCTCCCTAGGTGGCTCTAACAAACACCGAGATTTAAGGTTACAGGACACACTTTACCTCAAGAGACCCACATCATTCAATCTTTAAGCAGATAAAAATTTACCTTACTTCAGAAGAACTAACTTATCAAAAAAAAAAAAAAAAGAAGACAGAAAACAACAAAACAGAAGTGGACCCTTGCAGTCCTGCTGAAGCAACAGCAAAGCTACTGGCAACTCCAAGGTCTGCGCTCCCCCCCAGGTAGTCTATGGGAGAGTGGCGGGGTGGGGAGGGGGACACCTGGAACCCCACCAAGCAAGCTTCAACCAGAGGATCACTCAAAAACCTAAGAAGACCTGCAGCACCAGAGCCCTGGAAACTAAGACATGATTGCACTGAAGTTCTCAGCCAAGCTGCATGCTGAGTTTCCCTGACAGGCTGCTGCAGAGGATTCTGCTGCTGCCAGGCATGTAGAGAAGATCTAATTGCCTCCCAGCTCATGCACAAAGGCTGCCGCTTGGTGGAGCCACTATGCCTGCAACAGGCAAAATGCCTCCATTTTAAGACAAAACCCAACCCCAGATCCTGTAATTGCACTGATATTAGTAGTGTTCAAAATATTAGTTATTTCGCTTTCTATCTCAAGCCAAGAATTTAATGATGCACCTGAAGCTCCTTGAAAAAGAGCAAGAAGCCAAATCCCAAGCCAATAGATGGAAGCAAATAGTTAAAATTAAAAAAGAATTAAATGAATTAGAGTCCAAAAAAAGAGTTGGTTCTTCAAAAAAACTAACAAACTCGACAGAACCGTAGCAAATCTTACCAAAAAACAAAGAGCACACTCAAACAAAATCAGAGATGAGACTGGAAACATCATGACAGAAACAACCAAGATTCAGAATATTATAAAGAAATACTTTGCAAACCTATATGCTAACAAATTTGAGAATGTGGAAGAAATAGACAAATTTCTAGCAAATATTGATATGCCCGAACTTAACCAAGAAGATTGAAACCTACTAAACAGACCCATATGAAGTAATAAAATAGAAGTGGCAATAAGAGATCTCCCCTCTGAGAAAAGCCCAAGTCCAGCTGGATTCACAGCAGAATTCTATAAGGTCTTCAAGCAGAACTCATACCAACACTCCTCAAACTTTTCAATGAAATTGAAAGCAAAAGTTTGCTACCAAATACATTCTATGAAGACAGTATAACCCTCATCCCAAAACCAGAAAGGGACTCATCAATGAAAAAGAACTATAGACCCATTTCTTTGATGAACATCAATGCAAAACTTCTCAGCAAAATTCTGATCAATCGACTTCAACAAGTCATCAAAAAAATTATACACTGTGACCAAACTAGATTCATTCCAGGGATGCAAAGGTGGTTTAGTATGCAAAAGTCAATTAATGTAATTCACCACATCAATAGAAGCAAGGACAAGAATCAAATGATTATTTCTTTTCTTTCCATCCACCTCATTATGATTATATCTATAGACGCAGAAAAAGCATTGACAAAATCCAATATCCATTTATGATGCAAGCTTTGGAGAAACAAGGAATCCAGGGAGCTTTCCTGAATAAAATAAAGGCTGTGTATGACAAACCTACAACTAGCATTATACTTAATGGTGAAACGATGAAGACATTTCCTGTAAAATCCGGAGCAAGACAAGGATGTCTACTTTCTCCACTCCTCTTCAACATAGTACTAGAATCCTAGCCAGAGCAATAAGGCAAGATGCAAATATAAAGGGGATCCAAATAGGGAAAGATGAAGGAAAACTCCCTCTCTCTCTCTCTTTGCAGATGACATGATCCTGTATTTAAAGAAATCTAAAGACTACTCCCAAGTTACCTGAGTGGATCCAAAACTTTGGCAAAGTAGCAGGATATAAAATACATCCTCAAAAATAAATGGTTTTCCTTATGCAAACAATGGAAACAGCAATGCTGAAATCAGAAGAACAACTCCTTTTGAAAAAATAAACAAAATACTTAGTAATAACCTTAACCAAAGAAGTGAAAGAACCTCTATGATGAAAACTTTAAAACCCTCAAAAGGGAATTTAAAGAAGAACTAAGGAAATGGAAAAACTTCCACGTTCCTGGATTGGAGGATTAACATTGTGAAAATTGCAATACTGCCAAAGGCTATCCACAGATTCAATGCAATACCCATGAATATCTCAACACAATTTTTTTAATGAAATAGAGGAAGATATCCAAAATTCGTATGGAACAATAAAAGACCCTGTATAGCAAAAACAATCCTAAGCAGGAAGAACAGCGATGGAGGAGTATCAATACCAAACTTCGAGCTCTATTAAAAAGCTATAGTAACAAAAGTAGCTTGGTATTGGGCACAAGAACGGGCTTGAGGACCAATGGAATAGAACTGAAGACCCAGAAATGAACCCCAGATCTATGGCTACTTAATCTTTGATAAAGGAGTTTAACAAAATAGGATGGAAGAAAGACAGCCTCTTCAACAAATGGTGTTTGCAAAATTGGTTCAACACCTGTAACAAACTAAAGCTAGATCCTTATATATCATCCTGCACCAGAATCAATTCCAAATGGATCAGAGACCTCAAGATAAAATCAGATACTCTGGAAACATTGCAGGAAGGAATGGGAGAAACACTTGGGCTCTTTAGCACAGGTAGAAGCAACAGATGCTAATAGGGATGTGCCCAAAATGGAATGCTACTATACTGTTGGTGGGAGTGTAAACTTGTTCAACCACTCTGGAAAGCAGTGTGGAGGTTCCTCAAAAGGCTAAACATAGAGCACCCTATGACTCAGCAACCCCGCTTTTGGGTATTTACCCAAAGAATTACAAGCAAGATCACACTAACGCTACCAGCACAACTATGTTTATCACAGCACAGATTACCATTGCTAAAACATAAAACCAATCCAGATGCCCCTCAATAGATGAATGGATCAAGAAAATGTGGTATATCTACACAATGGTATTCTGTGCTTCCAGCAGAAAGAATGCCATTGCCCCATTCTTAAGGATATGGATGATAATGGAAAAAAATCATATTAAGTGAAGTGAGCCAGACTCAAAGAAACATAGACCCTATGGTTTCCCTCACTGGTAATAATTGGTACACATCTAGGAAAGTCTTAGCAGAAGATGACAAAAGCTCAATAGCTAGTACATATGAACACATAAGATGATGCTAATCGAAATGAACTCCAAGCTATGAAAATAAGTGACGCATCATTGTTGCTGTTATTCTCACTGTACTATGTGTAATTACGCCTTTTTCTTTTGTCTTTCTTCCCCATGGTTTACCATTGATGTCACTGTAACTGATTTTGGTACCTTGGTTATTATATATGTGTGTATTGGAAGAAGGGAAGGGAAGGAGAACATTAAAATGGAGAGACAATGGGTAAAAGGCGAATCAATGCAACAGCAATATTTATAAGACAATATCACTTGTACAACTCTGGGGCAAGGAGAGGGAATTGGGAAGGGGGGAAGTAACAAGGGAGGAGTTAACAATATTGATAAGAAATGTACTCACTGTCTTACATATGAAACTGTAACCCCTCTGTATATCACTTTGACAATAGATAAATAATTTTTTTAAAAAAGAGTTGATATTCACTGTCCACTGATTTTTTTCTCACTTCTAATCTGTGTTCATCTTTATTGTTATACTAAGTCATTTAATGCTTATTGAATGACAAAGTAAGAAATATATAAACATCAAGAATGTTTCCCCAGTCTATTAGTTTTGCTTTGGTGTTTCCTATAGTGATATATGGTTTGCAGACTTAAAACAATTCGCATTATCATGTTTTCTACTCATTTCTGTATGGTTGTAGGGTTTGTGGCCTAGTTCAAAGTTCACTTCTTTCTTTGAGAATAAAATAAACTATGGTTTGGTAATCTTTATGGTGTAAAGAATTTTTTTCCTGAAGTCTTTCCATATCTTACATTTGTTATTGTGTCTCTTTGTTGAAAAGGAGAAGGTTAGGGAAAATGTTAAGGACGGATGATATGACCATTCAGTATATATAAAATTCTTATAAGTTAAGACTAGACATCTACTGTTTTCATGATTTTTGTTGTGAATCTTTTTAACATCTCTGGATAACTTATTCAAATACCGAAATAAAGAAAAAATATAGTAGGTGTCAATGAAAAACTTCTATGAAAATTAATGGCATTCTACAGTAACATTATGTTACATATTGGATATGATTGCTAAGTAATCTTCTCCCACCTATTGTTCCCAGATTAGTAATCAGGAAAAGAGATTCAGGACATATTTCTCGAAATAAGAAAAACAAAAATGAAAACAAACAACAACAAAAACAGCTTATCAAATAAGGCCCCCATGTGGCCGGTAAATGACACAATATATACAAAGAAAAAAATGCTTGTCTTAAGCAAAACCTTGTTAAACCATTACCATATGTCAACTGAATCCCCTTGAAAGTATGAAATATAACATATTGACATTATTGTCTAATCATTTAAGACTGAATTTCACTGATCCATCAGTCAGGAACAGTACAAATAAGGGAAAAAATGCACTTGATAGTGGAAAGGCAATTTAGAAAATGAAAATTTCTCTTTTCAACATGGCCACTTACTCCCCAGACATGGGTGTCTAGGAGTGTGTGTGTGGGGGGGGGGGAGTGTGGGTATGTTTGTTGTGGGGCCTGAGTGCTGTTTCTTTGTTCAAGGCTAGCACATACCACTTTGAGCCACAGGGCCACTTCCAGTTTGGGGATAGATAAGAGTCTCATGAACTGTCCTGCCTGGGTTAGCTTTGGAATTGCAATCCTCAGATCTCACCCTCCTGAGTAGCTAGAATTACAGGTGTGAGCTATCAGGCAACTGGCTGAAGTTTGCTTCTATTTATTTATTTTAATCTTTTTGAGACAAGGTCTCTGTATGTAGCTTTAAACTACATATCCTCCCACTTTGGCCTCCTAAGTGTTGGAATCACAAGCATGCACCACCAGTACTGACCCTAGGAACTTTTCCCAAGAATGTTCTTAATAACTAATAGCTTTTTACTCTTTTTCCTATGTAGTTTTAATCTGCAGTTAAAACGTAACAGCAATGTCAACTTGAGAAGTGATTGCTATTGCCAGTGTAAATATTTTGCTGAGACAATTTGTGTAGCCTTGCTATTTCCTGGTAACTATTTTTGAATTCACCCCTGTTGGGCTAGGATCAAGCTATGGTGTAGCTCTTGGAAGGAAATACTTATTCCAACATCTATGTCATAGGAGAGCAAACCAAAAATATTTGAGGATAAGAGTAATGATAACTATATATATACTTGCATTGGTAAAGCATTTTTATTAATGTGAAAGAAAGTTTCAAATGTCTAAATTATCTTATAATAATGTGTGAATGTGTTTATTGTAGTGACAACTATATATATGTGTGTATATATATATATATATATATATATACACACACACACTTTTTATCTACATTGAGTTTTATTCCACCATGATTCGACTTAGGAGCTGGAAGAGTTGAATCTTGGTAACTCAATTTTATTAAACCAAATTGTGCATTAAAACCATTTAACATAGACTTACATACGTCCTGTATTTATGAGGACATTATGTAAGGACAGAAAGATCTATATTAA
The DNA here is from genome assembly GCF_023159225.1 of Perognathus longimembris pacificus. Taxonomy (NCBI): domain Eukaryota; kingdom Metazoa; phylum Chordata; class Mammalia; order Rodentia; family Heteromyidae; genus Perognathus; species Perognathus longimembris. The sequence continues at coordinate 113,164,110 of NC_063162.1, forward strand.
ACTCTTAACACTGACAGAAACTTCAAAATCAGTTGTGGAAATTATGTGGATTTTGTAGCCACTAAAACTACAAAAGTTCAGTAAAACTAATACCAAATATATCCTCAAATTAAATTTAAGGAGTACTGTATCTCATTGGGATCGTAGCCATTAAGGACTTCCCTCTAACATCTAAGTATGGGGATGTGTGTGTTTGTTTTATAGTGATCTTATCTTCATCATTACCTCCCTCCCTCCCCTTTCCTTTCTCTTCCTCCATCCCTTCCTGCCTTCCTCCTCTGGATCTCTCTTTCAGAGAGAGAGAGAGATAGAACATAGTGGTTTATGAGGAGGTGAGCAGCAGTCTCAGGGATGCTAGAGGGTTGCCAGAGGACTTGGGTTAGAGCAGAGAGATGGTGGAGAAGCTCTGTATAGTGGGTGTTTTTCCACACGTGGGACGTGGATGGGCTTCAGGCCTCTAAGTTAACAGCTCAAGCCAAGGCTGAATGGACCCCACCATCAGGCCTCACAACCCCTCCACCCCGATTTCGAGGTCACAACTCGGGACACCACGAGAAGACTACACACACACTATACTCTTACCCGGGCCTTCACTTCCGGGTGCACGCCATGCTGGAGGCAGCATGGCTTGGTGGGTCAAGAAATCCTCCCACCACAGGCCCCAAGGAGGATACTCTACAGGCCCTTTTCGTCCTCAGGCCATGTCCCACGATTTTTTATTTTTTTCGGCCTGAGGAGGGCGACAGGACTAACGTAATCCTCTCGCTTGGTGGTAAGCATGACCATGGTGGGATGGGAGCACTAAGGCATTCTCTCCTCTAAAGCTTTGAAGGCCACAGATTAGCCATTAAATCTCCAGATAAGGACAAGTAAATTGTCTCCCACGCACTGAGGCCCTGCTTCTCACAATGCAACGCAAAGAGCCTCTCCACTCCACTGCGTGTGGACTGGCGGCAGCACTCGAGGAGGGAGCACGAGCCGGAGCCCGGCTTCTTGACAGCTACCCACGCGCCAGGGCGGGGCTTGAGTACGTTGTCTTCAAAGTCCGCACGTCTGGCCCCGCCCTCCACGCGCTACGATTGGCTCTGGCTGGTGCAGTGTGGCTCTGATAGGTCTCTTGGAGGGCATGGCTGCGTACGCCAGCGTCGGAGCCTCACCTTGGTGACACCCGCCTGGAACGGGTGGAGGCTAGGTGCAGCGGGATTGTGGTGCGGGGGACTCGGCGGACGCGCGCACGCGCATGTGCATGTCGGCAGCGCAGGTTCCCCGGGAAAAAGAGCGGCGCTGGACGCACGCCGAACCACACGCACCGTTCGGCGGCCGGCGGAGGCGCGCAGGAGGGTGGAGGTGGTGCGTGGTTGTGTGCGCGCGCACACGTGTGTGAGTGTGTGTGTGTGAGCGCGCGCGCGCGCATGAAGCCCGGGTGCAAAGCGCCAGCCTTCAAGTCCCTGGGTGCGAATCCCCCGCAGGCTTCCACGCCCTGCCCGTTCCCTAGCGCCTTCCCTCACGTCCCTCTGCATCCCTGCGGCCGCGTCTACAGCCAGGGCCTAGGGAAACAGGAGCAGGGAGGGTGTGGGGTCTCACAGACAAAGGGGGCACGGGGGTGAGCTTGCTATGGCCTCCCGGGGTCTGGGGGGACTGGGCGGGGGCCGCGGAGGCGGCAGCGGAGGCGGCGGGAAGAAGAGCCTGAGCGCCCGCAACGCGGCGGTGGAACGGAGGAACCTGATCACCGTGTGCAGGTACGGTGGCCCGGGCGTTGGGGGAGAGCAGCCGGCGCTGGGGCTCCAGGATGGGAGCCCCCGGGTTCCCCCGGGGTTCCCGGATCCGAGGGGCCGTACGGCGCCCCAGTCGCTGCCGGACCGTCCGGGGAGCGGGGCCAGTTCCGGGTACCGTGAGGCCCTCCGGACTTCACCTCAGGTCCGGTGCTGCGGGCCAAAGCTGAGGAACACTTGGGGCGGAGCCGGGGAGGATTTGTTTTGAATGTGCAATGTAGTTGTCGGAGTTAGAGGGGAGGGCAAAGAGGGAGAGCTCTTCCATTCAGTGCACGCGAAGCTGTCAGCCGGCTTCTGATGAAGTCGGTAACTGATTGTTCACTCTGTGCCCCCAAATCGGAGTGGGTTTCGTGCTTCTGGATTGTTTGCATACATCGTCACTCCTTTCATTATATAGACACTGAGTGCCTGCTACTGCACGCCAGCCATTGTATGTCTAAGACCACAAAACTACAGTGCTGGTGTGTTGGTGCACTAGCAGAAGAGTGGGAGTGGGGCTCATAACCTGGTCTTCGTGCCATTGATTTATTCCAAGGGTTCCCTTTCCCCCAATGTTTTCTAGTTATAGAAGTAGTTTTTCCTTTCTGAAAATGAACAGAAACAAGAGGGATAACCACTGTCGATAAGCCTAACCCTCAGAGAAACTGATTTTTAAGATGAGAATATGTTTTCTTTAAGTCTGTATATTAGCGTTTGTTTTTTAACAATCAGTTTCTAGGCATCCGATTCTTAGGGACTTCCCTGAACCATTAAGTTTAAAAAAACTACTTTGTTTATTAAATCCTGTAATCATCAGCCATCAACAATCCTTTAAGAATCAGATAGTGATAAAAAAAATCCTTGAGATTCTTTTCTTCTTTGGTTTCTTTTTCTTTTTTCTTTTTTTGGTTGGGGGGGTGGGTGGGGTGGGGTGGTTGAGCTGGCATTGGGCCTTGAACTCAAGGCTTTACAGGAATGAACCACCAGTGCACAGCTTGAGGGTAGCATATAAAGTAGATATTTGTAGTAGGTGTTATGTATTTTTTAAAAAACTGAGCGAGTTTTAAAAGTTGAGTTATTTCAAATGTACACCTACCTGGCAGTAAAACTTGTCTCAATGACATTTCTGACACTTTCAACTCTAAGTGGTAAAATAAAGGAGTCTGTTTATCGTTTGTGCTGTATAGGATGCAACTGTTAGGGGAGATGGGCTTCATTACATTATTTTAAATTGAGGGAGATACTCTTTATAAAGTTAGGTAAGACAGTAAGTTAGGATGATATTACCCTTGTTTTACAGGTATTAAAAATAACTGACTTCAGGACTGGGGATATAGCCTAGTGGCAAGAGTGCCTGCCTCGGATACACGAGGCCCTAGGTTCGATTCCCCAGCACCACATACACAGAAAACGGCCAGAAGTGGCGCTGTGGCTCAAGTGGCAGAGTAGCTGCTAGCCTTGAGCGGGAAGAAGCCAGGGACAGTGCTCAGGCCCTGAGTCCAAGGCCCAGGACTGGCCAAAAAATAAAAAATAAAAAAAATAACTGACTTCAACAAATAATGTGGATAATACTAAAGCAGGTTCCAACATACTTACTTTTCAAGGTGATAAATTACATAAAAGCCCCATAACAAGGAGAGTGATCTCATCTACTTACTGCCTATTTTTTTATTGTACTCTATATAATATCTCACAGCAGGTAAATATTCACTGTATAAATTCAGTGATGAAGACTATTTCTTCTGCTTCTCCATTTTTGACTTGGCTAGTTTAGATCATTTACTGCTTGTTTGTATCCTCATTGGAGGTGGTTAAAGAAAAGATATGTTTTTGTATTTCAGTCTTATGCAAATTAAATTTTAAGCTACATTTAAGAAATTTCATTGATATGGCACTGATTTGTATGGACAGTTATCTGGGCCTTCTAATTATTTTCTTTGCATAATATCTTTCCTGTGAAATAAAATTGCTGATTTTAGTTATAGTTTACATATGGTTTATGTCAATATCTTTATTAAGATCTCAATCTTTATAATTATTTATATGGATAATATTATTGAAGCCATTCTCCAAATCTAAAGAATTGACGGTATATATCAATTATTATCCATGTCTAATAGTAGGGTCTATTTCATAGACTTACTATTGAATGACTGTTTTGGGGAAAAAAGTTGTAGGTGACATGTATGTTTTAAGGAGTCTACAAATTCAGCAAAAATGAACCAAGTGTTATTTATTAATTTAAGCTGATTACTTTTCAGAGTTACCAAACTGAGTTGTTCTCTGGTATCACTTAACAAATTTGCTTTTTACTGTCATATCTCAAATCAGAGATGCTTGACTATTATAAATTAGAAGAAGTTGGCCTAGTGGAAATATAACTGGATTCTAAGTTGTCATTGCTGTTAGCTAATGTTCCCTTAGCAAGCCATGTTTCACCTACGCAGTTTACAATTCTGCTGTCAGTAAAACAATGGACTAGATCTTTGGTACTTTTGAGTGATCACCCTAATAATAATGGTTCATTTGCAAACTGTGTTCATATTAGTATATATGTTCATAGAAGCTAAATGAGGCATATGTATGTTTCTGTAAACAAAACATTTCAAACTGTGTCTTTCATTTTGCAATTCTCTACTGATACCCTGGGAAAAGTGAAGTGTATAAAGCAAATACAAACAAAAGCAAACTTCTATTGCCACATATCATTCTATTGTATCTATGTACAGTTACACAGCTATATATTTTTCTTGGTCAAACACTTTTAGGTGTGGTCTCACTTTCAGTTTAAAGCTGTATTTGTTAGTAAGTACATAATTTATTAGGTTTTAAAGAAAGTTTTATACACGTGTAATATTGCTATTGTTTTGAATTTTGGAAGTGGGGTTTGTTTGGTTAGGTAATCAAGAAAAGAAATGAATTGAATGTTAATTAATCATGATTGTGTATATGCAATTATTTGATCTCTTTTCCAGTGAAAATTTATGTATCATTGACAAAAGTGATTTATATTATACTTATTTCAGCAGTATAAGAGATAATAGGTCATCTGAGAATTCTTATTTCACACAGCTCCAAAATATTCACAATTTGACTTTGGCTCTATGCATTAACTTGCGTTTTCTCTGCCCATCCTGAATAATTTAGAAATTTGAAAAATTAAATAGTTAATGTTTTTAAGTTTAATGCACAGTTTTTATTCTCAGAAAGCAAATGTTAGTCAGGTTTTCTATCATTTTAAGCCAGGAAAGTCTATGAAACTTTTATCTCCAGTTAATCACCAAAAAGCTGGAAGTAGAGATGTGGCTCAAGTGATAGATCACCAGCTTTGAGCAAAAAAGTTAAGGGACAGTGCCTACTCCCTGAGTACAAATCCAAGTACTGGTAAACAAAATAAGCAGAAAGAGACAGAGAGAGACTGAGAGAGAGACAGAGAGAGGAAAAAGAAAGGGAAGAATATCTGCATTATGCAGTGGTAACCCATGGAGACTGGATTTATAGAGAGCTTTATGCTAAATGTCCTCACAAGACAGTGTGCTTGAAGTTCTTTGTTTTTGCATTCTTCTTTTTCTTCCTACCAAGTTAACTGTTATGTCTTTTGACTCCATCTGTTTCTAACAGCTCTTTTCTTTTTGCATTTTCCATCTTGACTGATTTATTTATTGCTGATTTATTATTGTTGTGAGCTAGGAAAGCTCACAATAACTAAGCTTTATGTATTAATAAATGAGACAATCCTAGAGCCCAAGTTAAGTGAGTGAACTAACAATCTTAAAATTTTGTTGCTGAATAATCAGAAAATTTGTCTGCTGTTGTGATTGGTAGTGTGTTCCTTTAAATAATCTTAAATTCAGTGACTCACTTTTTTTACTGCTTGATTGAGTATGCCTTGTAAGAGTGTTTGTGCTTAGACTGTTAAGATTATTATACTTTTGACAAAAGTTGTTTTAGTTATGTTATATGCAGAAGAAATGTGATTAAGAATTTGAGCAAATTAGTTATATTGTTTTGAAGTTCAATATTATCCCTAAGGATTCTTACTGCACAGCCAGTAGATGTTCAAAACAGAGATACTTTTACCACCTACTGGTGCTATATAGACATTTCAACATTACAAAATGCCATTATCATTTATTCAAGGTTAAAATCCACACACAAAAGCTCAGCATCAAAAGCTTCCAGCCTCTGATTTCAGTCAATTCATTATTAATTCCATAAAGAACTCTGCCTTGCCAATTGATTATTAAATTAAAAATATTATTCTATCTATATGCTACACTCTCTGATTAAGTTTCAAGAAAAATGAATTAATGTTGATGGTTAAAAAAAATGCTTCCCAGCTAATTTGGGTTAAGAACAAGTGACAACAGAAAAGAGCTATCTGAGCTATCTGAGCTGTTTCCTAAGGGGTCTTTGTTTTGACATCATTGTTGCTTGATAAATATTAAAAGTATACTTGAGATATTCATTGAAGCTGGTCTGGTCTTCTATTCACTCTTAAAGATTTATGAAATATATTTTTTGCATTAGTCCAAAGCACTATATAGCTTCTAGGTATGCAGATTATGTTGTTGTATACTCAACTATCCTTGGTGGCTTTTGTCCAGTTCTCTACCGGTAACATCCCATTAGTGTAAATTAGTCATTATAAAAAGCAATCACTGGGCTGGGAGTGTGGCCTAGTGGTAGAGTGTTTGCCTAGCATGCATAAAGGCCTGGGTTGATTCCTCAGCACCACATATACAGAAAAAGTCAGAAGTGGCACTGTGGCTCAACTGGTAGAGTCCTAACCTTGAGCCAAAAGAAGCCAGGGACAGTGCTCAGTCCCTGAGTTCAAGCTCCAGGACTGGCAAAAAAAAAAAAAAAAAGCAATCACAAAATATATTAGCAGTTAATTTATTTACATCTACTGAACGCATGGCTATGTAACTGACACCACTTTTTTCTTATGTAGCTATTAGAAATTTCAGTGTTAAATCTATGGCCAATTGCTAAAAGAGATGTAGAACATGATAATAATGCATTTATTCTTATCCTTTTAAAATAAATATGATACTATGGAGAAAAGTAGATACAGAATAAGCATAAGTGTGAAATCTGTTCATTCCAAAGCAGTGAAAATTACTTCCTGGTTTTTCTCTAAAGCCATTTTGTTCTTAGTTTTATATAAACAGTCCATCTTTAATTTACTTTTTCTTGTGCTGTTTAATATGGGGGTCGGGATTCTTTTTCTTAAGGAAAATCAGTTGACTTAGTGCCATTTATTGAAGAGCTTATTTTTTCCCCAACTACCCTCACATGTCACATTTGTTTTAAGTCCATGAACTGCATCTGTGGTCTGGTTCTAGACTCTTCTCCTATTCCACTAGTCTACTTATCTTTGAGGTAATGAACTAACTTGATAGCTATCACTTTTTAATAGGTTTTGATGTCTGATAGCATGTTTACTGGCCCTATTTTTGGAGATTATCTTGGCTATTCTTTTCCTTTTTAAAAGTAAATTTTAGGAACCACTCATTCATCAGTTTCCTTTAAAACAACTTACAGGATTTTCATTAAGCTTTCACAGGCTTTCTAAATGAGTTTTTTTTAAATATAAAATTGTCAACTTTAAGAATTTAAGACCTACATACAATCAATGAATCTAATATATGCTTTTGTATATTTAAATATTCTGAATTTTCCTCAAATATACTGTAGTTTTGAAGATGTAAATGTTATATAGTTCTTGTCAACTATAATTTTTTCTTCTTTTTGTTTATATATGGACATAAAACTGGACTTGTAATCTTACCAGTTTACTTATTAGTTGTAACAGATTTGCAGAAAAGTTGTGTGTGTGTGTGTGTGTGCGCATGTGTGCCAGCATCAAGGCTTGAATTCAGAGCTGCATGCTCTTGCTTACAGCTGATGCTCTACTACTTGAGCCATACCATCAGTTCTGTATTTTGCTTGCTAATTGGAGATGCAGTCTCTCAGACTTTTCTGACTGGCCTGGTCTGGAACTTTTAACTTCCAGGTCTCAGCCTCCTGAGTAGCTGGGAATTACAGGCTTGCCCCACTTGGGCTTGGTGGTAGTGACTTCATTTATTTGTTTGTAAAGATGATTACAGAGGGGTTACAGTTATATAAGTAAGGTAATGAACAGTGTTAACCCCACCCTTATTTTCTCCTGCTTTTCCTCCCAGTGATTTTTGTTATTAATTTAGTAAAAGTCATCTGTGTTAGGTTTATTAGGTAGGTAACTGATGAAGAAAACACCATGTGGTATTCAGGCAGGAAAGAAAAGTTTATCTCCAGAACTGCCTGCCCCACACTGTGCATGATGGCAATGCATGGCCAAAGGGGTTAGCTGGTGTCTGGGGAGGGGTGGGGTGGTGTTATCTAAGGCAGGGGCAGATAGAAGATGTGGCAAGATGGGGGGAAGATGTGGCCCCAACAGTCTAAGCTACAAATTGTCTTTGTGGGAATACATTACTAAAATATTTAATTTATTTAATAGTTGTTGATTCAGGCACCAGTGGTTTATACCTGTAATCCTAGTTACTTCAGGAGACTGAGATCTGAGGATCATGGTTCAAAGCCATCATGGGCAGGAAAGTCTGTGAGACTATTATCTCCAGTAAAAATACCAAAAAGCAAGAAGTGGAGTTGTGGTTCCAGTGGTAGAGCACTCATCTTGAGCATAAAAAGTTCATAGACAGTGCCCTGACCCTGAGTTAAAGCCCCAGTACAGCACTCTCTCTCTCTCTCTCTCTCTCTCTCTCTCTCTCTCTCTCTCTCTCTCTCTCTCTCTCTCACACACACACACACACACACACACACAAATAGGTATTAAATGATTTTGATGTCATCTTTTTCTTATATTATTTTTAGTAAGCTTGTAACGAATACATGCATTTCATTTACAGATGATTTTCTTTTTAGATTTTTTCATGTAATCCAAGCTTTGAACTCATAATTTTCTGCTTCCGATTTTCAAGCACTAGGATTAAAGAAGTGCCACCACCATGCTCTGCCTTTAGTATTTTTGTATTGTTTGAAAGATCTTTTGTGATTTTGCATTTTTCTTTCCTTAAACTGGTAGTGTGGGTCCTTCTCATTTTTTTCTTTCTTAGATTTAAAAATTATGTTAAGTTTTCCCCTAAGAATCAAGATTTTGGACTATGTTAGTATTGTTTGCATATTCATAGGTTATTTAAAAAATGTACACTTTCACTCTCAGACATTTGTTTTTCTAGTTATCTTTTATTGGTTTTTATCTTAACTTCAAAGTATAAAGAACATATTCCGAAGGATTTCAAGCTTGAAATCTTGTTGATACTTGTTTCATAAGTGGTAAATAGTTCATTTCAGTGAAGTTTTTTCATGCTTCTGAAAATAATGTATGTTCTATCATTGTTGGTTGCATGTTCTATACATGCCAATGAAGTGTCTAGTGTGTTGTGTTTTATTCTTAATAGTTTTTGTATGGTTAGTCTATTTAGTATGGAAAAAGGTATATTAAAACTACTTCCATGAGTTATTATTTTTGTTCTATTTTGTTTTGTATACAGAACTGTGATCTCTTTCTTTATATTCCTGAAATGTTCCTTTTGAACTCCAATAATGCTAGTTCCTTGAAGTCTGTTTACTTAGCTACTAATCTATTAAAATAACTTTCTTTTAGTTATTAGTTGTGTTTTATCTTCTTGAGTTATTTACTTTTAGTTTTTCTGGATATCTACATAGGGTAGAGAGGGTTTCTTTTTTTCCTTTTGTAGTTCTGGAGATCACACCTTGGCCCTCAAGCAAGCTAGTCAAGTTTTTATGCTACCACTGAGTTATATCCCAGCCTCATAGGCAGAATACATTTTGTGTTTTATATAGCCCGTAGTCTTTTATTTGGGTATTTACCCATTTATATTTGATGTTATTAATTTAATTTATTTGGCCATACAGCTACAATTTTAATATCAGTTCCCTTTCCTTTTTCTTGCATTCTTTTATATTAGTGAAATATTTTTGTAATTCTGTATATTCTAATATTGCAGTTTTTCAATCTGCAAACTTGTTGGTCATACACACACACATATACACGTTTATGTTCAATTTCTATTCTTTTGGAAGTTACCTTTGGTTCTTTTAGAGTCCAATGAAAAATGTATGTTTTGTTTGTTTGTTGAAGCCGAATCTTACTATTACCCTGACTAGCTTGAAACTTGCAATTATATTAGAACCATTTATTTCAATCATTAGTACTATTATCATATTAAAAGTAATAGAACTATACACTAAAAGTATTACTAACATTTATTCTCTCATCCCAAAATATACTTAAAATTTACATATATTTTAAGTTCTACAAGATTATTTTACTGTTGTGTTTCATACTTGATTATTAGGAAATGCATACTTGAATTTATCCAAGTTTTTGGACTTGAGGCCTCATGCTTGCTAGACAAAGCACTCTACTACTTGAACAATGCCACCAAACCTTTTTGCTGTAGTAATTTTTCAGATGAGATTCCATGTTTACAGTTGGTCCTTACTGGACCATTATCCTCCAATTTAAGTTTCCTGCTTAGCTGAGAAATGCCACCACATCCAGCTAGGATAGGAGTTTTACCAACTTTCTGTTGAAAATACTCAGACCTCTATACTTCAGATTTCTGTATCCTCAGTAGCTAAGATTACAGGCAATGAGCCATTATACCTACCCTACCTGCTTTCATTTTATTTTTATTTTACCTTTCCATTGTGTACTTTTTAAAACATATAGTCCTATTTTAGCATTTCTAGAACTTATTACTGACTTACATATTGTAATGACTTATTTTTATTTGTATTAATGCTAAATCTTTTGTTAATATTAAGGGTCATAATAACATAACATACAATGGGAGACATCACAGTGGAATAAACAGATGGAGTGCCCACTCAATTTTAGAAAAGCATGGCCAAGAGCAGACTAGTACACATTTGTAGTAGTGTAATGCTCATTTGCCTTTACTCCAAAAGACAGAATGAAAGCTGATCATTTTCATCTAGAGGCTGTGCTGAATCCAAGCATGATCCCTTAAGTTAACATTTAGCATTTGACTTTTAAAACTCTTAGTATTTAATCAGGTGCTTAATCAGTATTTAATCAGTGGCTCACATTTGTAATTCTAGCTACTCCGACGGCTGAAGTCTGGAAATCACTGTTCAGTGCCAGACACAGCAGGAATGTCCATGAGACTCATCTCTAACAAATAAAAAGCTGAAAGTGGATCTGTATTCCAAGTGGTAGAGTGTTAGCCTTGAGCAAAAAAACCTCAAAAAACAAAACAAAGCTCAGGGACAGCACCCAGGCCCTTGAGTTCAAGCCTGAGGATGAGCACGCACACAAAAAACCTTTTAATGTTATAATGATAAAACTATGTTATAGTCCAGATCTAGTTTTAAAATTAATTTAAAAAATTTAAAATTTTAATGAATTTTGGAAATCTCATAAAACATCTATGTCTGGTAAAATAAGAATAAAATAAATTTATGTTAATTCAGAGGTGGGTAGGCAGACTTAAGCTTCTTCTGGTTGGACATGAATAAGAACAGTCAACAAAAGAGACTATATTTTGAGAGATAGAGGAGAAAAGTATAAGAAATCAAGAATGAAGTGGTAGAATAGCTTAAGAAAAAAGCCCTCAGAAGCAGGAAAGTGACTCACAGGGGAAAAAATAGTGGTAAGAGAAAGCTAAAACAGTAAACAGGTAAGCCAGGTTGCCTTATCTAACCTGATGACATCAAAATGGCTTCTAGTTACAGAAGAAATCTATATTTGAGGGATACTCCCTGGGTTGAGTGTTTGTCATTGCTGATTTCACAAACTGGGGTAGGGGATCTCCTGGAGCATGTGAGTCCAGCCCACAGGCCACAGAATTTGTGGGCCAGGTCGACAAAGGGAAGATCTTTAAAAAAAAATTCCCCCAACAGTACTAGGGGTTGAGCTCAGAACCTTGTACTTTTGTAGCAGGTGTTCTACCACCTACTAGACCCTTTTTGATTATTTTGTAGGTAGGTTCTTAATTTATATCCAGATGGCTGGGACTGTGACCTACCTACTTGTGCTTCCTTATGTCACTGGGCATGACAGGTACATGTAACAGCACCCAGCCATTTTTCTTCTCCTGAGATAAAGTCTTTCAAACTTAAAAAAAGTACTCATGCTGTCCTAGCATCATAATCTCCCTATTTCTCTACCTCCCAGGTAGCTAGGATTACAGGGTTGAGCTACTACACCTGCCTTTGGTTGGTGAGTTCTTTTCTTGTCTTCAGATGGTTGTTCAAGGAGTTACAAGTTAACATGACCATATATGTGTACAATGCATCTTGATTCAAGTCATACCTTCCATCATTCTTCCCCTCTTCCTGCCTATTCCTGAGTAATACTTGAAAAATGGAAAATTGCTGGCTTCTTCCCGCTCAAGGCTAGCACTCGCCACCTGAGCCACAGCGCCCCTTCTGGCCATTTTCCATATATGTGGTGCTGGGGAATTGAACTGAGAGCTTCATGTGTAGGACTGGCAAGCACTCTTGCCACTAGGCCATATTCCCAGCCCCTAAAACTTATTTTTTTAAAGATAGCTTCTTGGGTTAAAAAATACTTCTAGGTGTTACATTTATCACAAGTAATCACTTTTTACATTTTATTTTCTGTGATTGTATCATTTTCCTTGGTAATCATCTCCTTTTTGATTACTAATGATAGCTATTATTTTTATGATAAAAGATACTTTCTCTGCTAAAAATGGCAAGGGCATCTTATGAGGAATCCTATATATCTGGTGTGATATAGTAGAAATAACTGTCAGAATTTAGATCCTTGTGGCTTAAGAATAATCATTCTGTGTGTGTGTGTGTGTGTGTGTGTGTGTGTGCGCGCGTGCGCGCGCGCGTGTCCCCTGAGACCTGGACTTGGGTGCTATGCTTAAGCTTTGTTCCAGTTTAGTGCTCTACCACTTGAGCCACAACTCCACTTCCGATATTTTGGTACTTAATTGGAGATAAGAGTCTCTCTTAAGACTTCCTGTCTGGATGGCTTCCAACTATGATCCTCACATCTCAGCCTCATGAGTGGCTAGGATTACAGATCTCAGTCACAGTGCCCAGCTTTAAAAAATCACTCTTACTAATGATTTTAAACTGTTTTATTTATTTATTTATTTTTTTCGCCAGTCCTGGGCCTTGGACTCAGGGCCTGAGCACTGTCCCTGGCTTCTTCCCGCTCAAGGCTAGCACTCTGCCACTTGAGCCACAGCGCCGCTTCTGGCCGTTTTCCGTATATGTGGTGCTGGGGAATGGAACCTAGGGCCTCGTGTATCCGAGGCAGGCACTCTTGCCACTAGGCCATATCCCCAGCCCCTAAACTGTTTTATTTTGAAGTGTGATAATCCTACATGTGTTTATGTCTTCAGATTTATTTGAACTTTCTTGTACCTAATCTCTCTATGTATCTATAACTACATATGTGTATATTACTAGTGTAGAACCTTAAATGCTAAAAGTGAATTTGTCTTTTTAGGTAATTTTACAATAAAACTATAGAAATTTAAAAGCAAGTTTTATTTTTATTCTCACTTTTTTGCTTTTTAATTATTTTGTCATACTTATAGTCTATCAAGTATGAAAGGAAACAATTTACTATGGTTATAATAAACATGTCAAAAATATAATTTTGTAATGATTTCATTTCTTTTTGGTTTGGTATCAGGATAGTCATTTTCTTAGGTATAAAGATTTTCATTGCAGGGGCTGGGAATATGGCCTAGTGGTAAAGTGCTCACCTCGTTTACATGAAGCCCAGGGTTCGATTCCTCAGCACCACATGTATAGATAAAAGCCAGAAGTGGCACTGTGGCTCAAGTGGTAGAGTGCTAGCCTTGAGCAAAAAGAAGCCAGGGACAGTGCTCAGGCCCTGACTCCACGCCCCAGGACTGGCAACAAAAACAAAACAAATAAAAGATTTTCATTGCAGTCAGTATTATTTCTAAGCTAAAAAGAATTTCCTATGGACATTGAAGATGGGAAAGTGAATCTTTTCAAGCAGAATTTTCAAAACTGCATTGTAGAAATTTAATTGTAACTTGCTTCTATGTAAATTTTTGGGTTTTAATTCTTATGTAATAGCTGTTACTTAGATGTGATTTGGTATTTTTAGATATTCATAGAATTGTCATTTCATTATTTAAAGTCAGTCCTTTTCAGGAAATGGATGACTAATATTAATGGTATCATTGGGAACTAGCACTGTGAGATGCTTTCTCAATATACTGAAATTATTTTGCACTGGTTTTCATAGCACCAGGTAGTTACTTGTGTTTTAGGATAAGGATCCACATTAGCCTGGCATAATGGAGCTAGGTAAGGTAACTACATGATTTTAGAGAAACCACATAATGTTTTATGAAACTGGATAACTGGAGAAGTAGATTAGCCAACTTTCAAAATGAGTGTACAGAAAAGAAATTGAAACTGATAACGTTCAAAGTAAATTTCAAATCAAACATACATGGAATTAACATAGCAGCTGTTCAAGAGACTCAAGATATGCAGTTAGGGGAATTTAACAGATGAGGAAAGTGGTTATATAGAAAGGAGGAAAAGCGGGGACTGGAAATGTGGCTTAGTGGTAGAGTGCTTACCTAGTGTTCATGAAGCCCTGGGTTGGAATCCTCAGCACCATGTAAACAGAAAAAGCTGGAAGTGGTGCTGTGGCCTAAGAGGAAGAGTGCTAGCCTTCAGCAAAAAGAAGATAGGAACAGTGCTCAGGCCCTGAGTCCAAGCTCCAGGACAGGCAAAACAAACAAACAAACAAAAAACAAATAAGGAAGAAAGAGAAGTGATAATGCCAAGCACTTCAAGTTAAAGGAACTCTCAGAAGTATTGAATAACATTGAAACTGTGAAGGATAAAATGTTTGGAAGTGATCCAGTCTTAGAAAAGATGTTGACAATTTACCAAAGTGTAAGAATGATGCTTACACATCTCACATTATATAAAGAAGAATAAGACGAACAGCATTCATACCACTCTTGATATTTTTTATAAAGAAGCAAAGCACTTTTAATTTTCAATGCATAACCAGTGTTTGTCAACTTTTATGTTTATATTTAAAGATAATTTGCAACTTTTTCAAGAAAAAAAGTACTTGGTAAATCATTATTTACCTGTGTATCATTTGTATTTTTTACTAGTATGTGTAAGATAGTATTTACAACAAAAGAGAAGAAAATTATCTTAATTTTGAATGTTTCCAATGTTAACTTATAGTATTCTGACCAAATATTTTTAGTTTAATAATGCTGTAATATTTTTATTGATCTAGATATTATAATTCAGTATATTTAAATATGGTTTAATATTTTGACAAAGCTTTCTAAAAGTTACAATTGTAACTTTTTATCAGTTAAAGATAATTTTGCATGGTTTTAAGTTTCCCAGTCATTTTTATGATCCTTTACCATTGCATTAAGAAAAGACTCCCTATGTTTGATTTTTAATATAGTAAGTAATCGATGAATCATGTAAGTAAATCACTATATTTCTGTTTTTACTTGTCTTCTGTATTTTCTGTTCTGATTGAATAGCATAATTATCAAGTTTTAAATGCATGAAACAGCTTTTGTTTTCCTATTTCCTTTATTGTTTTCAATCTGATCATTAGCCTCTTTCTCATTTCACACTCTCTTAGGCATTCATGTATTATCCTTTGATATGACCATAAAAATATAAGCTGAGAAATTGTTCAGGTGACTGAACTGTTTTGTGTCCTGACTTTTGATAGAGATTATATAAATTTGTGCATGCTAAAAATCTTATTTTGCTCTGCAATCATCATGTAAACATTTCTGTGTTATTCATTGAAACGGCACTTACAAATAAGTGCTGTTGGCTGGGAATGTGACTTAGTGGTAGAGTGCTGGCCTAGCATGCACCAAGTACTGGGTTTGATTCCTCAGCATCACATAAAAAAAGACAGAAGTGCCACTGTGGCTCAAGAGGTAGAGTGCTAGCTTTGAGCAAAAAGAAGGCAGGGACAGTGCCCAATCCCTGAGTCCAAGCCCCAGGACTGGCAAAGAAAAAACTCCAATCCCAAAACAAAAACAAAAACACCCAAATAAGTGCTACTAAAGGAAATGTTTCTAGGTGCTAAGAATGACCAAAGCCCAGTTTAAACATGCTCAGAACACTTTCATTCATCTACAGTTGTGCAAAATCATCTGACACATTTCCTGTTTTATAGGAAAGTATTGAATAATGTAATTTATTGACTGTTGAGTATAAAACCAGAGTGGTTGTATTTATACACTGTTCCATCATCAAAAGGTCAAAAATAATCAGTAAATTGGGAATTATCTATAATAGTATGCCTTTTGAGTATCTGCAATATAATTTGGTTGTATTTTGATTATGATTTTAACAGCTGAAAGAATAGAGAACTATTCCTGTCTTAGTTTGGCTAATAGATACTATTTTAGTCTTTTCATGCTGCTATTACAAACTATCTTAATAGCCTCAGTAATTTATAAACAACACATTTATTGCTTACTTTTCCGAAGGCAACACCATCAAGGTGCCAGCAGACTCAGTCTGGTGAGAGGCTGTTCCTCATACTTGTGCCTTCTGTGTATCCTTATATGGTAGAAGGGGCAAGCAAGCTCCCTAAACTTCTTCTACAAGAATATTAATACAACAATCCTTATCACCTCCCAAAGGCTTTACTTCTAATACTGTTGTATTGGAATTTAGATACTAATATATGAACCTGGGACAAAATGTTTAATTCTCAGCAGATGATTAAGTATACAAGTAAAAGTCAGATTTTTCTATAAAATTTTCTATTTAAAGAGCGAATTTGAGTAAATATTTTTAAGATGTATAATCTAATGCATTTTCTGTAATTCTCCCCAAATTTGTACCTCCCCATTTTTATATGTAAGTAGATGAATTAATTTTCTGAAAAAAATCAATATTTTTCTATAGGTTTTCTGTGAAAACTTTGATTGATCGGTCTTGCTTTGAGACAATTGATGATTCATCTCCTGAATTCAACAATTTTGCAGCTGTTTTGGAACAGATTCTTAGTCACCGGTTAAAAGGTAACAGCATCAATTTTTTAATCTCTACAAAGCTTTCTTTTGTAATCAGCTTTGTTATACAGATTAATATGATTTAGATAGCCACCAAGCTACATAAAACTGATTTTACAGTGTCTAATTTTTTTGGCCTGTTTCTCCAAAAAAGAGTTTCTAGCCTCAGATTTACACATATTTCTAAGATGTGACTTAAAAAAAAAGCATTGAGTATATTTATGGCCACATACAGGAACAAAGTCATTTCCCATAGGTAAAATAAATTACTAGCAAATAGGCATCCCAACCATTAAGTTTGTTTGCTTACTATCTACTTCTTTAAGTCAGGGATATTTGAAAAGTTTTCAGCAGTAAGTACATTTTTAAAAAGTTTTCTGGGGGCTGGGAATGTGGCATAGTGTTTGCCTAGCATGCATTAAGCCCTGGGTTCGATTCCTCAGTACCACATAAACAAACGAAAAGTTTGCTGGGTGTGGTGGCTCCTTTAATTCCAGCACTGGGAAGCAGAGGCTGAAGGACTGTGTATTTGAGGTTAGTTTGGGCTTCATAGTAGTGAGTTCCAGGATACCCTGGAGTATGTAATGTGACCCTGTCTCACAAAATCCTGAGTAAGTAAATCATAAAATTTAAAATAAGAAATAAAATATAAGAGTATGTTTGGTTTTGTTTTTCATTAGCCAGTAAGTATATTTATGGCATAAATATAAATCTCATAAAATTTAAAGAGATATACAAGAGCTTTGTTATCTCTGAATTCTAATAATTTTTAAGATAAATATATATAGCTAACTAAAACCAAGAACTATATAATGTCTTAGTAATAATAAGTATCACATATACATCACATTAACTAGTCTTAAAATGATCCTTGCATGTTTTTGCTCTTTATAGTCTTAATGTTATAATTTTAAATGTGTAATAGTTTTAGTAATATTACTTATTAGTATAGTAGATGTAACCTGAATGTAAGTTTATTCTTTACCTTTTGAGACTGGTAGCATCCATGTTTTACTATTTAAATTGTTTTAGGAGTTCTAGGGGTCTAGACCAAAGTGTTACATTTATATGAAAGAAAAAAAATCTGAACTTAATTTGCCTTTTCAAATTAAAATGGAATGCATAGAATCACGGATGCCTTTTCTATTAGAGTTATTTTGCATTTTAAAAGAGTATTTAAAAATGTTTCTCATTTTTGCTATTTAGTGTATCTTCTATTTTCTGCTCTTACTTTTTATAAGGAAATATGTTTTTATAAAAGCAAAGAATGGGGTGATAGTGTCAGGATTACTAAGTTATATGATGGCTATGTTTGTAAATAATACCAACCCAAAAAACAAATGGAAAAAAAACTCAGTCCCATGTTCAGTGACTAAACAGACTCATTACAGCGTAAGTGGACCCAATATGCTATGCGACATCTTCTGAGTTGTGCCTTAGCAAAATATAGTTTAGGAATATTTTGAGTTACTTCTAAACAAATTTATTTGTAGCTTGTGGGAATTACTATAACGAAGATACAATTTCTTGTTGACTTACAGGTAAGAATTCTACTAGTATAAGACAGTAAAAGAACTGATATATTAAGTTCTGTGTTAAGACTTAAGTTAGATAGAATAAACAATAAAAATATGCTTCCTAAAAGATTCCTGTGAATTGACTACTATGATCACTATGGTAGTATACATGTGAATTATGAAATTATTATACTTTTGAAATTCCATATTATAAAGATTGAGGAATCTGGAACTTTCACATATTGTTTCCTAAATTTTAGAATTTTTTTGAGAGATTTTATAATTATAGTATACTATATTTATTTAAAACTTAGTTCTATGTCAATGAATTTTTCTAATTTTTTTCTTTCTAGAAGTATAAATTAAATATGTATGATTTCATAAGATTCTAAGGTACTATATATATGTTGTTTTTTATTTGTTTGTTTGTTTTTTTGTCAGCCATGGAGCTTGAATTCAGGACCTGGATGCTGTCCCTGAGCTCTTTTTCTCAAGGCTGGTGCTCTACCACTTTGAGCTACAGCACATTTCTGGTTTTTGAGTGGTTAGTTGGAGATAAGAGTCTCAGGGGGACTTTTCCTCATGGCCTGGTTTTGAATAGCTATCCTCAGATCTCGCTCTCCTCAGTAGCTACGACTTCAGGAGTGAGCTATCTGCACCCAACCTATTCATTTTTTAAATAAAGAACATTTAGTGGGGCTGGGGATATAGCCTAGTGGCAAGAGTGCCTGCCTCGGATACACGAGGCCCTAGGTTCGATTCCCCAGCACCACATATACAGAAAAAACGGCCAGAAGCGGCGCTGTGGCTCACGTGGCAGAGTGCTAGCCTTGAGCGGGAAGAAGCCAGGGACAGTGCTCAGGCCCTGAGTCCAAGGCCCAGGACTGGCCAAAAAAAAAAAAAAAAAAAAAGAACATTTAGTGGAAACATTAAATTCTTCCAGAGAAAATTAAAAATATTTCCCTCAGATAGAATGCAAATCATACTAACACAGATAAAGTGAATATTGACATAACTATCTACTTAATTTCATGCTTAAGGACCCATTATTGAAGAAAAGGAGGTTTTGTCAAATCAGAGACATTAAACTTATTTGCAGTAATCCCTTAGTCAGATGATGGTATTACTTTTTCTGGCATATAGCTGAGAAGGAGAAATTAATCACAGAGCATTAAAAATATGAAAAGATTACCTTAATATCTTCCCTTTAGTATTTTTTGAACATTTACTTACTAATTTTATGGTACAAGATTTCTCTTCATATTGAACTCTATATCCACTAATAAAACAACCCAACACTACAGAAACTGCATGTAAATGGAACATTATCTTCAATTACTCCCTTACCCTGTGACTCTGTAGTGCCAATTCAGCTGGTACCAAGGACTGCAAATGAAGGGACTAGTTTATTCTCATTTGACTTTATTTAAAAAATTCAACAGTATGCCTAGTTGGAGAACACAAAATCTTTTGTTTTTATTACTTCTGATCTCTGGAAACTTAGTCAAGTAGTTTATCACATATCAACAATTTAGGTAATCATAAAATTCTTATGTATGTGCAGACAACTAATTCATTGAACCTTTTTCTGCTTCTTCAAACATGAGCTTAACATGGATATTTGTAAAACATCCATACTATCCCAAATTGTCTATAGATTTAAAAAGTCTCTTACACTTTTCAGAGAAATAGGAAAATCCTAAAATTCATGTAGAATCCTCCAGTGCTCTAAATATTCAGAGCAATTAAGAGCATAAAGAACAAAGCTGGAGATTGACAACAAAAATGCTACAGCATGGCATGGGTCTGTACACCTGTAAACTCAGCATAGAGAAGGATGATGAGTTTGATGCCAGCTAGGCTACACACAGACCCTGTCTCAAAAGATTTACATATAAAAGTATATAATACACACACACACACATTAAATATATTACAAACCCACAGTAAACAAGACAACTTAGTGCTTCATAAAGCAGATTATTGAACCAACAGAATTGAGTTCAGGGGCTGGGAATATGGCCTAGTGGTAGAGGGCTTGCCTCGCATACATGAAACCCTGGGTTCGAGTCCCCAGCACCACATATATAGAAAATGGCCAGAAGTGGCGCTGTGACTCAAGTGGTAGAGTGCTAGCCCTGAGCAAAAAAGAAGCCAGGGACAGTGCTCAGGCCCTGAGTCTGAGGCCCAGGCATAGGCTATATTCCCAGCCCATTACTTGATTTTTAAATGATTGATGATTGGGAGTATAGCCCAGTAGTAGGTTCCTTGTCTTAGCATATGCATGGTCCTGAATTCTGAGCATTATAATTAACTAATTACTTAAAAAGTGACAAAGATCTCAATTGATATTTGGCTACATGGTGTGTGTGAAAATGTACTCAATTTTGAAAATTATTGGGAAAATGAAAATAAAAACCACAATGAAGTATTTAGTCAAGTTACAAAGACAAAAGAAAACAAATGCTGGTGATGTATAAAAAATAAAATGTGTTTAACCCAATGGTGAAGATTTAAATTAGTACAACCATATTATGCCTTATGGAGGTTGTCCAAATAATTAAAAATTGAGCCTCAATAAGATGTAACAATCTCACTTTTGTGTATATATGCAAAGAAAATGAAATCACTATGTCAGAGATATCTCTACTCCCATGTTAATTTTTGCATCATTCATTATAACATAGAATCATCTTAAATGTTCATCTACAGATAAATGGATAAACTGGTATATATACATGATGGAATAGTATTTAACATTTAAAAATAAGGAAATCCTGTCATTAGCAAGAATGTGGATGAGCCTGAAGGATATAGTGTTAAGTGGAATAAGCCAGACAGTAAGATGAAGGCTGCATGAGTTCGCCTAGGTGGAACCTAAAAATGTTGAACTCATAAAGTGGTTAATAGATACTTGCCACACTTCTCTGGCAAGGAAGATGCAGATGATTGTAGGACGACAGGTGTACAAAGGGATGTGCAAATCTCTAAGTCTGCATCTAGTCTATGGCGAAGTAGATTTGACCACCTCTGGACAATGAGGTCAAATGTGAATATGTGTAAAGGCACATTTCATAATGTGCATTTCTATGGAAAAACATCCAAACTGCTGCAGTTTTCCATTTCTACTGTATTTCAGTTGCAACCTATTTTTAATAAACTTTGTATGTATTTAAGACAATTTGCTGTTGTTTTCAAAAGTTTATATTTGTATTATCAGCGTTCCTTTCCCAGGTTTGCACCTGTCACTCATTAATCTATGCTTCAATGTCAAAAAAAAATAGATACTGGGGAGTTGCTTTTGGTTAGAGACATGTTGGTGAAAGGATGCAAATATTCATTCAGATAGGAGGAGTGTGTGTGTGTGTGTGCATGTGTTTGTCTTTACTACTAATTCACTTCCTTTCATGCTTACGGATCTATGTTTTTCTATTCTGGCCAAGGGTTTCTTCTTGGCTTAAAGATCACTATTTTTGAACACATAGTAGAGAGAACAGCAGAGCCCTCTGGTAGTTTTTGGTGCTTTTGCTATTTTGTTTTGTTGTGTGTATGTGTACAGGTACTGGGGTTTGAACCCATGGCCTTTTGCTCTTGATTAGCATTTTAACTCACAGCTGATGCTCTACCACTTGAGTCAAATCTCCAGGTCCTGGTGTTTTCTGTTTGTTTTTTTTTCAGATTGCCAATTTATGTGCCAAAGCTGTATATATATATGATCTCATTTAAATAACTTTAATTGTTTCTCTTTATAGATTCATTCTCCAAATATAGGTACATTGTGGTTGAAGGGCATCAGAATTTTAACTTTAATAGGTCATAATTCAGACCGTAGCACACTCCTACTGGTTGCATCTAAAAGTTCTGGGCAAAATACAAAAAGCAATTGTTTATATACTTTTTATATCAGAAGCAGACAATAGTAGCCACCTGGGTAAGAACCAGTGTGGGAGTCAGTGGTCTGTCTGCTTTTCTTGTCCTGTAAGCTCAGCTGTTCTTCAAGAGTGTTAGTTCTCAATTACACCATAAGTGCAAACAGAAGAAATCCCAACACTAACTTTGCCTTCTTGGTCAGAGGGTCAGCAAATGGGCTTCTGCAAGCCAGAGAAAGCTAAGGGATTCCTGTGTTTCCCTCCTTCCCTCCCTCCCGCGCTCTCTCTCTCTCTCTCTTTCTTTCTTCCTTTCTTTCCCTTTTTGTGTGTTGTTGTATTTCCCCAAGAAGTAGTTTGAGTTGCCCAGAGTTGTGGGACAGTATAGATTAAAATTCTAAGAGAAACTTGTTTGGTTAAAATATATATGAGGAAAGAGAATTGCTTTTTTAAAAATGTCTTACTTGTATGAATTAGAGTAACTCCTAGTGTAAAATTTTGAGAAAAGAACTAGGATATAAACCTCCACTGAAGCCATAGGGTAGCACAGGCATGAGAAAGACCAATAGAAGTATAATGTGGGCTTTACTACCTGAATTTACATTGGAACCTCTGCCCACATATTGCAGAAATTTGCTATCTGAACCTGACTTCTGCCAAACCAAACAAAAAGATGTCAGTATTCTCAAGTAGATATTCTAACAGTATTTAAGAATCTAATGATAATAATAAAAAATATCACTGTAACCGATTTTAGTACCCTAGATATTGTATATATGTGTATTGGAACTAAGGAAGGGAAAGGGAATACCAAAATTGAGACACAAAGGATAAAAAGACAAACCAATACAACAGCAATACTTACAAAACTATTTGGTGTAAACCAACTGTACAACTCATGGTATGGGGGGTAGGGGAATGGGGAGGGGGAGGAGGGAAATGAGGGAGGAGGTAACAGGTTCAATAAGAAATGTACTCACTGCCTTGCATATGAAACTGTAACCCCTCTGTGCTTCACTTTGACAATAAATAAAAAAAAAAT
Source organism: Perognathus longimembris pacificus (assembly GCF_023159225.1). Classification (NCBI taxonomy): domain Eukaryota; kingdom Metazoa; phylum Chordata; class Mammalia; order Rodentia; family Heteromyidae; genus Perognathus; species Perognathus longimembris. Next base: position 113,187,396 of record NC_063162.1, read on the forward strand.
TAAAGCCTAAAGTAGTTTCACATGCAAAGAACAATAACAACAAAAAAGTAACCATTTCTCAAAGGAAAAGACAATGTGTCAATCTGTAGATGATCTAGATGTTGGAATCATCAGGCAAAAATATTAAAGCAGACATTGTAAATATGTTTCACGATGTAAGATAAGAAATTTTGAACTAGATAGAAAAAGAGAAGCTGTGTAAAGCTTTGGAAAAGCTTTAGAATTTCAAAAAAACTAGATTTTTAGTACTTAAGTAAAATACTTAAAGTGAAACATTCACTAGGGAAGTTTTTATAGTAGAATGAAGATAACTAGATGTCTATTTGAATTTGCAAGTACATACATCAATAGAAATTTGATATGAAGAACAAAGACAAACCTGGAGCTTGTAGTCTTAGATACTCTGGAGACTGAGAATTACGGTTCACAGTTTTCCAGGACAGGAAAGTCTGTGAGTTTCCAAAGAGCCAAAAGTGGAGCTGTGGTTCAAGTGATACAGTGCTAGCCTTGAGCGAAAAAGCTTAAGGGTAGCAGCCCTTTGGCCCTGAGTTCAAGCCCGGGGTTGGGGGAATGTACAAAGGAAAAACTGAAAGTGAACAGAATCTCAAGGAGCCCTGGATCGTAACAAAAGACTTAACATTTCTGTCTCTGCAGTCTTGGGAGAGGAGAAAGAGATTAGTACAGAAGGTATATTTGAAAAAATAATAGCTAAAAGTTCTTGGATATGGAGAAAACAAAATCACTGCAAGGCATTTGATAAAATTCTTTCATGATTAAAAATCTTTCAACAGTTAAGGAGGAATGTTCAACATAAGAAAGGCCACAGTTATTGTGAAAAGCTGAAATCTTTTTATTTCAATTCAAGAAAACTACAAGAACACTTCTACTCCTACCACTTTATTTAATATATACTGAAAGTCTTCTCCAGAGCAATTACTCAAGGAAGAGAAATTTAAAAGTATCCAAATTGGAAAAGATTACACACACACACACACACACACACACACACACACACACGTATATATGTATATATGAAGGTACCAAGAATAGACAATGTTAAAAGAATTGTCTTAACAAATATTGTTCAAAAATACCACCTGTAAAAGAAGAAATGGGAACCTTGTACATAGTATATAGAACTCAACTGAAGTGATGAAAGATCTGGGCATAAGATTTAAAACTGTAAAACTATTAGAAGAAAACACAAAAGAGAAGTTCCTTAACATTAGTCTAGGCAATGATTTATTTTTTTTATAGTTTTGACACCTATAGCACATAAAAGAAAAAGAAGCAAGTTGAGATATAGTAAATTAAGAGGTATTGTGCAGCAAAGGAAACAGCAAAATGAAAAGAGGTTTTACAGAATGGGAAAATATATTTTATACAATTGATCTAATAAGATTAATATCCAGTGTATTTAAAAAAATCATACAATTCAGTAGTTTAAAAATCTGTTAAAAACTAAAAGCAAGCTTCATTTTAAAATGTGTAAAGGATTTGAATATAAATTTTCCCCAAAGAAGGGAAAGATAAATAGCTGGTATATGAAAAGGTACTCAGAATCCTCAAAAAGAACCAAATCCAAACCTCAGTGAGAATTTGTCACACCTGATATAATGGCCATTACAAAAAAAAAAAAAAAGAGCAGAAACTATTGGTAAGAGTGTGGAAAAAAGTGAATCCTTGAATATTGTTGGAAAGTAAAGTATCATAATCTTAATGGAAAACATGGAGGTTTGTCAAAAAATTAAAACTACAACATGTGGCAAATCCTCTTCTGGGTATATATCAAACAGAAACAAAATCACTGTCTCAAATATGTATTTGTTTTTCATATTTATTACAGCATTGTTTACAGTAGCCAACATATGTTGATAGATGGATGAATGAAGAAACTCTGGTCTATATACATATGGAATATTATTCAGCCTAAACAAAGGAAGAAATACTGCCATTTACAATAACATGGATGAATGTGGAGTACAGTATGCCAAGTGGAATAAGGTAGACACTGAAAGATAAATGATGTCCCTTATATGTGGCATCATTTTTAAGTGATTCTGATAACAGAATAAAAATTGTTGTCAGCAGAGGCTGTGAAGTAAGAAAAGGGAGGATATTGATCTAAGACAAAAACCTAATGTACATAAAGGTGACTATTGCTAATAATAATATTTTGTAAACTTGAAAATTGCTAATAGATCACAGGTGTTCTCATTGAACAAAAAAAAATAGAAAACCTATAGGAAGATAAGCTCAAAGTTCATCATCCTTGACACTTTCGAATCAAACTTCTGAAATTAAAAGATGAAGAAAAATCTTGAAAGGAGCCAAAGAACTATGTTATATGTAGGAAACAGCAATTCAAACAACTGCAAGTTTTTCAACAAGAATCATGAAGGACAGAAGACTATGGAACAGCATTTTAGAATTCTGAAAGCCAAGGTATATTAACCCCTAATTGTGCATTCAGTGTAAATGCTTCAGAAAAGAAGATGCAATAAAGAAATTTCAGAAAAACTGAAAATTATCACTAATAGAATTGTAATAAAAGAAATGCTAAACACATTTCTTTGGGCTACAAGGTGATATTATAAGGAAAGCTGAACTTCATAAATGAAGAAATAGCAACTCAAATGGTAAATATCCAAGAATATGTAGCATATTGTTTCTGTTAAGTCCTCTCTAAAATAATTACTAAAAGTGAAAAAAATTATTAAAAGTAAAAAAATATATAGCATTGCTTTGGAGGTGTTGAAATGTTTTTATAGTCAATAGAAGTGGCATTTAACATAAAATCTGCAAAGAAAAGGAGAGATTATATGTATCACTTGAATGGTAAAATATTAACTAGACTTTTTAAGAGTTGATATCATATTGTAATCTTTAAAGTAGTGATCATAAAAATACGAATTTATCCAAATAGGTAATAGTAAGTTGAAACAGGATGCTACAACTCCAAAATTATTCAAAAATGAAAGCAAGAAAATTAAAAGGGATGAACAGAAAACAATGAAAGGAGAGACCTAAATCCAACCACATTAATAATTACATTTAACATCATTGGTATACACATACCAATTAAAAAACAAAGATACTGCTGGGTATAGGTGACTCAGAGCTACAGTCCTAACTTGTTAAGAGGCTGAGATGTGAAGATTGTAGTTCAAAGCCACATCAGGCAGGAAAGTCCATAGACTTATTTCCAGTTAACTACCCGCCAAAAGCTGGAAATGTGACTCAAATGATAGAGCATTAGCCTTGAGCCAAAAACACAGGGACTATTCCCAGGCTGTTTTCAACCCCCAGGATTAATGCACATATGCGTCTGCTCAGGAGTCAGGAGTGCGCTCTTGCGCTCTCCCCCCCCCCCCCTCTCTTTTTCTTTCTCCCTCTCTCCCTCTCTCCCTCTCTCCCTTTCCCCCTTTCCCTCTCCCTCTCCTTCTCCCTCTGCCTCTTTCTCTCTCCCCTCTCTCTTACTCAAACACACACAAATAAATAAAAAAAGATAATAAATGTTTTTATTAAAGTCAATGTATAAAGAAATCTACTGCAAATATGATAATAAAATATGCTAAAATAATAGAAAAAAATTTCCCACAGAACTCACTAAAGATAGTTGGGAAGATATCCTACTCTCAAAATATATTTTAGCATAATGAAAGTTGGTGAGGATAAAAATGATAACTTGTGCTTGCACAAAAATCTCTCTATAGCAACATTATTCATAGTTGTCAAAAACTAGAAGCATTCTAAATATCCTTCATTCACGTGATAAATGGGGGTGGGGAATTTTCTGTCATATAATGTCATATAATGGATAAAAAGGAAAACTGTATTTCTACCTGTATCAACAAGTATGAATGTCAAGTGCATTATGCTAACTGAAACTCGAAACAGAACTCTCCGAATTTAGATAGTGTGTAATTCCATTTATATGAGATCCTTTTTATTGCCAGTCCTGGGTCTTGGGACTCAGGGCCTGAGCACTGTTCCCGGCTTTCTTTTGGTCAAGGCTAGCACTTTACCCCTTGAGCCACAGCACCACTTCTGCCTTTCTTGTTTATGTGGTGCTGAGGAATCAAACCCGGTGGAAGAGAATAGACCAGAGAGTTTTAAAGGTTACAAATGGGGAGGCAGTGACTACGTAGCATCAGCATATTGTTTTGTATGGCTGGAGAGTTTTGTATGGTTATAGTTATACTACTTCAGGAACGTTACAAAACTCATGAAACTGTATCTAGTGAATTTACTTTAAAAATCATACTAATAACTCCCCTAAAAGGAGGGCCACACTTTTTCATTATAATATATAAAATTCCAACTCTTTGATCTCCAACTACATGTGTGTGCATGTTTGTGTGCACGTGCATGTACGTATGCTGGTCCTGGGATGTGTGCACACAAGCACACATGCCATTGGGGTTGAAATCAAGATCCTACGTTCTGTCTCTTAGCTTTTTTTACTCCGGGCTGGCATTCTACCACTTGAGCCTTATCCTCCTTTCTATCTTTGTCTGGGTAATTGGAGATAAGACTCTCCCAAGCTGTCCTGCACCTTCTGGCTTCCAACAGTGATCCTTAGATCTCTGCCTCAAACATCTAGGATTATAGGTGTGAGTCACTAGTACCCTGCTTTCCAAATACTTTAGGAGGCTGAATAGTTTGTCAAAAAAAAAAAAAAAACACAATAAATTGAAGCCTAAGCAACATTCTTACCATATACCACCACCAATGCATATTTTTCTTACTTAAATTTTAACCTTAATTTTCTGCTTTGGTAATGAGTAATAACTGATTACATTTTGTATTTTTTTGTCATTACTTTGTGTTCTTTTAAGCTTCTATATTTCCCTTGTAATCTTTTTACATGCATTTGTACTCTCCCTTTTTAATTCTGTTTTCTTGTTCAGCAATGCAACCATGCCAGGCATAGGATACATAAAGCATGCTTTTACCTGAAACTCCATTTTGAAGGGTAAAGAATGGCCCATTATCAGATAATGTCCTTTAAGCAAGTCATGCCATAATAGGAGTATTACTGATTTCAAAATAGTACAAAGGAGTGAATCATCTGTTCTGCTTGATTAGGGGAAAGCTTTACCTTGGAAAGAGACATAAAACTGCCTCAAATGAAAATTATAATTTATTTGTTGTGGTGTTGTTGTTTTTGCCAGTCCTGGGGCTTGAACTCAGGGCCTGAGCACTGTCCCTGGCTTCCTTTTGCTCAAGGCCACCACTCTACCACTTGAGCAACCTCACCATTTCCGGCTTTTTCTGTTTATTTGGTGCTGAGAAATCAAACTCAGGAGCTTCATGGATGTTAAGCAAGCACTCTACCGCTAAGCCACATTCCCAGCCTGAAAATTATAACTTAATTTTTTAAAATGTTATCTGTAATTTTGTTGACTTACGATGTAGTGAGCCCTAGAGAACAAATAAAACAAGAAATTTAGAAGTAAAGTAGTTACAAACAACCTTGTAAAATTCATTTAGTTAAGATAAGGATATATAGACAATATCTTTGAATTATCCTAAAGAATAACAAACTTCAGTAACATACTACATTTATAACAATGATCACATATAATGAAATCAAGCATAATAAGGAGATGAAGTCATTTTCTCTGATAATTATACTTAAATACTCAGCTTACTAGCACATTTAGATTTTGCCTTGGTTTTTGAACAGTTTTTAGTTTTATTTGGTATACAAATTTATTTTTGATCCAGAAGTTACCACACACTATTCTCATAAGTCTTTTTATCTTCTTGATTGTATCATGTTCTTCATCATCAGGTATCATTATACCTGTGTAAAGGACCCATTTTTCTCAGGATTTGAATTTGTGAACTCCCCTTTCTGTTTCAACACTACAAGGAGATTAACCTTTGCACAATATTTTAAATTATAAATCACCTTCCCTCCTCTAAACCCAGCACTCCTGACCTGTGCATTAAAGTCTAAACTTCTACCATATGTGATTTACTTATGTTTATTATTTATTGCCCTTTTGTAAGCCTCATCTGGGTGAAGGCTTTGTCTCTTTTGTTCATTATCTCATCTCAAATTGCCTACACATGTCTGAGGGGCACACAGAAAAATTTGTTGGAAAGATGAATGTTGGATATAGGAGGAATTGTCTCTGTTCTTTTCTAGTATCAACTGAATTCAGATTTGGGAAGATTTAGCTCTTGTGACTTAACATGTTAGAACTTATCAATTCCAGTTGAACAGTTACACCTAAGGATTGCTCAGAAACTGGCTTAAACCTCAAAGGTCTTCCTGACTTGGCTGATAAATAGTTACCTCCCCATGAGACCATCTTTTGAAGTGAAATATAAACACTGTTTGAAACAATAGGTAAAGATAAACTTATCCACTTGGTTTGTTGAGTTTTCTTTGTTCATTTTTGAAGGCTTTCCAACTTTTGATTCTTGATTCACACACAAAAATAAGACTTGAATTGTTTCTGTAGTAACATGAACTCAACTCATCCACTAAAAACCCACATACTCAGGCCAAAATATGATACCAGAGATAAGAAAAATGGCCTTAAGGTTGCCAGAATTTGGTGTTTAAACAATGGTCAAGGCCATTCTCTCAGAAACACCCTTTTAAGTTATGTACTTGGCAATTTAGGAAAGCTTCAGGAGATTTTTGCATCTCAGAAATTCATAATATTCAAATATTTCTTGAAACATTCAATGTTATATGTTCCATGGTAAATTTAATCCAGTTTTTTAAGTTACATAGAGTACTAACCTCTTTAAGTATCAATCAGATATCTGTAACTTTCATAAAATTTTCAATCTAAATTATATTCTTCAGTTTACTTTTAAGTTTATAGACATCATCATTTCTTGTTTTTCTGATGCCTTTTGAGAAGACTTTTTACTTTAAATTTTTTATTCTGTCAGACTACTAACATATACTTTTTAATATTCTACTATTTTTCTTTAAGGGGGAAAATAAAGAGAAAGAAGCTCTCCTGATTACTTAACAACTGAACCTTTTCTCTACATGTGCTTTTATTTCTTTAGGCTGCCAGTCACATTTAGCTTTTTTTTCATATGCTTCATAAAAGTGATAAGTTCAAATATAAAATTAATTTTAAAAACTTCGAAATCCCAAATATAAATATAGCTGGCAACTTGTGTATTTTTATGTTGTATATATATATACATATAATTATGCTTATTTTTTCTGTTATGCTTTTATATTATAGATAACGTTTCATAGCCATACTTATATTTTCAGTTTATTTTGTTCTTTATAATTCTAGAAATTGAGGTAAAATTTAAATAACAAATTTAATGTTTTAACTTTTTTTTTTTTGCCAGTCCTGGGGCTTGAACTCAAGGCCTAGACTCTGTCCCTCCTGAGCCTCTCTGTGCTCAAGGCTAGATCTCTACCACTTGAGCCACAGCGCTACTTCCAGATTTTTCTGTTTATGTGGTGAGGAATCGAACCCAGGGCTTTGTGTATGCTAGGCAAGCACTCTACCATTAAGCCACTTTCCAAGCCCTATTTTAACTATTTTTAAATATACATTTTAGAGAGTATTAGTATATTCAGTTATACAACTGTTACTAATATTGACTAATATACAAATATGATTACTATTCTAGAACATTTTTGTCAGTCCTAAAAGTAAATTCTGTCCACTAATTTTTCATTTTTCTTTCTCCAACCTCATTTATCCCCTTACAACCATTAACCATGAGATATAAAGTGTCTCTGTGGGTTTATTTGTTCCAGATATTCCATATACTTAGAGCTATAAAATATGTGACTTTGTGATTGCTTAGTTTCTTTCACTCATGTTTTTTGGAAGTCTTTTCTGTTGTTAACATGTTATACTTAAATCCCTTTTTATGGGTAATGATATTCTATTCTTTACGCATATCTTGTGTATCCTTCACAGTTAACGGACATTACATTTTTCCTGTGTTTGCTCTTATGAATAAAGTTACTATAAAGATTTAGTCATAACTTTTCTTTTGCCAGTCCTGGAACTTGAACTCAGGACCTGAGAACTATTCTTGAGCTTCTTTTTTCCCCCTTTCTCAAAGCTAGCACTTTACCACTTGAACCATAACTCCACTTCCAGCTTTTTTTTTTTTTTTTTTGGCCAGTCCTGGGCCTTGGACTCAAGGCCTGAACACTGTCCCTGGCTTCCTTTTGCTCAAGGCTAGCACTCTGCCACTTGAGCCACAGCGCCACTTCTGGCCATTTTCTGTATATGTGGTGCTGGGGAATCGAACCCAGGGCCTCATGTATACGAGGCAAGCTCTCTTGCCACTAGGCCATATCCCCAGCCCTGACCACTTCCAGCTTTTTGGTGAGTAGTTGGAGATATGGGCTCACAGACTTTCCTGCCTGGTCTGACTTTAAGCTGTGATCCTCATATCTCAGTCTTTTGAGTACCTAGGATAATTGGTGTGAGCCATCAGTACATGGCAAGTTTTTGTTTTGTATGTGTTGTGAGTATTTGAATATATTTCCATTGATGTTTTATAGTTGTATTTATTGTATGAATGAACCATAATTAATATATGGACTTTTCATATTTTCCTTCTTATAAACACACTGTTAACTAATCAATTATAATTACTAAAATCCAAGGTATATATTTAGTGTGTGTGTGTGTGTGTGTGTGTGTGTGTGTGTGTGTGTGTGTGTGATGGTCCTGAGGCTTGCACCCTGGGCCTGCTCAAGGCTAGTGTGCTTGCCATTTGAGTCACAACTCCACTTCTCACGTGTGTGCACACACGTGTGAATGTGTGTATGTGCTTAATTAAAGATAAGAGTCTGAAGGACTTTCCTGCCCAGGCTGGCTTCAAAACATAACCCTGAATCTCATCCTCCTGAGTTGCTAGGATTACAGGAGTGAACCAAAGGTGCACAGCCAAAGGGTATATAATGTTTAAATTTACTATACATTGCTATAAATTATCTACCAGGAAGGTCATACCAAAAATATGTATGTGATTGTTATTTTTCCATATCTCATTGATTTGTTAATAATAGTTAAGTCTTATTTGATGAGGAAATAATTTCTTTTTGTCTATCTACTATTGCAAATATATGTGTATATAATTATGTGTATATTATTCTATACATATATATGTATATACAATAGGTGTGTGTATCTATCTTTTGTCAATATTGAGGTTTGAATTCAGGGCCCCTTGTTTGCTGGGCTGGTACTCTACTACTTGAGCCATACTTTTTGCCATTATACCTTGTAATTTTATTTTGTATTGATTTATAAATGAAATTAAATATATTTTCAAGTTTATTCAGCTTGTTTTTTCTATTTCCTGTCCATGACCTTTGCTTGTTTGTTTTGTAGAGTAATTCTTTATTAAATACTCTAGCATAAAACTAGTCATAAAACATGAAATTAGTTTTTATATAGCATTTTTAGTAATAATGACTTTTCTCTTGTTCACATGATTACTGTTGACCTATTTTACATGACTTTATGATATGTTTTAAAACACTTGAAATATTTTTCTTATATAAGTGGTAGCATTAATAAATTTGTTTATAATGTTTCTATAATGTGGAGTCAAAAATTCTAAAATAGAATTCCAGCATGATTACTGCATGGTTCTGTTTGAGCTATATGACTGCTGAAGTACCTTTAGTTGTTTTGTTTGATATAGGCATTTCTAGGTTAAAAACTAAGAAAAAAATCTCAAATATATGTATTTATTAGAGGAGACAGTGAAGTGGCTTTAATATTTTACAGCCACTTCAAAAAATTTGTGGGGCTGGGAATATGGCCTAGTGGTAAGAGTGCTTGCCTCCTACACATGAAGCTCTCGGTTTGATTCCCCAGCACCACATATATGGAAAACGGCCAGAAGGGGCGCTGTGGCTCAGGTGGCAGAGTGCTAGCCTTGAGTGGGAAGAAGCCAGGGATGGTGCTCAGGCCCTGAGTCCAAGGCCCAGGACTGGCCATAAAAAAAAAAAAAAAAAAAAAAAAAAAAAAAAAAAAAAAAATTGAGATCATTTTTCTTTAAACTTAAATTTTATTTGTACATGAAGTTTACTGATGACAAGGTTTCTCAACACTTTATTATCCTGTAGAATTTTTCAGGTTTGTCTTATTCAAAATTTATTTTTAAAGTCCCATCCAACCAAATAATTTAAAATCTATAGTAGGCTCCCGGAGAGTAGTACCACATTGAAGAAAATAGTAAAGCTGAGGGAAGTGCAAGCTTGTAATTCTAGCCACTTGAGAGACTGAGATTGGGAGGATCATGGCTAGGCTAGGCAAAAGTTTTAAACTCTATCTTGATCAATAAAAACTTGGTCATGATGGGATGCCTGCATAAATTGGAGGGACCCAGTCTAAGCTAGCCAAAGCAAAAAGTCAGACCATATCTTACAAATAACTAAAGCATTAATGGGCTAGAATGTGGCTCAAGTACTTGACCACTAAGTGTAAGTATCTGAATTTAAAGCCAGTAATGAGAGGAAGAGAGAGAATATGATGAAAAGACTATTTCCATGCATGTATACAGTGTATTCCAATCATTTATTGCTCTAATATTATTCATTAAAAGGAAATAAGTATTGTTTTATTTTATACAACAGAGAAAAAGACTGTTCAGTTTGGGGTGTGAATATAATCTCAAGTCCCAACATTTTCCTAATTTTATAATTTCAGCAAATTGCTTTCCTCAAAATTATTTATAAATTTGTGGTATGATGAGCTATTTTTCTTTAAAAAAAAAACACCACAAAACCTCTGTAAACTAATTTACTGGAAGTTTAGGGCTAAGTTCCCTTTCTAATGTACGGTTATCACTTTTTAGCATATACCATGATTAAGAGTTCATTGTGGTACATTAGAGTTATTTTGAATGCCTATTATGTTGTGTTCACATATGTGCTGTATTTTCACTCTAAAATTTTAAATAGTTTTACAGTGTTCTTGAAATTTTGTTTGGTTTTGTTTTTGTTACCAGTCCCGGGGCTTGAACTCAGGGCCTGAGCACTGTCCCTGGTTTCTTTTTGCTCAAGGCTAGCACTCTTCCATTTGAGCCACAGTGCCACTTCCAGCTTTTTCCAGTAGTGGAGTTGTGATGCTGAGGAATCGAACCCAGGGCTTCATGTAAACGAGACTAGCACTTTACTGCTAGGCCATATTCCAAACCCCAGTGTTCTTGAAATTATATAAGAAGCTGAGGTAACTCCAGTGTTTAGATCTGTTTGACATAATTTAAACTTCTCTTTCTTTCTTTTTTCTTATTTATTGTCAAAGTGATGTACAGAGAAGTTACAGTTTCATATTTTAGGCCTTGGGTGCCTTTCTTGTACTGTTACCTCCTCCCTAATTCCTCCCTCCCTCCTCCCCCTTTCCCTCTCCCTCCATGAGTTGTTCAGTTGGTTTACATCAAATGGTTTTGCAAGTATTGCTTTTGGAGTCATTTGTCTTTTTATCCTTTGTCTCTCGATTTTGATATTCCCTTTCACTTCCCTAGTTCTAATACCAGTATATACCGTTTCCAATGTACTCAGATAAGATACAGAGATAGGGCAGGTACAACCACAGGAAGGGGATACAAGAGCATCATCAACAATAGAAGCTACAGTTTCACATGGCATGCTGAAAGTAATTACAAAGGTGATATAACACTCATTTCCATAACATGGAGTTCATTTCACTTAGCACCATCATATGCATTCATAAGGGCATAGCTATTAGGCTCTTCTGATCCTCTGCTGTGACTAGCCTAAACCTGTGCTAATTATTCCCTATGAGGGAGACCATAGAGTCCATGTTTCTTTGGGTCTGGCTCACTTCACTTAGTATAATTTTTTCCAAGTCCTTCCATTTCCTTACAAATGGGACAATGTCATTCTTTCTGATAGAGGCATAAAATTCCATTGTGTATATGTACCACATTTTCCTGATCCATTCATCTACTGAGGGGCATCAGGGTTGGTTCCATATTTTAGCTATGACAAATTGTGCTGTGATGAACATTGTTGTGCTGGTGGCTTTAGTGTGTTCTTGTTTGTGGTCTTTTGGGTAGATACCCAAAAGGGGCTGCTGGGTCATATTGGAGCTCTATGTTTAGCCTTCTAAGGAATCTCCATACAGCTTTCCCCAGTGGCTGAACCAGTTTACATTCCCACCAAGAATGAACTGGGGTTCCCTTTTGGCCCCATTCCCTCCAACATTTGTTATTGTTAGTTTTCTTTGTAAAGGACATTCTAACTGGGGTGAGGTGGAATTTCAATGTTGTTTTGATTTGCATTTCTTTCATGGCCAGTGATGTAGAGCACTTTTTCATATGTCTCTTGGCCATTCTTATTTCCTCATCAGAGAAGTCTCTTTCTAAATCTTTAGTCCACTTGTTGAGGGGGCTGTAGGTTCTTTGTGGATTTGTTTTGGAGGAATTTAATTTTTTTAGTTCTCCATATACCTTAGATATGAGGCCTTTGTTCGTTGTATGGCTGGTAAAGATCTTTTCCCAATTTGTGGGCTTTCTGTTTATCTTGCAAGCTATGTTCTTTGCCCTGCAGAAGCTCTGCAGTTTGATGCAGTCCCATTTTTCCATCCTTTTTTTGATTTTTAGGATTTCTGGGTCTTTGTTAAAGAAGTTCCATCCTGTGCCAAGGAGCCCAAATGTTTTACCTACTCCTTCTTGTAGGGTTTTCAGGGTACCTGTTTTAATTTCGAGGTCTTTGATCCATTTGGAATTGATTTTGGTGCAGGGAGATATATAAGGATCTAGTTTTAGTCTGTTGCAGGTGTTGAACCAGTTTTGTTTTGCCAGCACTATTTGTTAAAGAGGCTCTTTCTTCCATCCTATTTTTTTAGTTTTTTTTTTTTTTATCAAAGATTAAGTAGGCATAGTTCTGTGGGTTCATTTCTGGGTCTTCAATTCTGTTCCATTGGTCTTCAGGCCTGTTCCGGTGCCAATACCAAGCTGTTTTTATTACTATAGCTTTATAATACAGCTTGAAGTTTGGTATTGTAATTCCTCCAGCACTGTTCTTTCTGCTTAGGATTGTTTTTGCTATTCATGGTCTTTTATTGTTCCATTTGAAGTTCTGAATTGCTTCCTCTATTTCATTAAAAATGGTGTTGGGATATTAATGGGTATTGCATTGAATTTGTAGATAGCCTTTGGGAATATTGCCATTTTGACTATATTAATCCTCCCAATCCAGGAGCATGGGAGGTTTTTCCATTTCCTTAGTTCTGCCTTAATTACATTTTTCATGTTTTTAAAATTCTCATCATAGAGGTCTTTCCCTTCTTTTGTTGTGGTTATTCCTAGGTATTTTATGTTTTTTGAGGCTATTGCAAAAGGAGTTGCTTTCCTGATTTCAGCATCGGTCTTCGGGTCATTAGCTTATAGAAAGGCCATTGATTTTTGAGGGTTTACTTTATATCCTGCTAGCTCTAGTGATTTGGAAGCAAAGTCTATTACCTCTGACAATACATTCAAATACTTCAACTTTACAGAAAGTATTCATTTCTTTTTTTTTTTTTTTTTTTTTTTTTTTGGCCAGTCCTGGGGCTTGGACTCAGGGCCAGAGCACTGTCCCTGATTTCTTTTTGCTCAAGGCTAGCACTCTGCCACTTGAGCCACAGCGCCCCTTCTGGCCGTTTTCTGTATATGTGGTGCTGGGGAATTGAACCCAGGGCTTCATGTATATGAGGCAAGCACTCTTGCCACTAGGCCATATCCCCAGCCCCAGAAAGTATTCATTTCTGACCATTTGGAGTTGTCACTATTTAAATCAGCTTAATTAGTTACCATTCTTTATGTTATGTAATAAGTTTATTAAGGTTTTTCTACATTTCTTTTTTAAGAGTCACTGATTTTATACTTCAGAGGTGTTCATAATTTGATATTCAATCCTTTTAAAATTACAAATCAATGAACAGATACCTTTGTTTCTGAAGTGATGGAATTTTAAAGCAATCTTCAAACTTTATGAATAGTTTCATCTTGTTTTCAAAGTTCAATAAATCATAAAAATGAAGATATTTCTTTGTAAGTTGAATTGTAGTACATATTGCAATTATAAATAGTTTCAGTGAAAAATTTTCTCACATTTAAATAAAAAATTGAATACTCAAAAATTTCAACAAGAACTTACATTAATATTAGTAATAGAAGAGTATATTGTGTCTAGTGTTGCCACTTAAAAGAAAATTGCTGTCTGATAATTTACAGTTAGCTTTCTTTATTTGCTTTGCAAATGGCATATCAGTTTATCTAGCAGTTTTTAAAATAAGTCTATCTTGACATGTTTTAGAATAGAAGAACTTAATAGCAACTTTACTAGAAAAAAATTAGAAAAAGGGAGAACTCGGGGTTGGGAATATGACCTAGTGGCAAGAATGCTTGCCTCGTATACATGAAGCCCTGGGTTCGATTCCCCAGCACCACATATATAGAAAATGGCCAGAAGTGGCGCTGTGGCTCAAGTGGCAGAGTGCTAGCCTTGAGCATAAAGAAGCCAGGGACAGTGCTCAGGCCCTGAGTCCAAGGCCCAGGACTGGCCAAAAAAGAAGAAGAAAAAAAGAAAAGAAAAAGGGAGAACTTTAGTGTAAATATAGCAAAGGCAGAAAGCTAACTTTTTACATAATCATTAGCATTTATTGAATTATTTCAATCATGATAATGTAGTTCAATCATCAAAGTTACAGAAATGTATAGAAACAGGGCCAATGAAAAGTATGGAAGAATAATTATATACTTGTGAATTAGGAATCATATTTAGCTTTATCCCAAAGGTAAATTCATTTGTTAAAGCAATAATCAGTAATGTTTTCTTCATAAGGGTTAATTTTGACATTAATGGAGATCATGAAGTTACATTATCCTGTGGTTTTTTTTGGGGGGAGGGCTACCTATCCTGAGGTATGAACTCAGGGTTTGAGAACTTTCCCTGATCTTTTTAGCTTAAGGCTAGAACTCTACCATTTGAGCCACACCTCTATTTCTGGCTTTTTTGGTAATTTGAGTTAAGTCTCAAGGACTTTCCTGCTCAGATTGGCTTTGAACCTTGATCCTCGAATCTCAGGGAGGGATAGGAAAGCAGTAGGCCTTCTAGGAACAGGTCCAAACTTCCTAAGTAAAGATCCAGAATCAATAGATCAAATAAAAGATTGGATAAATCAGATTGCATCAAACTGAAGAGTTTCTGCATGGCAAAGGACCTAGTTAGCAAGATAAATAGAAAGCATACATAATGGGAGAAGATCTTTACTAGCTATGCCTCATATCTAAAATATACAGAGAGAACTCAAAAAGCTACCCCCCCAAACAGTCCCTCAAAGGAACAGCAATCCAATTAATAAGTGTTAAAGACAGAAGAAGAAATAAAAAGGGCCAGTAGGCACATGAAAAATGTTCAGCATCTATGGCCATAAAAGAAAATGGAAGTCAAATCATTGAGATTCCACCTTATCCCAGTTAGAATGGCCATGATCAATAAAACTAACAACTGATGCTGTTAGGGATATGACCAAAGGGAATGCTACTACACAGTTGTTGAGAATGTAAACTTGTCCAACCACTCTGGAAAACAGTACAGAGGTTCCTCAAAAGACTAAACATAATGGGACTGAGAATAAGTCTTATGGTAGAGTGCTTGCCTAGCATGCACAAAGTCCTGGGTTCGATTCCTCAGCACCACGCAAACAGAAAAAGCTGGAAGTGGTGCTGTGGCTCAAGAGGAAGAGTGTTAGCTTTAAGCAAAAAGAAGCCATGGACAGTGCTCAGGTCCTGAGTCGAAGCCCCAGGGGATTGACCAAAAAATAAAATACTAAAGATAGAGCTTCCCTATGACCTAGGATTTCCACTAGTGAGCATTTCTATTATACCACAAACAAGGTCACACTAAAGCTACTAGCACAAACATGTTCACTGCAGCATTGTTTACCATAACCAAGATATGGAATCAACCCATAGTACCCCCAGTAGATGAATAGATCAAGAAAATGTGGTATTTATACACAATGGAATTCTACTCATGGATCAGAAAGAATGAAATCATTTTGAAGTGTTTAAATTTCTCCTTATTTTGTTGGTTGTGGATCTTCAACTCAGGACTTGCATACTGTTTCTGAGTTCTTTTGCTCAAGGCTAGCACTCTACTATTTTGAGCCACAGCTCCACTTCCAGATTTCTGGTGGTTAATTGGTGATAAGAGTCTCGTGTACTTTCTGACCATGGCTGGCTTTGCACTACAGTCCTCAGATCTCACCCTCCTGAGTAGTGAGAATTTATAAGTGTGAGCCACCAGAACCCTGTTAAATTAATTTCTTTTTAAAGAACATTAGGTGAAATTTTAGTTGGATGGTATAAGTACAAACTTCAACTAATAATAATACTTTTAATTGAAGGCAAAATATTGTGACCTTGTAAAAGTGTGAATTTTCCCTATGTAATAAAAGGATAGCAGAAAAAATTTAAACTGGCTAAATTGGCTTTTATAAATTAGCAGTAAGAACTTTAGTGCTGCTGTTAAAAAATGTAAAGTAGAAAGTTTAAAGTTAAATATATAACTGTTAATGAAGTAGCAAAAAAGTCATAGGTAACCAATTTTCTTTGTTCCCATTATGTTTTATAGTGTTATTAGAGGGGCTCGTTAAAATTTGGTAGGACTGTCTTATCTTTGGTTGATTGTCTACATGAATAGTGGCTGCAGGGTAGCAAATGGTCTTTGGTATTGTCAGGTGAAAAATAAAAATAACAGTATAGAACTTCAGTATTAGACTGTTAGGTATTATATACATAGCAAGTTTTAAAAAGATGGAGAAAGGAAACCAGTTAACATATTCATTTATATTTATACTTTACTATTAAAAGATGATGTGTCATTACCCACTGCTTAGTAAAAAAAACAAAAACAACAAACTACCTTAGAAGTTTAGGGGTTTTTTTTCTTAGAAGATTTTTATTATGGACACAAAATAAGATAAAAGCAAAACACAGACCCATTTTGGGATGTAAATTCCTGTCTCACCTAATGTAGAAGAGTAATTTTAGAAGACATTTTGGATTCTAAAGACCATTTTAAAATAGTGAACAAGAAAGAGGCTGTTTAATAGGAAAGACTTACCAATGGTCCAGTAGCACACTGTTGTGTAGTCTTAAAATTTTTTACCACTTATTTCTGTGTCCATAATGAATTTCTGTGGGATCGATGAGATGGCAATATGGTTTCAAAAGCTTGTTTACCTGTCAGTTTTCAAGAATACTTTTCATTGAAAATGTATACCTACCCTTATCCAGAGGTATAAAAAATTCTGATAATGATATATCTTTTCTTTGTAGCAAAATTTTTCCAATGAACAAATTAGTCTGTCCCTTGCTATTGATTTGCTTTTTGTTTGTTATTTAAAGAAAATGAAAAGTTTGTGAGATTGGTTATTTATTCCTTCAGTGTTTATTTTTAGTGTACAATCGTCTATGGCATTTTAATTTTCCTTTTGAATACTAGTTAAAGACTTCCAGTAGCACTTAATGTGTGTTTAAATAGAAATGGTATGGAATGCTGCTATTTGAAATAACCATGATGCTTATGAAATAACTATGATGCTTAAATCAATTGAATTTTTTTTTTTTTTTTGTAGTACTGGGGTTTGAACTTAGGCATTGTGCTTGTTAGACAGACACTCTACTTTGGAACCATACCTCCTGCTCTTTTCCATGCTGATTATTTTTTGAGAGAGTGTCACTTCCAACCTGGACATGCACCTGGATTGTGATCTGCCCATTTTCAGCTTCTGTCATAGCTAAGATGACTAATGAGGGCAGCCACAGCCAGCTTAATCAGTTGAAGAGAAATCTTCCAAACTTTTCTCCCCAGGCTGGCCTCGAACTGTGATCTTCCTGCTCTTTACCTCCCAAGTAGCTAGGATTATAGGTGTGAATCACTGGTGCCTGGCTAAACTGAACTCTTTTTGTAGATGCATAAACTAATTGTTTAAGTAAAAATTGAGATGGTGTAGACAATTTACATAAGCACTCGTTTGAAAGCTCTAAAAAGGAAATCCATTTTGTCTTAAAGGAGATTATCTGACTTGTCTTTACTTTAAAACCTTGTTCTGGGAATGTCAAATGCACATGGACCAGAAAGGAAGACAGACATGTCTAAGTTGCTAAGCTGATAAGTATTGTGAAAATAATACTAGATTGTTTAAGGCTCAAGTCATGAGCATTGCCATCCTGTGAATTAGAGTCTCAGCTTAGAAATTAGCTTATCAGCTTCTTAGAAATCTTACTATTATTGCTGTGTTAAAGTCTTTTTACATTGAACAGTCTATCCACAGCAGTAAGTTCTCAGGGATTATAGCCCACTCATCTGTTCAGTCCAAGCCTAAATTTATTGTTTTTTGTTTTTTGTTTTTTTTTAAATCACTGTTTTAATGTCATTGGCGTCTTTCTTTTTGTTTGTTTTTGACAGTTCTTTAAAATTCATGAATTATTTTCTTTAGTCAAACCTTTCTCTATTCAAAAATGCTAGACTCATGTGCTTTCCTTACAAAGGAAATTCTTAAAAACAAACAAACAAACAAAAAGAAACTTTTCTTGGTTATAGACAATCCATGCTTATGTCCCTAGTTGCTTGTCTGGGTTCACACCTTCAGTGGAGGACAATGATTACTAAAGTGTTGCTCTTCCTTGATTACTTTGGCTTCTGTTTTGCATATTGCCTTTTTAGAGAGATTTTAAGTCCACTAAGAATTCTTGTGGTATTCTTTGTTCTGTGCCACTATGCAGTACTTCATTTCTTTCTTCTGCTTGTTTTCTTTTTCAATGGGTACAAAAGGCTATGTGTCTGTTGTCTAGGTAGGGACTCCATTCACACCAGGCCAAATGTTTATCTGCAAACAGAGATGATGGCAGCAAGTAGAATGTTGAGCAGTCAGTACTTCATTTCTTGATGGGAAGTCTAGTACTTATACCTCTCATTTGCAACTATAGAATGATCTTAAATAATAGAAGGCAAGGAAAATTAGATTAGACTATATATACTTTGAGTAAAATTAGGGGTATGGGAAAATGATGATTAGGAAGCAAATGTTTAAAATTTTTCTGAATTCTAAGCAAGTAATGAAAAGACACCTTGGCATCTTTCTTTCTTTCTTTCTTTCTTTTTTTTGGTGTAACGGAGCTTGTTTTTTTTTTCCTTTACTAGTGACAGTTAGCATATACAAAGTATTCAATATGAACTAGGCTATATATTTGCTGCACATACAGGTTCTCATTCTAATCCTCTCAGAAGTTCTATCAGGTAGATAGTAGCAGTGTTCTCAACTAAAAGAAGATTAGATGGGTAAAGTGTTTTTAAGTCATTTTTCATTATCACAAGCTAGAAACTGATCAAATTCATATCTACTTTGCTCAGAAACTCAGGTTTCTAATCTCCCAGATATCCTTTATTTTCTGTATCCATCCTCCAGATGGTTAACATGTTGATGACTTGAAAAGTGTCCCAAAGACAAAGATATGGAGATAATTTTTTAAAAATTTTTATTATCAAACTGATGTACAGAGAGGTTACAGTTTCATACGTTAGGCATTGCATACATTTCTTGTACTGTTTGTTACCTTGTCCCTTCCCCCCCTCCCTCCTCCCACTTTCCCTTTCCCCCCCTGAGGTGTTCAGTTCACTTACACAAAACAGTTTTGCAAATATTGCTTTTGTAGTTGTTTTCCGTGTATACTGGTATTAGAAGTAGGAAATTGAAATGGAGATAATTTTTAACCTCAAAGAACAGAGAGAGAAAGAAAAGTGATGAAGAGAGATTAAGAGGAAGAAGAAAGATTACAAATATCCTTACAGAATTATATTTGTACATAGTATTTATTTATAAAGAGAAGCTGATTATACTGCTATTTGAGTATTTATAAATGGTTTATACTTTTCTTTATATACTATGGAAATATATTTGTCTAAAATATTTTACATTTGGAATGTAGCATGCAGATAATGAGATTATTATATCAAAACTGCAATTATAGATGGATACTATTGGTATTTCTTAGAATTCAAGTGTTATGTTTATTACAATCATGTGGTTTTTTATGTTGACTTACCAACTCATTTGTTCAACAAATATTTATTAAATGTCTTCTTTGAGCCAAACATGACATAAAGTGTTTTGGAGTTACCGAAAGATAAATAAAACACAATCCCTCCTTTAGTAATCTTACCACCTAATATGTGAGACAACTCATTAAGGAAATAATTAGCCAAGTAAGGAAAAATTTCTGTCCAAGACTGGCCTCTTGCAAAAAGTAACATACTCTATGTGAAAAACACCTAAAAAAAAACCACTGGATGTTTGGCTCAAACTGTGGAATTTGAGCTTCCGTAGCAGGTGGGAGCCCTGAGTTCAAATTCCAGCCCTGCCTCCTAGATGAAGAAAATAAATAAGTGTAAGAAGTTATTGAGATGTAGCTAAGTGGTGATGTAATGCTTAGCATGCTTAAGGTCCTAGGTTTGATCCTTAGCTCTGCAAAAATGAAAAAAAAAATGAGCACAATGTGCCAATAATATGACTAACATGGCTTACTAGAATAGAAAGGGAAATAGAAATGGGAGGCTGTTTAAACACTCTGAGTTCCATGAGTATGTCAGTAGAAGTACCAGAGGGATTAAAAAAACAAAAACACTTATGGCTGATTTGTCTCCTGAGAATTTTTTATTATTTAGTTTGCAGGATGGGTAGGTTTGAGTATTTTTATAAGCCAATCCAGTCTATTGTGACATGGTTAGGAGCTACTCAGGTAACATCCTAGACCTTGGCCTTAAAATGGTATTTTCAGATAAGAATAGTTTTTATATCTTTGAAGAGAAGTCATTACTGGGAAAAGGAAGCTTTGGGATAAATAAATAATTCTGAATGGACAAGTATATATTTAAAACATGAAAATACAGCCACATGTTGTTGACTCATGCCTGTAATCCTAGCTACTCAGGAGGCTGAGATCTGAGGATCTCAGCTTAAAGCCTCCTTGGGCAGAAAAGCCCCTATGAGACTGCTACCTCCAGTTAATCATTCAAAAACCCGAAAGTAGAGCTGTGGCTCAGTTTGTAGAGCACTAACCTTAAGTACAAAGCAGCTCAGGAACAGCACCCAGGCCCTGACTGTTCAAGCCCCACAACTGACAAAAAATAAAGAAAATGTATCTTGCTACATTAAGATTGAACAGTTTCCCTAGGTAAAGCTCATCACTTCAGGCAACTGAAGAATGTAGTAAGATGTCTCTAATGTGCCATGTAAAAGTACTAAATAAACCAAATGGTTCCCATTTGAGAGTCCTGCATAGAAATATTGATACTGGTAGAACATACAGTAAAACATTTGGTCATGAGTAGATGTATAAATACTGAAATGCAAGAGATGGGGATGGTAAAGTTATAAAGAATTTTTCATGGGTTAGTGACGAGATGAGAATAGGTAAATTACAGAGGAAATCTTTATAGACGGGCGTGGTTGGATAGAAAATTATCAAACATCAGTGTATATATGGGATGTTAATTGATTTTCTTTTGTTATAGAATAGATTGCACATCTCATTTTGAAATATATCTATGAAGAGGGAAAAAAGAGTTGCCCTCATTTTGTTGTTTTCAAAGTAGAAAAGTGTTCAAAATTCAACTGGTGACACTTGAATGAATGTGTAACTATTGCGTAGGAAGGCTTCCTCTCCCTGTCTATAAGACTTAGCTATATTTAGTCCAGTTACTTTTTATTTATTTTAGCTTGATTTTGTTGATTATTGTTGAAAACAAGCAGTGTGATTCAGACCCATTAAGTCAGCGTTTCAAAGTAATATGATTAGTGCAAGGTACAACGGGGTAGCCTTAGGGCTTTTGGATATGTAGGGCAGTGCTTTTTCCACAACAGAACACTGAGTTACTCTTTGTTTTTTCATGATTTTATTGTTCTTTCATTTTTGAATCTGGTTTTAAATTTTTTTAATTACAATTTATCTCCTGAAGGTCAAGTTACCTGGTTTGGTTATGAAAGTCCTCGTAGCTTCTGGGACTATATCAGAGTGGCTTGTCGGAAAGTTTCACAGAATTGTATCTGCAGCATTGAAAATATGGAAAATGTCAGCTCCTCTAGAGCTAAGGTAAGACACTGACAATATGTAGCATGTTTACAGTAATTATAAGCATTTTTGAACTAATACACACTTTATGGAGGAGAAAATGTTTTTTCTTTATTGTTGCACCAGGAAGGTATGAACCTATTCAGCTAAAATGAAAATATTTCCTACTTTAATTTCTTGAGTGATTTGAGAAAATAGCTGTCCAAAGAAGACCTTTACTTTAAAGTTTTATAACCTCAACTGTGTGTGTGTGTGTGTGTGTGTGTGTGTGTGTATGCAATACTAGCATGCTACTTACCTTTCATTTCACTATGTTAACAATTGCACTGCTAATAGCCAAGCAACAGTGAATACCACTGTTGGTGCCTTCATTTCAAGTTGGTTGGCATCAAAGTGATAGTCATTGAGTTTTTTCTGCCACACACACAAAGTAAAAACATTAGCTTCACTTTACAATGTTCATGATGTGCAGTAAACAGTGATTTTATTAGATCTCAGCTTTTGCTTATATGTCTTTTTAATATTATAAATAAAAGAAAAAGATGGCCAGACAATGTCCATAATCTAGCATTATAGGAAGGTGGAGGCAGGAGGATAGTGAGTTCAGCCTAGCTTGTCAGCTTGTTAAAAAAAAAAAAGAAAAGAAAAGAAAAAGAATGGAAAATATGCACAAAACATTTCTGTAAGAAACGGAATTATTATGGTTTCCCCCAAGAAAGGCATTCATGCAGTTGTTTAAATCTTAACCTGCACTAGGGCTTGAACTCAGGGTCTGGGCACTCTCCCTGAGTTCCTTTTGCTCAAGGCTAGTGCCCTACCATTTTGAGCCACAGTGCTACTTCCAGTTTTCTGGTGGTTAACTGGAGATAAGAATCTCACAGACTTTTCTACCTGGGCTGGCTTTGAACTGCAATCCTCAGGTCTCAGCCTCTTGAGTAGCTAGGATTACAGGCATGAGTCACCAACTCCTACCTTTTTGTTTTACTGAAACACAGAATGTAGCTTTTTAGATTGAGCATTTGGCAAACATTCTTTTGAAAGAAAAAGAAGCTTCTTTGCTGAAACAGTCACTTCAGGAAACAGTTAACAGTATTTATTGCCAATACTAAAATTAAAGCTTTTTTAAAAAACAGACCCCATTTATTTTTTTATTACTGTAACTCTAGCCTTGTAACAATGTAACTTATACCTCCAATCTATCACCTAGTTTAGTCAAAAATAGGTAACATTTAAAAATAGTGTATATGTTTGTATTGGAAGACAGTTAAAAATAATTTCATTAAAATCAATCAATAAAAAATACTTCTAGAGAGGGGTTTGGAATGTGGTTTAGTGGTAGAGTACTTGTGTAGCATGCATGAAGCCCTGGGTTTGATACCTCAGCACCACATAAACAGAAAAGGCCGGAAGTGACATTTGAGCATAGAGGGGCTCAGGAACAGAGCCCAGACCCTGAGTTCAAGCCCCAGGACCAACCCCTACCCCCTCAAAAAATACTTCTTGAGTTCCAACGGTGTGGTGCTGGACCACTGAAGCTCTATTGATGAATGAAGCAAATAGAATTTTCTCCCTTTAAACCCTCACTTTAAGTGGTAGAAACAAATACATGAATTTTAATACAGGAAAAAAAGAGTTATAATAAAAACAAATAAATAACATATGGAAGTTCAGTGTCAATCACCAGAAATGGAACAGGAACATGAAGGGGGGAAGAGATAGTAAAATGAGGTAGCGCATCATTCCAGTACAGGAAAATCAAGTATGGACCTAGTTGGTTTTTAACATTGAAGCTTGTGATATAGTTGTCCTTCTTTGTACTTGTTTTAAAATTAAAGCTTTTAAGAAGAAATTAAACTTTAGAATAACTGTGTTTACTACTTTAATTGTTAGTAAAAACGTATTATGTTATGGGGGGTGGGCTGTGAAGAGCAGAGGCAAAGTTTATTTGAAAGTAAGAGTAGGGTACCAGGGAAACTAGCTATTGGTAGCTTGGTATAAATGCCCATCCAGAACTCCCAGTTAAAGCTTTTCTGATAACAATACTGTTTATAATTAGAAAAGATATATTTTAATTGTTTAATGAAATTGTTAAAATTGACAGGCCTGTTTTATATCTACCAAATGATCAGTTCATAAACTTACAAAATCACAAATAAGTAAGTGAATATTTCAAAGTTCAAGGTTTGCCAGTAGATTTAATGTAATACTGTATTAAAAGTTTGTTGATTTTGTTATATACTCCACGTTCCAAATAACATTTACTGAGTTTTAATCTAGAGTCATGGGAGAATATCACAATTATCTGTAAAGCTATTAAAAGAGATCCCCCACCCCCTATGGTATGTATGTATGAGACAAGATTTTTCCACATACACTTAAGACAGTAGCAGCTGAATGCAGGAGATATGTAGGTTTCTGCATCTGTGTGTAAATGTGTATGTGTTCTGATACTGGGACTTGAGCTCATAGCCTTGTGATCTTACTTGGCTTTTTTGCTCATAGCTATTTAGTACCACTTGAACAATGCCTCCATTTTGACATTTTGCTGGTTAATTGGAGATGGAGTCTTGAAGACTATTCCAAGTTGGCTTCAAGCCAAAGTCCTTCAGTCCAACCTCCTGAGTAGCTAGGATTATAGGCATACGCCACTAACACCCAGCCTAATTCACTTTTATTAAGACAGAAATTGAAAACTTGAAAAAAAAATAGTCATTTTTATTACTATTTTTGTTTAAGAATTTTTTCTTAAAGCTATGGTTTTATGTCGATATGTAATGGGTTGTTATTTTTAATTATTAATATTCTAATTTTTTAGTTTGGTTTATAAATACAATAAATATTGATGGTCTAACCTAAATTAAAGGTCTTTTAGGGTACTTAATGTTTAGGATTGTAAATGTCTGAGCTATTGATATTAGCTATATGAGTTTTAGTTTAGAAATTTTATTAATAGTTTTCTAGATTGTAATTAAGTTGAAAATAAATACCTCCATTTGTATATTTACATATATATGCATATATGTATATAAGAATAAGATACAACTTAGCTAATTACTGTACAATTATAAAATAATTGTGTTTAGGTTGAGTTTGTATC
The DNA here is from genome assembly GCF_023159225.1 of Perognathus longimembris pacificus. Lineage (NCBI taxonomy): Eukaryota > Metazoa > Chordata > Mammalia > Rodentia > Heteromyidae > Perognathus > Perognathus longimembris. The sequence continues at coordinate 113,212,615 of NC_063162.1, forward strand.
AGTGTTGCTTTTGGTTTTTTCCTTACAATTTAAGGAAATAATATCTTGGTTTATTTAGGTTCTGATTAAAAAATTAGTTGCAATCAGAATGAATTAAATGTTTATAGATTTTCATAAGAAAAAATTATAGAACATAAACTTTCACATTTTTTACAGTAGGATAAATAAGTCTGAGAAACACATTCTAAATGTGCTCAATAAAGAGAATGTATTTATAAAACTAGTATATACTCAAAATACAAAAAGCAACTGAGAAATCAGCTAACATTAGAATGTGGCATTTTGACCTGGGTGGACCAAAGAAACTCAAACCCTAGCTTCTCAGCTATCTTAATAAGACTCCTGGGACCAGTCTTAGCACAACAGGATGATACCCAACAGAGCTACTGTTTATTCTCTAAAGAACTGGTGCTGAGTGTCTAAATGTCACAGAAAAATCTTGTTCCAATCTTTTTATCTTTTTTATCTTTATTTTGCTCAGGCCTTAAGCATATTCCAGTTAGCATATTCAGGTTATGCTGAGAAAAATCTGTGGGCAAGAAATTAGATCTGTTTTTATTCATTGTAAGAAGAGCAAAGTATTCAGTCATACCTGCTAACTGTCAGATTGAAAGAATTAAATAAATGTATCAGTTAGTGGTTTATTGAGGCTTTCAGTGGCAGTCTTGAAAGACCACTAGCATTTGTAGCACTCTCATCCTGCCTTGAAACATGTGAAAAATATTCCACACTGAAGCACCAAAATTATCTGATAAGCCATGTACAACTCAGTGTACTTGTTACCAAAACAGCATCATTTTTAATATTATATAAAGGGACAGATTCTCTGTGATTACACTTTTAGTCTTATGCAGATAATAGTTTAAACTTTAACCAATGGAAGACATAGATGTACAATGGGATACTGACTAATTTGAGATGGCAACATTTTGTTGTTGTTGTTTGAACTGGGGGTAAATTCGGGGCGACAAGACCCACTACTGAGAGAGAAGCTCCACCTTTCAGATTGGGTCTTGCACTTTTTGCCCAGGCCAGCGTCAGACTTTAATCTTCCTACATTTCCTACAACTCTACAATCATCCTAGAAGCATTCCTTAACTCTGTGTGTGTGTGTGTGTGTGTGTGTGTGTGTGTGTGTGTGTGTGTGTGATTGAACTGTGGACCTCTGTGCATATGTGCACAGGGAAAGTGCTTTTCCACTGAATTACATCCCAACCCCCATTCAATACATTATGTTGAATTGGGAACTGAAGGCATGGTCCAAATGGCAGAGTGCTGGCCTTTTGAAAAAGCAAAGTGAAAGCATGAAGACCCTGAGTTCAAGTCCCAGTGTGAGCCCCACCAAAAGATTAAGTTCATTTGACTGAATTTGGATTATTTGTGTCCTGATACCATTGTGCCACTTAGATTATACTTTGGAAACTTCTTATCATAGGAGATCTGATGCTTAGTTTCCCCAAAGGTAAAAATAAATGAAATACAGGGGCTTTCCTTTCTTTGCTCAGGCTGTCACAAGTTAAGCCTATTTCCTAAGCCCTAAACATAACCTAATAACTAAATAGAATACTGAAACTGAAGACCGTATTTACTGCATTTCCATCTTGTTATACTTGCAGTGTTTCCATAATAGCATTTTTAGACATGAGATTTCTATACATACACTTATTTAGGTTTCAGATTATATGTTGCACTCTTAGAAAATCAATTTCCTTTCAAGCAATTTAGTTCACTCTTTTCTAAGCTCCTGTGAATCTTCTCCATGCCCTTGGGCTAATTATTAGTTAATTTATTATATAAATTCTAACTAAAGCCACTCCTAATTGAGTTGTTAGTTAGTACTGTTACTCATTTTGTGTTTCTCATAAGTTTCCTTAGTATTTCCACTGGTTTCAAGTTGGAGAAATCTTTTTTTTTTTCCTTTGTATTTTCTCTTGGCAATAGAGGAATTAGAACTCAGAGCTTCCTGCTTGCTAGGTAGGAATTTCCTTCTTCCCTTCTTCTCTCCCTCCCTTCCTCCCTCCCTCCCTTCCTTTCTTCTTTATTTCTTTCACTTTCTTTTCTCTCTTGTTGGTTGTGGCCTGGGCATTATCCCTGAGCTCTTTTGCTCAAAGCTAGTGCTCTACCACTTTCAGCTATAGCACCATTCCTGCACTGGCCATTTTTGAGACAAAATCTCTTCCCCTTCCCCTTCCCCTTCCCCTTCCCCTTCCCCTTCCCCTTCCCCTTCCCCTTCCCCTTCCCCTTCCTCTTCCCCCTTCCCCTCTCCCCTCCTCCCCCCTCCTCCTCCTTCTTTTTTTGCTCAGGATCATTTGGACCTAATTTCTCTTATTTACTATTTGTGCCATAGTTGAGAAAATAGGTAAGCATGCTACTCTACCACCTTTTTTTTTTCTGTTGGGAGTGGGATCTCTTGAATTTTTTCCCATTCTGGCCTGGAAGTATGATTCTTTCCATCTCAGCCTCAGGAATATACAAATGTGCTGCCACACCCATCTTTTCCTCAAGGTTTGAGCCCTGTACTGTTTTTGTGTTTTTCTACCTTGGAGTTGCCAGTGAAACCACAATTTAAAAGAAAGAATTTTAAACAAGCATGATTGAAGATATACATACAGTTTTCCTTTGAGGTAGTTTTTAATTTATCATTTTCTATATCAGAGTTTAAGTGCCATAAACAAAGCTGAAAGCCATAGATAAGAGTAAAATAGCTGATTAAAGATGTCACAGCCTTCTTCTGGAGAGATGGAGGTGAGAATATGAGGGAAAATAAGATAGAAAGTACTGTAAATATTCCAGGTTTCACATAAGCTCATAAGTTATAGGCAGTTCCAAAGTCCAATACCTCACAAAAATAAAGCCAAAAGTTATGCTCTAAATGATGTTTGGTAATATTTGGTTACTCTGAATGCCTGACAGGTAAATAAATATCTGAAGGAAAGAAGCCTGGAAGTGCTACAGATTTTTTTTTAAAACAATACTCATTATTTACAAATTCATGTATTCTAATCACTGAGGTATACCTTAACCCTTTGTTCTTTTTTATAATTTAAATACTTGTTAATAGATTTGAATTTGGCTCTCCAAATTTAAAAATTCATGATTTGGCCACACAACTAAACATGCAATTGGCTCATAATCAGCGGTATAGAACTTTCCTCTGAGTCCATGTCCTCACAGAGAATAATTAGTACAGGTTTAGGCCAGTCACAGCAGAAGATCACAAGAACCCAATAGCTATACCCTATGAACACATAAGATGATGCTAAATGAAATGAACTTCATGTTATGGAAACGACTGTTATATCACTGTTGTAATTATTTTCAACAGTAGCTTTTCTTTGTTGTTGTTGATCCTCTTGTATCCCCTTCCTGTGGTTGTTCCTGCACTATCACTGATCTCATCTGAGTACCCTGGATACTGTATGTACTTGTATTAGAACTAGGGAAGGGAAAGGGAATATCAAAATCGAAAGACAAAGGATAAAAAGACAAATGACTCCAAAAGCAATACTTACAAAACCATTTGGTGTAAACCATCTGCACAACTCATGGGAGGAAAGGGAAAAGGGGAGGGGGGAGAGGGGGAAATGAGGGAGGAGGTAACAAATTGTACAAGAAATTAACCCACTTCCTTTGCATGAAACTGTAACCCCACTGTACATCACTTTGACAATAAATAAATAATTATTCAGGGGGAAAAAACACCTCCTTCTGGAAGGATAGAATGGAAAATTCTCTTAAATTAATGGTGGTTGAATGTTTGTTAGTGATAGTATGTTCACCTAAGAGTATAGAAGTAGAGTTTTATCTCATCATTATATTATATGATTTAAAGTAAGTCTTAAGCCAAGGAAGTCAATATTACTATTTTGCCCTATTGGAGGACACTTTGATATGTTGTACCCTGTAACTTCTGAGAAAGAAAAAAATATATATTTATATAATCAAATTTATTTTTATCTACCTAGATATTTTTTCTTAGTCTTTAATAAACGTGTTTTGAGTGTATTGTTCTTCATTTGTTAAGATGCTTATGTTTTTGGTGGCATAGGAACAAAATATTTAATTGCTTTCATATTTGATTGTTTCTTCTTTCTTTTAGGGTAGAGCCTGGATTAGAGTAGCACTTATGGAAAAGCATTTATCTGAATACATCTCTACGGCTCTGAGAGACTTCAAAACAACCAGGTTTTAAAGCCCTCTAATTTTCTTAGTATTTGGTTTAAAAAATCATGTAAAGATTAAAATAAAGGGTTTCTGGAGTCTCAACTTTTATATTTCCATGTTTCTTATGACTCAGCTAGTTCGGTTGACTTCTTAGTAAAGTGTTATTTGTCAGCCAAACATACATCTGTATAGTTTTATGTAAAAGATGCATATCTTACCTAGAACACTTGATTTTTAAAAATCACTCAACACTTGAAGCTTCATCCCAGTAGACTTTTTTATTTGCTTGTGAAGAACCTAAATGAATCAACTACTTTTCCAGTCTGTATATAATTGATGATGGCTTGTCTTTTTAGGCTAGTCTATAGCAATACTGTTTTTCTTTGATTATACAGATTTAAGAGATGGCATACTTTGCTATGTGAAAAATAAAACCTTTTAATTTTTTATGATGGTAGCAAAGTTAATATTAGGAAAAAGAAGTCATATATTTAGGTCTGGTCTAATGATCTATATTTGTTGCTATTAAAGATATCACTTTCCCCATATCAAAAATATTCGTTAATGAAAACATTTAATAATGTCATTATCTTAGTCACATACTGTATTCTGCCACTTACTACCAGTCACTATATTAACTAAATTACATAAAGTTCCAAACATAGTTCTTTAATTGCTGTCTTACATTTCAGGTTCTCAATAACCACATGCTGATAATGGAAAACACAGAAAAAGAACATTTTCTTCCTCACTGAAAATTCTATTGGACAGGAAGTTACTTCTAAAATACCATATTTATTTATACCTTAACACTAGTGGTAACTAGTAGATTTGATAGAGAAAATTAGGCACAAAGTATTCACATATATAGAACCTTATCTTCCAAGTCCTGACAATTGTGGATTTTGAGAAGATGTGGTCATTTTGTAATGAAATATTCTTTTAGTTTATTAGTACAGACTGCAGTAACTTTACTTACATTCCTGTATCTTTACAGATAAAAAGAAGTCAACTTTTACTTTGAGAGATACAAAAAATAAAATTGGCACAGTAGTAAATTTGACCAGAATAGTAAAATGTTTAGCCTTTAAAAGTATCTGTGTAAAGTGTACCTACTATATATTTGTTATTATAAACTCTTAAACATTTTAAGTTAACCTTATAAAATGAAATATTTCTTTTCACTAGTCAGCAAATTTAATTATGCAAGATAAACATTGGAGATAGTAAAATTTTGGAAATAAAAGAAGAACACAGAATCAGAAAGTGGGAGATGAAACATACAAATTCTAAATTAATGAAATTAAATCAGTTTCAAACAATAATCATCCCTTTCGCACTTAGAGTATTGCATTTTTTTGTAAACAGAAATTAAAACTATTAAATTGTTAGTCTGTTCCTTAGTTTAAATGATTGGGTGGAGTAGAAATAATTATTGAATAGATTATTTATAGAACAACTAGTTTACATATTTAATGGGACGTGTTTTTTCCTTGTTCTTAAGTGTTAGCTGTGCTTTTTGACAAAAAGGAAATGATTCAGCTCCTTAAGTCTATGAACTAAAAACATTCTTGTAATAATATATAAGTATTCTCTGTTCAAACAGAAATGTAGCTTAGTGCACATATATGTACATACACACATATGCACATTATGTTGACAACAGCATTAAGATACAAATATAAGGGCTTGAAATTTCCATGAAATGAAGTAAATAGGGAGTTGTTTCAGAATTTTCACCTTAGATGTTAACTAAAACTGTGGAAAAAACAAATTTTTTCTTCTTACTATTGATATTATCATTTTTATTCAAAAGTAAGTGAACTTTTTAAAGTTGTACATAATTTGTATACAAAGCTCTAGTCAAAGAAAAAAAGTTTGAAAGATTAGATTTGCAAAATACAAAACAAAGTATTGGAGAAAAGTACTTGTACTTTACCTTTTATCTGGATGATTGTTGAGGGAAGTGCTTAGAGAGAAAAATGATTCCAATCCTGTAGGTATTTTGAGAGTCTGAACACAAATGTACTGCTTATTCTGTCTGACTTCACAGACAAATAGCACTGATACTACCCAAAATAGTGGAAGAAATGTTTCCTCCAGTGCAGAAGGAGGAGCTTCGTGATCTAAGGCAGGCAACTTGGGAGCCATTGAACTGTGAAAATCCAAGGATCTCTATGGGTGGAGAACAAAAATACAATAAGCTTTCTTACAATAAGCTTTATCTGACTATGCCTCAAGAACATGAAAGACATATGTGATCTTTTGCCGACATAGAAGATATCTTGGAGATCAACTGAGAAAGAAAAAAAAACTTGAAGAAATTGTTTTGGGGATTTTAGTATTACTAGGAGACAGTCAGAGTTGGGAAGATTGTTTCCTAGGAAGAACTACAAATGAGAATTCATATAAACTCTGAATTTGCTCAAAGTTTTAATTTCTCTTTACCTATCTCTTAAAAAATAATTAGATATTTTAAAATTGAAACTGTGTTTGTATTTTGAACTATGTGGTAAAAATTCAAAATAATAAATATGGACAAATGTGATGTAACAATTATAGAAAATACAAAGATAAAATTAATTTTATGGAAACACGTAACTGTAATTACACCACAAGATTTATCACAGGATTTATTTTCTAATGTAAAAGTTGCATTCCAGGAGCTGCAGATATGGCCTAGTGGCAAGAGTGTTTGCCTCCTATACATGAGGCCCTGGGTTCAATTCCCCAGCACCACATATACAGAAAATGGCCAGAAGGGGCACTGTGGCTCGAGTGGCAGAGTGTTAGCCTTGAGCAAAAAGAAGCCAGGGACAGTGCTCAGGCCCTGAGTCCAAGGCCCAGGACTGGCCAAAAAAAAAAAGTTGCATTCTAGTGAAATGCTAATTTTCACAATATTTTACAAGAGGAGAACTGAAACTTTGTAACTTGCTGAACTGTCACAGAGTTAATATAAGTTGATAAACATGTCTCATTTCTAAAGTAGATGGATGTTGCCAAGTGTTTTTAAGAGCCAAAGAATCTGAATTTGCTCCGTTTATATTTAGTTAATCCTCTAATATACATGAATTTGTTTTCCACAGTTTGAGTTACTGATTACCTGAAAAATTCTAGAATTAAACTGTTCATATGCTTTAAATAAGTTTTTATACTTGGTGTTTCTAACCGTTCTATTTTTACCATTGTTCTTAATTTCTTACTGTGACCAGTTTGTAAATTCAGCTTTATCATAAGCATATCATAGGTAGAAACATAGCATGTACAGTTGCTCCTACATGTATGATGGGGCTATCTCTCAATAATCCCTTAGTAAATTGAAAATACTGTTAGTTGAAACCGACCAAACACCATGTTTAGCTTTACCTACCTTAACATTCTCAGAGCACTTACATATTCGAATGTACAGTCGGGCCAAGTCTAATATATAACCATGTAATTTTATGGCTGACCAGGAGCTGTAGCTGGTCCCTGGTACCTATCATTCTACTTTCTACTCCTAAAAGTTTAATATTTGTAGCTTGCACATATAAGAGCTTATTATTTTTTTAAATCAGGATATGTAATGCCTTAGTGATATTTGGCAGGATGTGAAAAAACCTAGAAGCCTGAGTTTTGAGTATTATTTGTTTGTTGTTGCTGCTTTTAGGGAGAGTGTATTCACATTGGTAGACAAGCACCAGGAAAAATGGAAAGTGACAGATATTGCCTCTCATTTTGCAACAGGAGATTCTGCAAGAAAAATTAAAATTTCCCATTTAGCCTCTATTCTAATATGTATTCTTGTTTGTATGAAGTTTTCTCTGCTTATATTGGGTTGCTTTTTATTTGTTTTAAAATGTTATTTACAATTTTATCCCTTATATGTAGAAAATTCAAGGAATGCCAAAGATCTAATTCAGGTAGAAAATAATCCTCTTTAATCCATCACCTAAAAATAGCCATTGTTAAATCTGATATATTACCTTTCAGTCTTCTTCTTCTTTTTTTTTTTTTTTTTTTTTTTTGGCCAGTCCTGGGCCTTGGACTCAGGGCCTGAGCACTGTCCCTGGCTTCTTCCCGCTCAAGGCTAGCACTCTGCCACCTGCACTCTGCCACCTGAGCCACAGCGCCCCTTCTGGCCGTTTTCCATATATGTGGTGCTGGGGAATCGAACCCAGGGCTTCAAGTATACAAGGCAAGCACTCTTGCCACTAGGCCATATTCCCAGCCCCTCAGTCTTCTTTTCTGAACACATTCTTACAATGATGATCGTATTGTACTGTTTCTTTTATTACATATCCCACATTGCAGTTACATAAAATCAGGCAAAGAGAATGTTTCCTTTTGGACAGTGTCACCCCTACATCCTACTTCTCATCCAACTTCTCATTATAATATTAAGCATTTTACATTATTACAACACTCTCATAAATACTTTTTGGCTTTACAATATTCTAAAATTGTAATAGAGACAATACTTAGGTTGCTTGTTTGACTAGATGAATAAGATTGGACTCCATTGTCCAATGGAGTCCATTGTCCAATGGTGGCTGAAATGATAGGATAATGGTTAAAGGTAACTTTGGGCAAAAAGTTCACAAGACCCCATGTCAACTGATAGCTGAGCATAGTGATAGACACCTGTCATCTCAGCTGTGTGGTCATCCCAGTTATATGAGAAACTTATATTGGGAAGATTGTGATTCTAAGCCAGTAGAGACAAAAAAGTAAAAAAGTGTCCATCTCTTTAGAATGATCTGGATGTATCGCTGCACACCTGTTGTCCTGGTGACTGTTGAAAGTATAAATAAGAAGATCACAGTCCAAGCTGGCCTGAGCAAAAGAGTAAAAATCTATCTCAAAATTAAGCAGATAAATAGGACTGTAGGTATGGATCAAGTAGTAGAGTGCTTGACTAGCAAAGTCTAGTAACACACACATACAATGTGAAATAATGTGCACATTTCTTTTACTTTATAGAATCATGAACTTGGCACACATCTCAGGAGTGTAATTGTAGTGTTGAATTATAGGGTTTTATGATCTTGTCACATTTCAAATACTTACCCAAATGAACATTTTTTACTTCTACCAAAAGTTTAAAACTATCCATTTTAACACACCCAAACTTGTATATTTTTCATGGTAATATAAAGGTCCTGTATATTTTTGCCAAATTATTTTTAAAATAAGTGTAAGAAATATTTTGATACTTTTCATTCAACAAGGGCTAATTTATAGCTATTTGCTTGTATTTGTGTTCGTCAAGCATTTAAGTTTTAGTTACATCAGTCATAAATGTTTCTGGAGAAATTTATTATCATTTACATAGGACCAAACCAGGCTGTATAAAGATCATTTGATTCTGGATTGGATTGATATAGGTTTGAATTCCAACTCAATTTTCTACCACTGAACCAAATCTTTTCTGGGTATGAGGTTTTTTCTTACATAATATGATGATTACTGAACACATCTCATAGGGTGCTGAGGTTTAAACCTGATAGCTCATTGTTAGATAAAGTTTTTAAACAGTTCTTTATACAAAGTAAGGATCCAATATATGAGTATACTTTGTACAAAGAAGTCTATTATAGAACATAAAATAAAAGAACATGATAGCGTGAAATGTATGTGATGATGAATGTTTAAGTTAGAACTTGGATCATTTGGTGTTATATGAGATACATGTCTGGAACAGTCTTCAGTCTCAAGATCATAAACATCAGTTAGCATTAAGAAGTTCCCACAAGGGGCTGGGGATATAGCCTAGTGGCAAGAGTGCCTGCCTCGGATACACGAGGCCCTAGGTTCGATTCCCCAGCACCACATATACAGAAAACGGCCAGAAGCGGCGCTGTGGCTCAAGTGGCAGAGTGCTAGCCTTGAGCGGGAAGAAGCCAGGGACAGTGCTCAGGCCCTGAGTCCAAGGCCCAGGACTGGCCAAAAAAAAAAAAAAAAAAAGAAGTTCCCACAAATCCTACTTAGTTCCTATAGTCTTCCTGCTTTCCACTGCAGTATAGTAGATGTACTATACCATATCCTTTCTCAGCAAGCCTCTCCAATAGCCTGCTTTCCTCCCCTCATTCTTCACTAAATCTTCACTGGATTTATATTTCACTTAGAAGATTGAACATAAATAACATAAATATATGCATTAATTATATTCATCCTCCCAAAAATCTTAATTATATTCTCTTGGTTTCTTTTGATTGTGGCGGAATATTTTCTTGATGTAAAAGACCATTTACTTATCCCCTGTTGATTTGTTTCCCTAGTTTACGTGTTTCTATTTGTCTCATCAACATCTTTCTTACTATAGGACCTGCCATGTGGAATGTACATTGGTATCTCCTACCTCAAAAATTAATGAGTTCCACTGATTCCATATCCCCTCTACTACTACTCATTTTGCTGTTCTGCTTTGTTACTAAACTTCTCTAAACTGCTTGTATACAAGCAGTCAACTTCTTTAGTCAATCTTCTGTTCCTCACTACTCTTCCAAAGATAATTTTTAGAAGAATATCAACAATTTGCAAGCAAAGTAAATATTGCACTTCATCTTTAAGTTACTCCCCATCTCAGCCCCCCATATCAGTTAACTATTCCCTTTATCATAAAACCTTTTTTCCTTTAAATTGTATAACATCTATGTTCTACCTCTGAAGTTACCCGTTCACATTCTCTTCATCTGTTATTTTTTTCTCCACCACTTTCTTTACAATATTCTCTGTCCTCTGTCTTGCATTTTCTTCTCTTCTTACTGTATTCTTTTTTCTTTCTTTTTTTTTTTTTTTTTTTTTTTGGATTGGTCATTGGGCTTGAAGTCTGGGCCTGGGTACTGTCTTTGAGCTCTTCAGCTCAAGGCTGGTGCTCTACCACATTGAGCCACACACAGCACCACTTCTGTTTTTTAGTAGTTAATTTGAGATAAGAGGCTCACAGGGACTTTAATTCCCCATCTGGCTTTGAACCATGATCCTCAGATCTCAAATTACAAACGTGAGCTGCCAGAGCCTGGCTAGTAATATTTTTTTATTCAGTATATAAATACTTGGAAAGAGTATTCCTAATAAAATCTTCTAGATCACAGCATATCAAGTAGTTGCCTGTGATTTTTTATGGCTTCTAAAATACAAAACTACATTAAATGATACAATGTAATGCTTATTTGGAAGTTTTATGTATTTTCATAATTTCATTATTTATACAATGTTCTTGGAATTTGGTGTGCTTTTCATTCTAGTCTTCTCACAACGTTTTCTTTAGAACAAAAATATTTTTGAAAAGTTATTTTTAGTGTATACTTTACAGTAATGTTTTTAGATTAGTCGTATCAGGCTTTACTCTTTGGTTATTTGTTTTTTGTCTTAGCTGTGTAAGCAAACTTGACATTCCTATTTTTCTATGCAATAAAAAGAATTTGAAAGTTTTTCATCTTTTGAAGGCTTTGAAAGTGGTAACAGGAGATCAGGTTTCCAGTAAAAATTATGGATATGTTAGTGTTACAAAGAGAAAACCTAATTTTCCAAATAGCTTCTTCCTTTTTAGTTTACATGATTTGCCTTAAATTAAATGATATAAATATTCTTTTCAGACTATTTTAACTCTTACTTATTTTAAGCTGTGAATGATTTTTTAGTGTATTGAAATATATTTTCTGAAAAGCTTTTTTCTGTGTGTGTGCCATTGACAGGGCCTAAATGTCTCATAGTGTTTTTTTCTGCTCACAAGTATGGCTTGTTCTGCCATACCTCCAGTCTCACGTTTTGCTGGCTGTTTTGAGCTAGAGTTTCAGACTTTTCTATCCAGGCTGGCTCTCAACCTTGATCCCCAAATCTCAGCCTTCTGACTAGCTCATGTTATAGGCATTAGCCACAGTACCTCACAGTGCTATTTTCAAAGTAGAAAATTGACTGGGTGTGGTATTGTAAGTCTATAATCACAGCAATGCAGGGGCATGTGTTCAAGGTCAGCCTGGAGACCATGGTGAGATCACATATAAAAAGTTAAGGAAAAATAAGAAAATTCAATGACCTTCCATTCTTATTTGGAAAAACATCTTAGTCTTTATCATGATATTTTCAGAAAAATATAAAAAAACAAATATTGGCCAAAATAAAATGGTTGCATGAATTAGTAAAGGCAAAACTCAGATTTATGTTTCTGTCAAAGAGATAATAAGTAGTTTCTTAAAAATTTTAATAGACAGCCATCTTGGTAGTCCATCCCTTCTATTAGTATTGCATTATGAAGGTTAGCATGAATTACTAATGAACACTTTCTGAGTCTTTAATTTAGGTAATAATTTTGGAACAAAAACAAAGAAAAAGGGCCTGGGAATGTTGCCTTAGTGGTAGAGTGCTTACCTGCCAGGTACGAAACCCTGGCTTCGATTCCTTAGTACCACATCAACAGAAAAAGCTGGAAGTGGCACTGTGGCTCAAAAGGTAGAGTGCTAGCCCTGAGCAAAAAAGCCAAGGACAATGCTAAGGCTTTGAGTTCAAGTCCCAGGACTGGCAAAAACAAAAAGAATAACAACAAAAACCCAGGAATTATTTTTGTTTTAAGTAGAGACTGTTCGCACAGTTTTGGAAACAGATCAGTAAAAATGACCCTGAATTTATCACCCTGCACTTTTCATTTATATTGCTTCAGTAGGAACAATTTCTGGACACTCAAGATCCATTGTAGTAGCCACTTTTGGAATTATTTTTAAGAAAGATAAAAGCATTCAGGAAAACTGCTTTTTGTCATGGTGTCAGGCTTAGGTGATTTTTTTTTTTTTTAGTTTTTTGTTTCATTCATTTTTTTGTCAGTCTTAAATACTTCAGTGATGAACAGGTTTTTTTTAAAATAAAATAGATTAAGTTTTTTTCTCTGTTGTTTTGAACTATGAGTTTGAAACTTGAGTCTGGTTTTAACATTTATATATTCCTTATTTTAGGAGGTTTTATGAAGATGGAGCAATTGTGCTAGGTGAAGAAGCCAATATGCTTGCTGGCATGCTGCTGGGACTTAATGCCATTGATTTCAGGTACCTGTGTCTAGCCAAGTAAACTCAGAGGTTCAATTACTGTTTTTCATAATAATTTCTACTTATAATCTTCTCTGTTGTTTTCTAAGTAAAGTGCACAATGAATATTAGTATATGGTTTATAATGTTCCCTTTCAAATTGAGTTTACTAAATTTGAGCATTAATGTAATTAATTGGGAGTAAACGAATTTGATCTCAGTAAAGACATTGTCTCAGACTTAAAGAAGTGACAAGCTTGTTTGTAACTGAAGACAAAGAAAAAATTAGACTATCTTCCCCTAAGCAATACCCTGCTGGCACTGAAGGAAAATTGTAGGTCTTATCTTTTAGCATTTTTTAGCTACTGCTCTAAAATGAAAAGAAACTCCAAAAGAAGAAAAGCTTATCTTCTTATGTGCTGAGATAAAGAAGGATTTAGCACCATATATTGGAGGCTTTATTTTTTGTGTCATGTACATTTATTATCAACAAAACAAACTGCTTCCAGTTTAAGATAACAAATGCTAAGTTTGATTATTATTAGCTCTATTTAGATTTATAGAAGCATCATTTCTCATTTCTCGGATTGTATGCTTTATTCAATGTAAAAGGTTTCTCTATAAAAAAAACTTGGAGTGAAAGAAGATTATTTTTATTTGAAACTCAAGAATATGAGTAAAATTAAACTTAAATAACTTTTCACTTAAGGTACCTTTTACTATACCACGTCTTTTTACAAGTATTTGCCATCGTATATCTTTAACTTTTCTGTATTTATATCTTAATAAATGAGTACTGATGTTTTAAGATGAGTATGACAGCACATGGAACTTGTCTCTTAATTCCTATAAAGATTCCTACCTTTTTATGTAGAATGTTCTGACATTAGCTAATCCTGTATAGCCTTGGCTTTAAGTGTGTACTTAATTGATAACAAAACAAAACCCTGGAAGCCAGGTATGGTGATATATGTCTGTAATTCCAGCATTACAGAAAGAAAGATTGCAAATTCAAAGCCTACCAGTTATACATAGCAAATTAAGACCAGCTTTTTATTCACTGGGAGAGATCATGTCTCAAAAAGAGAAAAAAACTGGGATAAGAATGTTAATTATTTGTTTAAGTATTCATTTATTATAATCTATTGACAGCAAATACCACAGAGTAACATTTGTAAAAGACAGAAAGTTCACATAAAGCAGTACTACTTTAATTGCCCTATTTAAAGTCAGAAAAAGTATATATATACATATTGAACTATTAACATAATATACTCGATATTAATATACTAAAACAAGTATTTTAACAGGCAAACTCCTGGAAGAAACCAAGTTTCATAGATTATTATTTTCCTGTGAATTATCACTCTACATTTTATAAGCATTTTATGTTTTTCACTTTATAATAATAATGATAAACCAGTTCTTTCTGTCATCATTTTGTTGATACCATCATAAAAAATACAGATTAGTTGATTGGCTAACCATGAGATCTAGAATTCCTTCATTGTCTGTACAAGACTCACAGTGTGACTTGGAGCAAATTACTTAATATTTTTCCTCACAAAAATTAAAAATGGAGGGCTGGGCATATAGCCTAGTGGCAAGAGTGCCTGCCTCGGATACACGAGGCCCTAGGTTCGATTCCCCAGCACCACATATACAGAAAACGGCCAGAAGCGGCGCTGTGGCTCAAGTGGCGGAGTGCTAGCCTTGAGCGGGAAGAAGCCAGGGACAGTGCTCAGGCCCTGAGTCCAAGGCCCAGGACTGGCCAAAAAAAAAAAAAAAAAAAAAAAAAAATTAAAAATGGAGATTAGATGATTTTCAGCAACTTTCTGATATCTGAGATCTAAGCCTTTTCACCTATTCAGGTAGTTTAGGGTGCTCTTGTTTGACTTGCTCACATAGTATTGACATAGCATTTTTGCTGATTAATTGGAGATAGAGTGTCAAAGATTTTCTTATTGAGCTATCTTAGAACTATGATCCTCCTAGTCTCACATTCCTAAATAGCTAAGATTTTAGGCATGAGCCACTGGCACTTGGCTGAAAAACTTTTAAGTCAAATGTTTTTAGTAAACATACAATGTCACTGGAAATTTTGTATCTAAATTTTTTCATATCTTCATTTGAAAATTCTCTAGTTGATGTCTTGAAAGTGCAGTGGAGATCAAGATACTATCAAATAAGACAAGGCTTAAATAGATTTCTCAGTGAATTTTACTCTTGTTTGAAATCTTATGTGAGTATCATTTGTATTGAAAATAGGGATATTTTAGGTTTAGGTTTATTAGTAACAAATAGGTACAAAATTGTAAACAAATAGGTACAAAATTTCCCCTTTGTTTCTGAAATAGCTTCTTAGGTAAAAATTCAGCATTTTGCTGAAAGAAATATCCCTAGGAAGATATTGTTTATAAAATTTAAATTTGATTTAAAATTTGTGTTTTAATATGGAGTATTTACATTCTGTTGTCTTAGCTTCTGCCTGAAGGGAGAGGGACTGGATGGTACCTTTCCTGCTGTGATAGACTATACACCATATTTGAAGTTCGAACAAAGGTATTTGTGATTTTCAAATATGTTACTGAAATCTTAATTATAACTGAATATCTTACTGTGCAGTTTTCATCTGATTTGAACTACTTTATACCCAACATTTCTTTCAGTATCATAAATCACAAATCACAGAGTAATTGTGTTTTTAATGTTTTATGTAAATGCGCACATTTTATATAGTTGGAATCCGAATATATAGTTTTTATATAATGAAGCATTTTATTATAGTCAATGTGGAATAATAGTCTACTGAAATTTTAAAACTATAATTCACTTTGTTTTCTGTTTTCCATCCATTCTAAAGAATAATAAGTATTCTTTTACAAATTAATTCCACATTTGTTTGTGTTGTAATTATTATTTATTTTAGATAAATTCAGTGAAAATTTTGATGGCTGTACAAAAGTGTATGCTTACAAAAGAATCCAACTTGTCTTACTACTAATGGGGTGTTTTTTTTTTTAAATTGTGAATTTATACTTCCCGCAACCTCATCACCAAATGAAAATTAATCAGATACAAAAGCTAAGGTCTGCTTGAAAATTTGATCTCCTGAAATACCACATAATAATCTGTATGCATTTTTAAAATATTATAATCAAACCAGAGCTATAAGGTACAGCAACTTTATTTGTGTATGTATGAAATCTATCTATCTATCTATCTATCTATCTATCTATCTATCTATCTATCTATAAATACTGGTACTTAGACATATACATTTTGTGATGGATTTATTAAGTATACAGTATAATGTAGAAAATACATTTTCTAGAAGCCAGGGATATAAATGTTAAAAAATACAAGAGCTTTAAAAACTAATGAATGAGCACAGTCTTTGTCTCCAAAATAACCACTACTTAGCCTGAGAAGTCACTAATATTTTAAAGCTAGGAATTGAAGATATTTTGGATGGTGATGGGGAAGAAGAAGAGGAATTGTATTAGAACACAAGGCAGAGAGTAAAGAAGGAGCCAGGGATGTGTTTTAACTGTCAAAAGGACACCCCCAGTGAAAAGAACCCAGCTAGAAAGTTCTTATCTTCACCTCTGGAGTTTCTGCTTCTCTTGTTTTAGAATCCTTTGTCTCATATGAACAATCTCACAGTTAGTAGGTCTGTTGATCGCAATTGAACTTTAGCATCGTGGTGTGTGTGTGTGTGTGTGTGTGGTGTGTGTGTGTGTGTGTCTGTGTCTGTGTGTGTCTGTGTGTGTCTGTGTGTGTGTCTGTGTCTGTGTGTCTGTGTGTACTGTAGCTAGAACTCAGCGCCTGGTTGTCACCCCTTATCTTCTTTCTTCAAGGTTGGCAATCTACCCACTTAAGCCACAGCTACACTTCCAGCATTTTGTGATTAATTGGATATAGGAGTCTTGAGACTCTCTCCTTCCTTAACTGGCTTCTGGCTTCAAAACATGATTTTTGTATCTAGGATAACAGGTGTGAGGCACTGCCACACTGGTTTTGTGACAGGGTATCAACACCCCATGTTTACTTTATGAATGTCTTTATAGTCTTATTATTATAATTCAAACATTACTGATAAGTTTTACAGGTTAATCATCAATACCTCACTAATATAGGAATGTTAATCCTAAAAATCAACTGGAGTATTCTTTCCTCTGATTTCCTTCAAGCAAAACAGGAGGTTTTTGCCTTACTCTGCAGTTTTTTTCCTATTTCTCTTGTTTTTACTAAAATCTGTGCTAACCTTAAATAAAAAGGAATTAAAGTAGAACATATTATTGACTTTACTTCCTTCTTTCTGTTGGATCTGTCCAGTTCTGATAGTATCAGCAGTGATGAGGAAGAGCTCAGAACTTTTGGAAGCAGTGACAGTGAAAGCAGCACTCCAGAGAATGTGGGACCGCCTCTTATCATGGATGAAAACAGCTGGTTCAATAAGTGTAAGAGAGTGAGACAAAAGTATCAACTTACTCTTGAACAGAAGGTATTTACTGTTTGTCAAAAGTCACTCAAGTTTTTATACTTTGTACTATCATTATCAAAATATCCTTTCATTAAAAAAAGATGTTAATTATTGAAATTTCCCCTTTGTTTCTGAAATAGCTTCTTAGGTAAAAATTTACCAAAATAATAATAATAATAATAATAATAATAATAATAATGATAATAATAATAATAATAATTTACCAAATAAACTGAGTGCCAGTGATTTAAGCTACTCAGGAGCTTGCGATCTGAGCATTGTGTTTCCAAGCCAGCCTGGGCAAGAAAGTCTGTGAGGCTCTTATCTCCAATCAATCACTGGAAGTGGAGTTGTGATTCAAGTGATAGAGCTCTAGCCTTGAGTACAAAAGCTCAGACAGTACTCAGCCTCTGAGTTGAAGCTCCAGCATGTCACTGTAGACACACACACACACACACACACACACACACACACACACACACACACACACACTGCAATTCCTCACCTATAAGAGCCTTCGATACAGGGTGCTTTTATACCTTATCAGACTACATATTGCTGACATTGCTCTAGAAGAGTAACTACAGAAAGTGCAATCCAAACAAGAGTCTTGGAAATGTAAAGCTCTGTAAGTCTTATAAAATTTCATTGAGAGCCTAATAAACAGACTAGATAAAGCAAAACAGAGATTATCAGGGCTTGAAGACAAAGTTTACCAGAGCCAAATAAAAGACAGCTAGCTAGCAGGTTAGAAGCAAGATCTAATAGTTTGTTGTCTGCAAGAAACAAAGATAGGTACATAATAAAAGTGGGAAAAAAGAAAACAAACAAAAGAAAACCCCAAAAGCAAGTATAGCTGCAGTAATTACTAAATTAATCAGACTTTAACTTAGTCAGTTAGAATAGACAGAAAAGGTTACTAAACATTAAAGAAACAATCAAGAAGTTATATGACTATAAATATATATGCATCAAAAGAGAAGCATCCAGTTTTATAAAACAAATGCTATTTATTGCACATAAAATAAGAAATGGACCCTAATATGACAACAATGGGTGATTTCAACTTTTTACTCTGTAAATAGACCCTCCAGACAAAAATATCAACAAAGAAATATTAGAGTTGTTATGCTATGCATGAGAATATTCATTGTTTCCATTAATACATGCAAATTTTTAGAAAATAGATCATATATTGAACTGTAAAGCAAGTCTTTAAAAACTTAAAAAATGATAACAGTTGGATGCATTTTATTATATTGGAACAAAACAGAAAAACAACAGAAAGTAACAAAGAACTAGGGTTACATCTCAGTTGTAAAAGGATTGCTTGAAATGAATAAGACCCTGGGAACAGTCCCCAGCACTGTAAAAAAAAGTAAAATCACAAAAATTATACAGACACAGGAGAGATTGAACTATACTATTTGAATCTAAAAGGAAATTAAAGCTTCCTATAATCAAATGAAAATGGAAGCACACCATATCATATAAGCAGTATCATAAGATTAAAGCTATTGTCTGTATTTTTTAAACAATAGTCAAAAGGGAGTTTACAAATAAATCTGTGCACAAAGTACAAGGAGAGTAATCTAAATCCACTGTTAGCAGGAAGAAATTGTAAATAAAGATCCACACAGAAATCAGTGAATCTGATATGAAAATAATACAAAGGTTCAGTGAAACGAAGACTTGGTTCATTAGAAAGATAAGCAGAATTGACAAGCCCTTAGCTAAACTTCCCAAGAGAAAGGAGGGAAATCCAAGTAAATAAAATTAGAAATGAAGGGAGGAGGTGGTACTCATGGGGAATCATTCTGAAAATTATATGCCAATATATTAGCAAAACGACAAACAATATAAACATTTCTGTATACCTCATGACTTACCAAATTGAACCAAGAGGATGTTTAAACACCTAAATAAATCAATACCAAGCAGTGAGGTTGAACTAATGGTAAACAGTTTTTTGACACATAAAAATCCAGGAAAACATGGGTTCACTACTAAATAAATCACAGACCTTTAAATTGGAATTAATATTAGTGCTTCTCAAACTTTTTTATAAATAGGAAGGGAACTCTGGTTTCTCTTCAGATCATATAAATCTTTCATCTTTACTTTTCCAAATTTATCCTTTGAAGCTGATATTAGTGTGCTACCAAAACGTGGTAAGGTAGGACATAAGGATATACTTGATAAATAGATATGTGAAAATCCTCAGTAAAATACTTATAAATTGGACCTGAAGTAGTAACAAATCAGACTGATAGGATTGTATGATATTAAAAATATCATATACTGTGATCAAATTAGTTAGGTTCCATTCCAGGGATATAAGTTATGCAGTATGTTCAATTTCCATCACCAAAAACAGCTAAAAATGTCATAATCACAAAACATGAAAAAGATATTTGATATTTAAAATAATTTCCTGAATTCAAAGACTTATGCTTAAAATTTTTGAATGGAAATTCAATAAACTCTGTCAGAAAACAAATAAGAGAAACTGAAGCTGGGCTTATAACTACAATTCTAGCTACTCAGTAGATTGAGATCTGATGGTCACAATTTAAAGCTAGCACAGGTTGAAAAGTCCTCCATGTTCAACCTCCACTTAACCAGCAAAATGTTTTAGGGTATGGCCAAAATGATTAGGGTATGGCCACATGGTAGAGAGTTGAACAAGAGCTCTAAGCCCTCAGTTCATGGCCTGGGACTACAGAGAGGGAAAGAAAAAGGGAGTAGAAGGGGGAGAGGAAGAGAGGAGAAGGAAGGAGGGTGATGAAGGTGGGGGGGGGGAGGGAGAAGAAGGGGTAGGATGGAAGGAAGCCTGAATTCTAGATACAGTATTGAGACTAAGTAGAACTATATATCCATCTGGGTCTGTAAAGTTTTATAAAAAGGTAAATTAAATGATCAGAGACAGAAGGCTCAGGGTCTCATATTTATTAGGTGTTTTTCCAATAGTGGCTACTAATTAGATATTACATATAATATGCCAGGAAGTTTTAAACAGTTTACCTAGATTGGTTCATTTAATCTTCCTAACTAGGTACTTACATTGTTCCAATTTTTTTAAGTGATGAAGTACAAAGAGGTTTAGTAACTTGCCTAAAAACTTACATTCCAGGTTTACTGCTTAGAATGTGACACTAGACAGTTGATAAGTCTGCAGGTCTCACAAAGTCAGTACATTGCCTTCCATCCATACCTTAATGATGAAATGTTAATATCCACATGCTTTTGAAAAATAAGCATAGAGTAGAAACTTTTGCATTGATCATTTCTGTAATTTAGCCTGTGTTTTGAGTCTAGAAGGTATATATTTATTACTACTGTGGAGCTTAAAAAGTAATAATGCTTCAACTGAGTTTTGCTATAAACTACAAATACATTTTCTCAAACTTTAGCAACTAATTCTCCCCAAGACTTGGGACTTTGAAATTATTTTGTAACAATATAACTAGAAGGTAACTTAAGCTATTCTGTATTTAATTTTGAAGATATCTATTAGAATTCTTGTAGTCACTGTTATTTCCATGGTATTATATTTCCAGGGTTATCTTGAAGAACTCTTACGACTTCGAGAAAACCAACTGTCTGAATCTGTCTCCCAGAATAAAATACTACTTCAAAGGATTGAAGATTCTGATCTAGCCCATAAATTAGAGAAAGAACAATTAGAATATATAATTGTGGAGCTTCAAGATCAGCTGTAAGTGAATCTTTTAGAAAAAATTTGGTATTATGTAAACATTACAACCAAGTGTTGTTGCTATAGTATTCAAAGTCTTAGAATTCTGGTTGACTTTATTAAATCTCTTAACTGTTCTTTATAAAGTTTAATTTTGTTTTTCTTATTTCAGAAGTAATTCATGTTTGTTATAGCCAGGTGCCAGTGGCTCATGCATGTAAGTCTAGATACTCAGGAGGCTGAGATCCAAAGGACTGTGGTTCACTACCACCCTGGACAGAAAAGTCTGCAAGACTCCATCTCCAAAATAATCCAGGTTGGAGATGGCTCAAGTGCTAGAGTACCAACTGTGCAAGCATCAGGTCTTGAGTTCAAGCCCTGATACTTTGAGACTAAAAAAAAAATCCAGAAGATGAATTTTTAAATACAATTCTTATTAAGGAATAAAAATAATATTGTGTAGGAATTTATATCCTGGGGAGAAGAGTAATGTTCATATATTGTTTGAGTCGTATTTTTCTAATGTAAGAGCTTGTCATGTGGCACCTCTGTCATTGAGGTCAGGTGGACATTCCATAGCTCCTCACATCTGCTAAGCTGGGAGAAAAACACCAATAGCCAAACAGTAGGTTTCTGGTTATTTATGAGTAAAAGATTAAGGAGAAAATTTTGTTTTTCTTTTGTAAGTAATGTTTCCAGTTTAAGTGTTTTTAGCATTAAAATTAACAAGAAAAATCAGTCTCAGTGACTGGTATGATAGTACATGCTTGTAATCTCAAATCTCAGAAGACAGAGGTAAAAGGCTAAATCCCAAAACACTTTGAGCTATATAGTCAGAACCCATTTCAAAAAAGCACACAGTTGACCAGGTTTCAAGTGGTTCACATTTGTAATCCTAGCTAGTCAGGAAGCTAAGACGTCAAAGGTTGAGGATAGGAACCAACCTGAGCAGAAAAAGTCATCAAGGCTTTATCTCTAATTTACTAACACAATCTCAGATTAGAAGCATGAGTCAAATGGTGGCACACCTGCATTAAGTAAGTAGGTTGAGCAAAAGCATAAGGTCCCAAGTTCAAGCCCTAGTACCAACACACACACACACACACATGTGCATCCCACATCAGCCATACCTGGTGGTTTATATCAGTAATCCCAGAGGAAATAAGAGTAGGGACACCACAGGCAAAAGACAATAAATCCTAACAGAAAAACCAACAAAAGAAAAAAAGTTATAAAAAAGACTAGGAGTGACATCTGGGGCATAGCTCAAGTGACAAAGTACTTACCAACTGCAAGGCCCTGAGTTTAATCTTCATTATTGAACCTCAAAATTCAGTTTCTGTTTTTATCAAAAAGACATTTTCATTTGAATAATCAGATTTATGTAGATTAATTTATTTAATTTTGCTAAAGTAACAGGCTCAGACTTTTTAAATTGAGAAAATGATGGACCCAATTTACAGTTTTTCATACTTCTATGATAACACAGTGTCATTGATACTCAGGAACTTTATAGTTCTTTTTAATGTTTTTAGAACATTAAAACAATATTAAAAGAACAGAAAATAGAAAACATGACTATTGATAAAAACTAGAATATTGCCTTGAGTTAAATGTTAAAGGTTTATATAATATGAATGTGATCTCTATGTTGGTAAAAATGGCCTCACAAAATCCATTCCTATTAAAGGATACTGAGTAGGAGAATAAGATAAAATGATTTATTAATGTTAAAAACTCACTACTTTATGAAGATTAGCTTTAGCAGAATAATGTACTTTCAGCTGCAAGGAGAACAAACATTTTCTCCATGTATCACTCAGATCTTTTACTAGCACTTACGAAAGTTTGCAATCAAAGGTTGGCATTGGAATTCCTCTTTTTCATCCTGAGAAGATAAAAGCATCTCCGACAAAATTAAAATGTTAAATAAATCAATAAAAAGATCAGAAAAAGAATTTAAGAAGGTCAATGACAAAATCAGAGAAACAATATTAAGGTGTACAGTTTAGAGCATTTAATGTTTTCTATATTGTGTTGCCTATATTTTCCTGCTAACAAATCCAGTGTCACTCACCTGGCTCTTTGTATATTTCTTAATAGTTTCATATATTGTGAATTATTGTTAATCTTAGATGTGTCTTAAAACTCAAAATCTGAACATTTTATAGTTTTTGTATCAGTACTAAAATTATGGAATAAGCTCAAGATCTGTTGCAATCAAGGCTGTCTTAAGGTAATAATTCTAATTTGCCTCTTATAGGTCAGTTATAATTAATGTTTTGTTGCCTCTGCCTCTTCATCTATGAGTTAGAGATAATATTCACCTATTTTTCATTAATTGTTAAATGATTTCAGGTATAATGTGTAAAGGAAAGACAACACTCAAAGAATGTCTATTCCTCTGATTTAGCTTATAGACACATAGCATCTCCTTAATCATTGAAGTCGCAAACTGAAGTGGAAAATTCAAAGTGAGCTGAGCACAAGCAACTCTCACCTATAGTCTCAGCTATACCAGAGGCTGAGATTTGAGAATCAAAGTTTGAAGTCATCCCAGGCAGACAAATTTGTAAGACTCTTGTCTCCAATTAACCAGCAAAAAGTTGGAAGTGCTACTCAAGGAGTGCTAGCTATGAGCAAGAGCAATAGGCTCTTGTACTGGTACAAAACCAAAAAAAAGTTTGACACTAGTAGCTCACACTTATAGTTCAGCTATCCAGGAGGCTCAGATATGAGACCCCAAGTTCAAAGCCAGCGCAAATAGGGAACTATGTGACTCTTACCACCAATCAACTTTTGAAATATAGAAAAAAGCTGAAAGTTGAGCTTTGGATCAAGTGATAGAGTGCTAACCATAAACATAAAAGCTCAGGGACAGTGCCCCCCCCCCCCAAAATGAAGGGAGAGAGGGAAAGGAAATGAAGGAAGGAGGGAGGGAGGCAGTAAGGCAGGGAGGCAAGAAGGAAGGGAAGAAGGAAGGAGAAAAATTGTAAGTGTTTACTTTCTAGTATTATTGAAAAAGTGATGTACAGAGGGATTACAGTCACATAAGTCAGGTAATGAGTACATTTCTTTTTGAACACTGTTAGCTCTTCCCTTGTTTTCTCTCAGTTTATCCCTCACGACCTCCCCCCCCCCACACCCAATTGTATAGTTCATTTTCAACATAGTGTCTGGTGGGTATCACTGCTGCATTTTTTGTGCCCCACTTTCTTTCCTCCCTCAAAATAATCTTACTTACAAAAGCTACAGAAAACAAAAAGAGTGAAAAAAAAGAAAAACAAAAGGTGAAATAAACAACCTCTTGCTTCCATTTGTTGGAGTTCATTTCTATAAACATCATTTCATGTGATGATATGAACATAGCTATTAAACTTTGTGATCCTCTCCTAAGAATATTCTCCGTTGGTTTCACTATGTGAATGTCTAGAGACCTACATAATTTATCATGACCAAGAGTATTTTTTTGTCTTTTACCATGCAGTTTGTTTACTTGTAGATTTATAGGCACATTCTAGTTATGACAAATGAGAGAAATCTTGCAACCTATAATAACTTAGATCCGGCTTACTTCACTTAATATAATTTTTTCCAGTTCTTTCCATTTCATTACAAATGGCACAATATTATTCTTTCTGATGGAAGAGTAGACTTTCATTGTGTTTGCATACAACATTTTTTTTATCAATTCCATATCTTGTCTATGGTTAAGAATGGTACACTGAACATTGATGTACTGGAAGCTTTAATATGGCCTTGTGATCAATTGTATAAATGCCCAAACATGGAATTTCTGGGTCATAGGGAAGCTCTATGTTTAGTGTTTTGAGGAAACTCTAATATGCTTTCCAGAGTGGTTGAACATGTTTACATTCCCACCAACAATGTAGTAGAGTTCCCTTTTTGCCACATCCCCACTAGTATCTATTATTGTTACTTTTCTTGATAATGGCCATTCTAACTGGGCATTCTAACTGGGTAGAATCTCAATGTTTTGATTTGCATTTCTTTTATGGATAGAGATATTGAACATTTCCTCATGGGTCTGTCGATTATTCTTACTTTTTCAGAGAAGTCTCTCTTTAAGTCTTTAGCCCATTTACTAATTGAGTTTTGATTCTTTTAGGGTTCATTTGGGGGGGTTAATTGTTTGATCTTTAAGTATATTTTAGATATAAGGCTGTTGTGTGATATATAGCTAGAAAATATCTTTTCCCATTCTGTGGGTTTTCTGTTTATCTTGCTTGCTAGGTCCTTTAGCATGCAGAAACTCTTCAGTTTGATGCAATCCCATTTATTTAGTATTTCTATGATTTGTTGTGATTGTCAGATTATAAAATGTTTTCATTTATACTCATGTTTATTGTGGTAATTCATGGGAAAACTTTATTTTTAAATTCAATTCTGTTCAATAAATATTTAAATGTGTGCTTTGTGTTGGGATCACATGTGGCTGAGTATACAACTAACATGATCTCTTCTCACAAGGCACTAGTAAGATAGACATCATCAATCACTTGGTTATTTGATGAGTACCATGTATAAGAAGGAGGCTTTATCAGCATCCATACATTCAGATATTATCATTCTCATGGTTCTTTAAAGAATATCCTATATAAGAACAAATATTTGTTAGCATCCAAAATTTTAAACCTCATATAAATTATTTGGTGTTCAAATTATTCTGTAAGACACACACTACAAATCTCAGGACTGGAAAGACACAGAACAGTGTACAAAATACTTTCAACACTAGTGAAGTATCATCCAACTAATGTTTTTCTTTTAGTCATTTTGAAGATTTAACAATAGTAGCATGTTCTGTAACATATTTTAATGAGGAAACTCATGAGTTAATTAGTAGAAGTAAAGAAGCATTCATTGTTAAAAACAGGCCAGTGTGAGAGTTAACAAAATTGTTCGGAATGGTTAATGGTAAAGTAGTGATAGTATGATTTCTTAGTCTACAGGTCGTAGTTGGTAAGGTTATGTCATCCTGATTTACAAGTCTATGATGAATAGTATTTGATGTCATCATGGTGTACATAAAATAGATTATAACACTTCTTAATCATTGGCCGTGTATATATTTTAGTGAGTAAGAATTGTTATTGAAGCTCAAAGCTATAATCATGTCAATACTTATGATATGATACATTGTCCATATTAGGAAAAAAAATTAAGAAAATGCAGCCAGAAGAGAAAAGGTCCAGCATCAGCTACATAAATCATGTCACATTGTGCTTTCTTGGGTGTTAAAGAAATCAGTAGGGTACTCAATTTTAAAAGGGTATTAGTTTGATTGTGGATATTTCATTGCCTTTAGCTATATCCCATTAAATTTGCATATTCTACAGAGCAAATGTTTATATATTTGAGTCAGAGGCTTAGTAATAGATGGGACTGATACTTCACTGAAAAGTGACATTAGAAAAATGACTCACTTTTGTCATCTTTAATATTTATCTTGAATTGAAGACAAAAGAAGCTTCCATAAATTACAGCTTACATAAAAAGACATACATTGCTATTAATATACAAGTATCTCATAGATCTATTTTAGTTCTTTAGGTTTTAACTGACCTTTATGAGTGATATAAGCATATTCTGGGAAGATGATATAGTAGAAACTCACCAGAATCTGTCTATGCAGTTGAATCGACAGAACAAGTCTAATGTAATATTTTGGAATTCTACAGATCTATTGAAGGCTTGCAGCTTTCAGGAGAACATATAGATGTAAATAGCAGTTAATTTTCACTCTTAGCACAGCAGCAGCTACCTATACCCTAGTTCTAGTCCTGTGGTAGGCAACTGTGCTGGGCTGGAGTCCCTATGCATACATCTTCTGGTGGACAAAAACCATCCTGCCCTCCAGATATTAGGGAACTGCTGATATCACTGCTTATATCTTCTGACCACATAGATACAGACAGAAGCATGGGATTGGGGAAGATTGCTCTAGCACTATTCTATAGTAGTAGACTCTCTCCTTCTGGTTGAAGTGGCTTCTGTAGAGTTTAAAGATCTAGCATCTCTTTTTCTTTTTTAGTTTTTCTCTTTCCTACCTTTAGAAATCAGACATGAAAGGCTACAACATTTGTGGCAGGTACAGTGACATATGGCTATAGTTCTAGCACTCAGGAGGCTATGACAGGAGAATTTTAAGCTCCAGGTCAGCCTAAGCTATATAGTGACACTCTGCTCCAAGAACAAACTAATGAGTAAGCAACAACAAAAAGAGTAGAAT
Source organism: Perognathus longimembris pacificus (assembly GCF_023159225.1). Taxonomy (NCBI): domain Eukaryota; kingdom Metazoa; phylum Chordata; class Mammalia; order Rodentia; family Heteromyidae; genus Perognathus; species Perognathus longimembris. The sequence goes on from NC_063162.1 coordinate 113,240,214, forward strand.
ATTCAAAAACAAGCATATATGGGAAAAATTAGTATTCTGTTTATACTCAGAAAGCCTTTGCGTTAGAGAAGACCTTAAATTTATACCTAAGACTGATCAATCATACAAAGACATCCTATGGCAATAATAATAATAATAATAAAAAATAGTAATAATTTAACAAAAAAATAGAAAACTGGGAAGAGGAGAGAATCTGGTTTTTAGAGTTATCACATTATTAATCAAATATACAATTTTCAAAAAAATTAGTAGGTACACAAAGAAACAAGAAATATAAATCATAAATCAATACACACTTTCTGGAAAAGACCTAATGTCCACAAGGCAAGACTCAAATTTTATAAGATGTTCAAGAAATTACAAGATGATGTGGAGAAAGTTAAGAGAATAACGTGTGGACCAAATCAAAATAGTAATTAAGAAAACTTAAAAAGAAATAAAAAAGCATTAGTAGAGCAGACACATGCAATAGCTAAAACAAAAAATTTAACTGGGGAATGAAAGGCAGATTTGAGCAGCAAAAGAAAGTTTCACAGAACTTGGAGATAGGCAGTGAAAATGATCAAATCTAAGAAACAAAAAAAAAATGTTGAAGAAGACGCCTAAGGCACATGTGGAACCATATGAAATACACAAGATTATTGTGGGATTACAGAAAGAAAGAGACTGAGACCCTAATTGAAAAAATAACTGCTGGCAACTTACAAAATTTGATGAGAAACATTTTTTTTTTTTTGGCCAGTCCTGTGCCTTGGACTCAGGGCCTGAGCACCATCCCTGGCCTCTTCTTGCTCAAGGCTAGCACTCTGCCACTTGAGCCACAGCGCCCCCTCTGGCCGTTTTCCATGTATGTGGTGCTGGGGAATCGAACTGAGAGCTTCATGTGTAGGAGGCAAGCACTCTTGCCACTAGGCCATACTCCCAGCCCCGAGAAACATTTTTATAACCACCCAAAAAGCTCAGTAAGTTTGTCTAGGTGGGATAAACTCAAGACTCATAGTAAGACACATTGCAATCAAACTTTTGAAAAAGACTAAGAGAATTAGAAAGCAACAGAAACAATTTGTCATAAATAATTCTCAATATTATTACCAGATTTCACTGGAGAATGGAAGGTAATAAATTTAAAGAACTCAAATTTAAAACCTGTCAAAACCTAAATCTTATATCTAGAAAACTGATCTTCAAAAAAAAAAAAAGAAAAGAAAAGAAAAAGTGGATTAGACGAGGTATGTGGCTTAACAGATACTGTGCACTTGCCTAGCAAACATGAGGCCCTGGATCCAGTCTGAAGTACTAGAGAGAAAGAGACAGGGATGAGAGAGACAGTGGCAGTCAGGTAGACATTAAGCAGTTCTCAGATAAATAAAAACTGAGGGAGTTTATAATCACTATACATAACCTGGACAAAGGAGTCCTGCAAGGTAAAATGAAAATGTCACTGGACAAAAAAATTCACTAGAAACTTTATAGAGAAATAAATATCTAGTTAAAGGAAAATTATGGGTTGCTATAAAACTGAAATTATTTTGGCAATAGGTTGTAACTTTAGTTTTTATGTTTACATGGCTTCAGAGACTAACTCCACTATTTGAGAGAGAGGTAGTAGGATCATGAGGTAAGACCAGCTTGGGCCCTATTTCCAAAAAAGGGTAAAAAAGGATATGGCTCAACTGATAAGAGAATTTTCCTAGCAAGCATGAGGCCCTAGGTCCAATCCTCAACACAGATAAATATGGATGTACATAACACATATGAACATACATACATACATATAATACATTTTAAAAAAACAGTATAAAAGCCACTATTATTATGTCTTTGATTTATAATGCTATGTTTTAATGTCTTCTACATAATTTAATATACTTAATCATCAGTTTTTATGATTACTTTACATTTTAAGTTTTGGGGGCATGAAGTGTATGAAGATACAGTTTTATAACACTGATAACAAGAAGGGTAAGAATAGAACTCAGCATAATTTTGTATATTGAAATTAAGATTATATAAACACAATTTAGAGCTGGGTGCCAGTTGCCTTCATTTGTGATCCTTGTTACCCAGGATTAGATTTGAAGATTGAGGTTATAAAGCCAGCCTGGGAAGACAAGACAAGAGACTCATATTTCCATTTAACCAGCAAAAACCCCAAAGTAGCAGTGTGGCTCAAGTAGCAGAGTACCATCCTTGAGCAAAAAAGCTAAAAGCATGAGATCCTGCATTCAAGCCCCAGTGAACACAAAAATAAATAAATAAACATACAAAGGAAAATTATATTACTATAAACATTGTATGTTAAATGTAATATCTGCGTGCCACAAACATAGTTATGCATAGTGCTCAGAAATGAGAAAAATTTAAATATCACATTAAAAATCTTGAAGATACACAAGTAAGCAATAATTCAGGAAATTAGGTTCTCAAAAATCTATAGACATAGAATAAATATCAAAATGACAGAAGTAAGCCTCTCTTTATCAGTCATGAAGTCAAATACATTAAATTCTCCAATCAAAGACTGGAGGCACAGGTAAAACCATATGATCCATACAATTTTGATGTCTATGACAAACTGTACATTGGATCCAGTGATGCAAATAGATCAGAAAAGATACTACTTGTAAATAACAGCCAAGACAGCACATGTAGTAACACAAATATCAGGAAAAAATAAGTATTACAGGTGAATTAAAAGTTATGAGACAGGATATTATAGTTAATAAAAAATTAATGGATTAAAAAGATATACCAGCAATAAACATTGTTTTGCATCTAATAGTAGACATTAAAAATACATACTTTTGATATCAAAAGTTAAACATTTTAGGTTTAAAAAAACTATGAAATAGCCAGTCACTGGTGACTCATACCTGTAATCCTAGCTACTCAGAAGGCTGAGATCTGAGAATGCAGTTTGAAGCCAGCCTGAGCTGAAACATCCCCATGAGACTCTTATCTCCAATAAACCATTAAAAAAAAAAAACCGGAAGTGGTGATGTGGCTCAAGTGGTAGAGCATTAGTTGGGTCAGGAAAGTCCATGAGACTCTTAGATCCAATTTAACACCAAAAAGCTGGAAGTGGAGCCGTAGCTCAAAATGGTAGAGCCAAACAGCACATAGACCCTAAGTTCAAGCCCCACGACTGACAAAATACACACACACACACAAACTATGAAGCAACAAATAACAGAACTGAAGGGAGAAATAGACATCGCTAAAATAATAGCTGAAGACTTCATTATCCTCTCAGCAATTGATAGAATAACCAGATGAAAATAGGGAAATAGAGAACTTAAGCAGCATGATAAACCAATTAGATCTAAAGGATATGCAGAACCCTTTATTCAGCAAATATATTCTCAAAGGTATGTGGAACAATTCTCAAGATACAGAAAAGCACAATTAAACTTACTAAAATTTTAAACTTCCTATGAAGTATCTTCTCTAGATGATAGATAAAGTATAATATATCCATACAATGGGAAATTATTTAGCTTTAAGAGGAAGTTCTGAAGTATGCTACAACATAAATAAAATTTGAGATTAATGATGCTAAGTGAAATAAGTCAGTCACATAAAGAAGATGTAATTCAACTTATATGAGACACCTAAAGTAGTAAAAATCGTGAAGACAGAAAGAAGAATAGCAGTTTTCAGGGACTGAAAGAGTGTAATAATAATTTGTGTCATCTCAGTTTTACAAGATGAAAAGAACTAATGGTAATGTTTTCGTATCATTTAAGTGGACTGTACACTTAAAAGTTAAGATAATTGAGCACAAGTGGTACATGCCTGGAATTCTAACTGTTCAGGAGGCTGCAGTCTGAAGATTGCAATGGTTATTTGAAGCTAGCATTGGCAGAAACTCCTGAGAGACTTGAATCTCCAATTCACCAGAAAGCCAGAAGTGGCCCTGTGGCTCAAGTGGTAGTGCAGTAGTGTTGAGTACAAAAGCTAGTGACAACGTTCAAGCCCTGAGCTCAAGCCTCAAGACTGACAGAGACACACACAAAAATTGCCAAGATGACCCATGTTATGTGTAGTTCACTATAATATTTTTTAAATTAAAGTTAGAGGCAAAGCATAGTAACCCACACCTGTAACTTCATATCCTTGGGAGGTTGAGATCAGGAATATTGCAGGTCAAGGTCAGCCTCTACCCAGGAGACCATAGATCGGAAGACAGTCTAAGGCTAGACTCCAGCAAAAATTAGAGCCTTATGTGGAAGTTAAACTGAAAAAGGCTAGGGGAATGGCTCCAGGGGAAGAGTGCCTGCTAAGCAAGGAAGCCAAGCAAGGATGAAACACTGAGTTCAGACCCTATCGCTGCCTTTCCAATTTTTTAAAATTAGCATTAGCAGTTAAATCCTAAATTATTGTTTCAATTTTTAATGATGTTATTAGGTGTGTACATTTCATCACTTTTGTTTTATCTATTTCTTTACTTTTCACAACTGATTTTAAAGTTGTTCCTTCATTCTCACATATGTTGGTACACATCTCTAAAAGGAAAATTCCTCACCTAATCACATCTGATAAAAGTAGAAACATTTTATTTCATTATGAAACTCCTTTATAACCAGATTTCTCCAGAATCTCAAAAATATCAGTTGGTTTTTCTTGAATCGGGATTGAAAATCATACATATCGTTATATCGTCTGAACCTCTTAATTCAGAGATAATTTTTCCCATTGTTTTTTTCTGTGATTGTCTGTTTAGACCTTTCCTGTAGCTGTCCAGAATTCTGAAATCTTCCAATCTTCCACTGTAATCTGACTTGTTCATCTCTATTATGTTGTCCCATATATTCACCACTAGTAGTTATTGAACACTTGAAATGTCTAAATTGTAGTCTAAATTGAGATGTGCTATTTAAAATACAAACCAGATAGTATAAGTTAAAGTAAGAAAGCCCACTGATAACTTTTTATATTGAGTACATGTAAAATAATATTTTGGACATACTTGGTTAAATAAGTACATTTTTACAATTAATTTTACCTGCTTTCTCATGTGATTACATATATAAGCCCCAATATATAATCTTTCTATTCTAAGTCACCTATCTTTATTATCATCATCTTTTTTTAAGAAGTTGTAAAATTCATTTATTTATTTACTTACTTTTAGTATAAGAAAATTATTTGAAAGAGCAAGTTTTCTATTTATTTATTTATGTTTTTTTTCAAATTTTTATTATCAAACTGATGTACAGAAAGGTTTTTAGGGAGATTATCAAGCCCCTGTAGGCCTGTAGGATCAGAATCTGGAGCGTTTTTTTTTTTTTACAAGATCCCTGGGGAATCAAGTGACTCATTAAAGGTTGAGAACTGCTTCTCCGTGCTCCATGTTCTGGAAAGTAAATCCTCTTAACTCTGAATTAGTGATTCTCAATTCTGGTTAATGTTAGTTTTACTTAGGGAGACTTAAAATTTTATTTTCTAATGAAGATACCTGCCAGACTGAGCCTCATCGCCACAGACGTTGCTTTAATTGGTGATAGGTGTGACCCAGGTAAGTGTGCGGTTAAAAAGTACACTAGTTGTCTCACTGGTAATGATTCTAAGAGTGAACAGTGGATTCAGGAGGTAACAACTTGATTTCACTTTTGTGAAAATTCACATCATTAGCCCTTAATTTGCTGTTCAGAGTCTTATTACCTGCAGTAATTGACTGACTAGTATTTATGAAATGATGATATTTAATTGATACTTCTTCTACATTTAGAGATAAGATTATGTAAAATAACTTCCCATAATCACTTAGGGCTATTTGGTAACTATCTGGAAATAATATTCTTGCAGAATACTAATTTTCAGAGAATGATGTTAATGTTCTAATTATTTCTAATTGTTACCAATGAAATGAAAATTCTTGGTTTTTCTTTTATTTTTTTTTAAGAAGTAATGTAGACAGTTGATAAGATGTGTGGGAAGGGTGAATCTTGAAGGCAAATAAAACAGGTTTCTGCCCGTGATCCTGGCTACTCAGGAAGCTGATATCTGAGGACCATGGCTCAAAGCCAGGATCTCAAAGCCAGCTCTGGCAGGAAATTCAGTAAGAATCTTAACTCCAGTTAACCACCAAAAAGCCAAATGTAGAGCTGTGGGTCAAGAAGTGGAATACTAGCTTTGAACACAAAAGCTCAGAGACAGTGCTCAGGCCCTGAGTTAAAAAAAAAAACAACAATAAGGAAAAAAACATAGGAACGTTAAGTATTCCAGTAAAAAACAGGAAACTGCATGGTGGCTTGTCATCACTCAAACATGGAAAGCAAGTATTGTGTATTTCGCTGCTAGAGTATGTGATATGGACAGTGTCAATAGGAATAAAATTGTTTATGCCACTCTTAGAATACATGTACAGTTTCCAGTGCCATATCAGATTTCTATTAGAGATGGCAATAATAATATCAGATTTTCTGGATTTTTAAAGGCAAATGAGAAAATCTTGAAGATATCAAAGTCTATGAAACAACTGATATCTAAGTGATTTGATGTATGTGTACATATATAGAGCAACAAAAGCATGTATACTCTACAGGTGGCACAGGAATAATGGTCCACAGAAAATATCACTCTGAAGCTGATATTTAAACAGGATTTGTTAGTAGTTCTGTAGGTGATCACAAAAGAAGAAAAGAGGTACAAAGTTATGGGTAAAGAGAAGAGCACAAAGAGAAACACCAGTGCAGAGCCTTACCTGATTAAAAGAAGTAGGGGAAAGTATTCTATAAACTGTGCACATTATTAAAGCAGAAGGATCAGTACATTCTTTATGATGCATCATATTCATGTAAGTAATAAGTTGTCACAGATTGAGTTTCAGCAAATTTATGCACAATGTGATCATGGAATACTACTTTAAACAGAGATGGTAAATAAATGAATTTGTTTCTCTTTTTTAAAAAATGTGATATTTTCCTCCTGAAAACATACAAAGAATGCACAAGGAAAAACTGTTGGTTAATATGGGGTCAGTGAACTTTTTTTTTTTTTTTTTGCCAGTCCTGGGCCTTGGACTCAGGGCCTGAGCACTGTCCCTGGCTTCCTTTTGCTCAAGGCTAGCACTCTGCCACTAGAGCCACAGCGCCACTTCTGGCCGTTTTCTGTATATGTGGTGCTGGGGAATCGAACCCAGGGCCTCATGTATACGAGGCAAGCTCTCTTGCCACTAGGCCATATCCCCAGCCCCTCAGTGAACTTTTTATCTGGGCTTGATTCACACTTTCTTTGTCTCCACCCCAGGAGTAGTTAGGATGGTAGCATTAGACATTGGTACCAGGCAAAAGGCTATGTTCTCATTGATTTGCCGGTCTTTTAGTGTTTAGTGTGAGACAAAACGAAGTAGATAATATTTCTTTATGGACATTGTGGAACATATTTTTTGACACCTGCAGGTACCATGTAAAATCAGAAATATTCCTCTGTAGTCTGTTGAGACTATTCTGTAGTATCATTCTTTGTAGAGGAAATATACTGGCTGTTCTTTTTAATATAGGACTGTGTTGCTAGCGCCTCACTTAGTCCTGTGTCTTACCATCCATCATAGGACTATTATCTGTGAAAGTTGGTGATAGGGACCCTTCATTTCTCTGCTTGTGGCTTGATAAAGGAAGGCCATGGAGTCCTGGTGTGGATGCATATTGCCTAGAAACTATTAAAGGCAGTTTAGAGGTAGAAAAGGACCTTTGCTTTGAAATTTAATCCATTTAATGTTAATAGTCTCATGACAATGATCATTTGATTCAAGTTAGTAAAAATTTGACACAAATCTAATTCTTTCACAAGTTATTATTCATATAAGCAGTTTTATAAAAATGAGAGAAAATCATGAATCGTTATGCCTTCATTCCAAAGCCAAGATACTTCAAGTTGATAAATTGTTCAGTTCAGTTGTCATTCATTCAGTTATTTTCATAAAGGCTTATTTATAGTCATTTCTGTCAAACATTTTAAGAATCTTATAGATTTTATTTTTTTTTGTTTTTCCATGGTCTTTCTTTTTAAAAAATTGTCTTTTATTTTGTTGCTTTTACAAGTTGTTTCTGAGTTTTGAAGCCAGAAAAATCTTCCACATAGAATCTTTCTTTTATATTGTAACTAGCATCCAATAGCCTGTATCTCTAAGATATCAGTATTGTTAGTTATGATGTAAATTGCTGCTGTCTTTGTACTTTTGTAATATCTGTGGAAAAGAAAGACTGAACTTCATTAGTACCAATTGGTTATAGCTAGCACAGAAAGAATGAAAAGTGCCTACTGCTTAGTGTCATAGTCCCAACAAGTCTCACAGACTATTAATGTACCATTTTTCCGTTTGGGGCCTTAAATGATACCATTAGGTTCCTCTGCCATTGTAGAACAGTGAAGATAAAAGCACTCACCATCTTAATATTCACAGGACTGTGCTAAAGAATAATGATTTAAGATCAAGACAAGAGTTAACTGCCCACCTCACCAACCAGTGGCCTTCCCCAGGAGCTCTGGATGTCAATGCTGTTGCCTTGGATACGTTGCTTTACCGAAAACACAATAAACAGTGGTATGAGTAAGTGTAATACTTTTTTTCCAACTAATTGCAAATTCACTTAGTTGTACCAACACATGTGGCTCTCCACTTTGGTGTATTAGTTTTTCTTCTGAATTTTTTTATTAGCTTAGAGAGAAGACAGACTTTGGGTCTACTTTGATAAAATTTCACTAAAAGTTAATTATTAGCACTTTGAAACCAAGGCATCCTGGGGAAGTAAAATATCTGAGAAATTTTTCTGCAATATTATTGAACCAGCTACTTTCTCCATCAGTTAAATTTTCAGCCAGTTCTTCAGTTTGCATCAATTATATCTATAAGTTTGTGTTTAGCCATCTATTCTTTAGTCCTAATTTTGATATTTTATTTGCCCAGAATTAATTTCCCTGCTTGTCAGAGACATAAAATACAATCTCCTGAAAGGAAACAAAGACATATATGTATATATGTATATCTAGATAGATATACATATATACACATATAGAGAGAGACAGATGTGTGTATAGAGATATATATTTGTTTTTGGATCTGAAAGAGTTCTTATTTTCAAAAGTCTGATTTTTTAGGAGATAAAGTTTAACCACTCTATCTATAGTCTAAGACCCTTTTCCTATTTCTTTATCCTAATATCTATAGTATTTTCCTCCCTTAGTTACAATCTCTTAATATTGACTGATTTATAAAATCTTAATCTTCATTTGAACCTCGTAAGTTCCATTACAGTTTTTTGCATCTTATCTTTTACATTTTACTCATTTGTTTTCACTGTATTTTTCTGTCATCAGTTAATTTTGTATTTGCCCTATATCCTTTCATTCCTTTTCCCATTTTTCTTTTCCTTTTCTTTCCCTCTTTTTTGTTTCCCTCTTCTTTAGTACCCTTGTTTTTAAATGTCACTGGTAGAGCTGTACACTTCTCTCTGTGCTTCTTAGAGTGCCTTACTAGAGAATGAGTTATGTTGTCTCTTGAGCATGGATCCATATGGATCCATATTTTTATGAGGCGAGCACTTTACCACTAGTTCATATTCCCAGCCCTGCGGATCCATATTATAATAACTCCTAACCTCAGTTACTTCAACGAGAATTTTGGCAGACTTATTTTCTACTTGCTTTTTTTTTCTTCCTTTCCAGCACTGAGTTTGAACTCAGTCTCATGCTTCTTTAGCTGGCACTCTACTACTTAAGGAGTTTGATCTTTTGTTGTTAAATACTTTTGGAGAAGTTAGTGCTTTTTCACTGATTATTAGAGAAATTTAGAGTTAAATAGATTGTTTGCAAGATAAATCAGTAGAAGCCTTACACTCTAATTTATTCTTCTTACTATGATTTAAGATGTTGACTTTGGATACTTCATAGTTTTAGATCTATTTCCTTCACATATCCTTATGAAAATTAGGCGTAACTAATGTATATCATATGTTGTTTATACTATTATGTCCTGGTAGAATAATATTCTTTTGTTTCTATGTGTGATTGAAAATTTTAATTTACAGAGATACTTGTACTACTTTTAACTGAGAAAAAGATTGTGACAATACTAATTCTTAGAAAATTAAAAGACCATGTCTTTTTAATTGCAGTATCCACAGTGTCATGTTAAAGTCATGAAGTATTTTAGCCTGAAGATGTATACTCTCAAGATACATACCCTTACTTGACTATAAAGTTACTTCCCTATTGAAGAGCCAATAAAGTCTTATAGGGACTATTTATTTCTAGTTTCTATGCCTCCTGGTAACTAGTACTACCTATATAAATCATTGTACCAGCCCTGATTTTATGTTTCATGACTCAGTTATTCCTTTAGGAAGGGACTGGCCCTTTCTTTCTGTCATCATCTTTAATCTGACTTGACCTTAGATGCTGGTATTGTTTCAGATGGTCCTGTTTCTAAACTGATATCCCTGAACAAAAGCGTACAACTGGCTGGTAAAAGAACAAAGATGACTGACCTACATTTAAAAGACAGTAGTAGGCCAGACTGGAGATATGGCTTACATGGTAACCGGCCAGCCAAGCAATCATGAGACCCTGTGTTCAAACTTGATACCAGCTCAAAATAAAAAATAAATTTCAAAATAGAGAATAAAGGTATTACACTATGGCAAATTATTATGTTGTTTGTTAAACATACTTTTAGGAAGAAAGGAATTTTAAAATAGTATAACTCTGCCTCTGTGTACATGCATGTACTTCTCTGTACATAGTTTGTATATGCATATATAAACATATCTCTGAATATAGTGTATATGTGTATACGTATACACTGTGTATATACAGAGAAGTGTACTGCGTATATTTATACATATATATGCACACACTATATACAGAAAAGCGTGTGTGTGTGTATTTTCTACCTGTCCATAACACATGTTTGGAGAAAATAAATGACATAGACTGCCCACATTATTATTTTTTAATATTTTTAAAATTTTTGATCAGTAGTAGGGCTTGAATTCAGGACCTGAGCTCTATCCCTGAGCTCTTTGCTCAAGGTTAGTGCTCTTCCACTTTTAGCCACATCACTTATGGTTTTCTGGTAGTTAACTGTAGATAAGAGTCTAATGGAATTTCCTGCCTGTGATGGTTTAAACAATAATTCTTAGAGCTCAGCCTACTGAGAAGCTAAGATTTTAGGCATGAGCCATAGTTCCTGAGTTCAGGCCAATTGCTTCATTTCTTTGGATTGGCTTATTTGAGTATGAATGGCACAATGTTTTGCTATTGAATCTAATAGATTTTAGTATATGCTAAATACCTATAACATATAACATAATTCCTAAAAGTTTGATTTATATGTCACAATAATAGCATTTATATTAACAATTTTTTCGGCAGTCATAATATATAATTCTTAAAATTTTGGGTTCTTAGTTTGAATGAGTTAAGGTACTAAAATTTTAAATGTGTTTTATTTAACAACCATCAATAACTATTGATTGAATTGATATGTCTGGTGGGTTACATTTAAATATAAGTGTGGTGTTACTAAGATAGGACATAGACTTAGCCTTTTAAAAATAACAGTAGGTATAACTACTTAAACATAATAAGTTATTTAAAGACATAGCTAGTGGTTTGCAATCCTAACCCACCCAACCAAGAGGCTAAGATCTGAGGATTGCAGTTCAAATCCAGCCTGGACAAGAAAGTCTGTGAGACTTTTATCTCCAATTAACCACCAAAAATTCACTAGTGAAGCTGTGGCTTAAATGGTAGAGTGCCAGCCTGGAGCAAAAAAGGTCAGGGATAATGCTCTGAGTTCAAACCTTAGCACCAGATAGATAGATAGATAGATAGATAGATAGATAGATAGATAGATAGAGATAACCACCTGCATATATGGATAGTTTGTTGTATAACAACAAAATTTCAGATGGGATCTCATTGGAAATCAGGTAAGATTGTACAAGTCAAACTTATTCCTTGTCCTAGTGAAAGCAACTAAATTTCTATTTTCCTCCCAGATGGTGGGTTTGTAGTTATCTTCAAGCAAGGGAGCTATATTTTAATATAATATGCTCAATGTCCTGTGAATAAGTAATTAATTAGAGGTTGAAATTTTTATTATCGCTTCAAAATATCTTCTAAATTTTATTTCCAATATTGTTTGGAAATTGATTACATAAAACTCTATAAACTCAAGGATGTTGCACTAACTTTCACAAATTAAAGATCAGAAGGTTCAAAATCACTTTGGATTTGCCAGTCTGATACTACAAAAGGAACTTATGTAGTCATACAGAAATTCAGATTTCCTTCCTGAAGTGGTTGTATACGTGGTAATTATATAAATGCGTGCTGTCACACTCTCAGTCTTACAGTATACAATTTCATAATTTTTCCTAATAGGTATTTTGTTGATTTGAATACATTTTGGCAGTACTGGGTACTGGTAGACAAGTTCCATACTACTTGTGACATGTTCCCAATCCTTTTTGCACTTAAAAAATTTGTTTCCCAAATAGGATCTTGTGCTTTTACCCATTGAACTTCCAATCATGATTCTTCTACCTCCACCTTCTCAGTAGTTGGAACAACAGGCTTATGACAATGACACATGCTCATCTTGTTTATTAGCTAGGGTCTTACTGATGTTTTGCCTCTGCTGGCCTTGAACCACTATTCTGTATCTACCTCCAAGTAACTGGGATAACAGGTGTTTACAGCCACACCTGACTGGTTTTCTTATTGTTGTTGTTTTGTTTAGTGGTTTGTTTGTTTTGAGACTGAGTCTCACTATACAGCCCAAGCTATCCTGGAATTCACTGTATAATGCAAGCTATTTGCCTCAAACTTTCCATCCTCTTGCCTCTGCCTCCCAAGTGCTGGGACTGCAGGTATGTACCACACATTTTGTTTGTAAAAATATCCATGTATAATTTTTATTAAAAATATTAATCTTCAAATAATGAAATATCACTGCTGAAAACCAAACTTAAGCCATCCACTTAAAAAGCAAAGTAAGCCTCTTACCTTTTGGACATAGAAAAATAATGTCCTCTCTTGCCCTCATTTGTTGTGAATAATAATTTTTAAAAGTTGGGTGTGTTCTAAGAACTCAAAATTCCCACTACAGAAATCTAAAAATCAAGTATGTCATTTACAATAGGGTTCATTATCTGTTCAATATCTCTGAGTAGTGAGGAAATCTAGCTGTTTGAAGAATTACTTTGACTAAACCCAGCAAAGTGAACACTTATTCATATTTATGTATACCATGTATAGTCATTTAGAAAGTGTTCATATTCACACACACATACACACACACACACACACACACTACACATGACATGGACTGTACTAAAGAAGAATTTTCATTAAAATTTTTGGAAAAAAACGGTGTAGAAAAGGAACATTTATAATAGTTCATTGGGTTCCTATGATCTGCTTTATTTTGTTGCTAAAAATTATAGTTTTAATGAAAATGAAGTACAATTTCAACTGATATAATTAGTTTAAATCATGTACTAAGTCTATCTCAGCAAATAGGCCCATTTTTTGAGAAAAGTTTCTAATAAGATAGGAAGCCAAGTCATTCTTCCTATACTAGGACAGTGATAAGCTAGTAATTAGGGATACAGAATTAGAGCCAGGGTACTAGGTTTAAATCTAATCTCTGTGTACCTTACTTTCTTCTGTTATAAAGTGAAACTAATAATTGCAAATTATTTGGATACTTGTGCAGATCAGAGAAGTTAATATACATATATAATGCAGGACTGGGATTGTACAAGTGTTTCCTAAATATTTTGTTTATGGGAGGTACTCAGGTTTGAGCTCAAGCCTTACATTTGTTAGCGAGGTATTCTACTCTTGCTTTTTACCTGGGCTATCCTAGACTCTAATCTTCATTTTTAGGCTTACTACCATAGCTGTGATGACAAGCCCATGCCACTTTTCTCTGTTTTAATTCTTTCTGTTGAGATGGGGCAAAGTGGGGAGGTTATCTTAAACTTTTTTTTTTTTGATTTTTGCCTGAACTGGTCTATAACTTCAATCTTTCTGATCTCAGCCTCCCTTGTAGCTAGAATAACAAACATCACAAGACAATATGCTATGAACTAACTGTACAACTCAGGGCGGGCTGGAGAGGGAATTGAGAGGAGGGAAAGTGGGAGAAAAGTGACGGAGGAGGTAACAAGTTTGATGAGAAATGTACTCACTGCCTTACATATGTAACTAACACCTCTGTGTATCACCTTGCCAATAAAAACAACATCAAAAACATGCAGCACCATACCTAGCTATTAATCATCTGGGCTCTTGCAGACTTTGTTTCCAGGCTAGTCATGAACCATGATCCTCCCAATATCCATCTCCCAATTTTAGGTCTGAGTAACATCACCTAGCATGGTTTTTGTTTTTATTGTATAACATGTTGCTCATGGAAGTGCTGTCTTCTTTATCAAGAGGTTTTTCTGTAATAGTAGAACTGTCTGCTGCTCAAAAATTATAATGACATACTCTCACCACTTGAAAAGTCATCATATTATAAAATATGAATAGTGAATTATAAACTAGTGGAGTTATTCCATCATCTCATTCATTCCTCACTTCCTAGAGAAATAAACTTGGTACCTGTTATTTGTGCCATCACTATGACATCTATAAAAAGTTTATCTTACTAAGACTGATGAAGAATAACTTTAAAAGACAATTGAAAAAACTAGTTTTGGTTTAAAATATCTATTGCAAATGCCTTTTTTATGTTTTTTGTTTTAATTGACTACTGTGCCTTTAATAAAAATATTTTTCTTTTGTCCTCATTTTGGAAAGAATCCTAACATAGCATCTGGAAATAGGTACTCAAGCCATATTTAATAATAGTTACCTTTGATAAATCTGTAGCTTTCCATTTATACCTGAATTTATCATCTAATTATAAATTAATTAGTATAATAGGAAAAGGGATGCAAAACAGCTCTTGCCATAACTTGACTATGATAAATTCTACAGCCTTTAACATGGTTGTGCAAATATCTTTATTGTATCCTGACTTGTAATTTTTTAGATAAATGCCCAAGAATAGTATTGCTGGATTATAAGGTAGTTTTGTGTTGAGTTTTCTAAGGAATTTCCAAACTTCCTTCCATAGTATTTGTACCAATTTACATCCCCACCATCAGTGTAATAGGGTTCCTTTCCCCCAGAATCCTTACCAGCATTTGTTTTTTGTCTTTTTGATGATGGCCATTCTTACTAGCGTGAGATGGAATGTTAAGGTCGTTGAGATCTGAGTTTCTTTATGGGAAGAAATGTTGAACATGTCTTCATAAATTATTGACCATGTTTACTTCTGAGAAGTCTTTATTTAGCACCTTTGCCTATTTGTTAATTGGATCATTGATTCTTTGAAAGTTTAGGGTTTTTTAACCTACATTTTTAAAATTTCTAAATTGTAAAAATTTATATTTTTTTGGTTTTGTTATTATGGGGTAGCTGTAAGTGATAATAAGACATTGAAGAATTCTGAAATACTTGAGACAGTTGGTCATTATTAAATTATGCTAAGTTTGTTTCTTCATTTGGAATAACGTGTAGATTCTATGGATTTTTTGTAAGTTGTAAATGACTCAATTAAAAGTTCCTACTTCCAGTCATCTGGGTCATTAGGAATTGATGTGAAGATTTTAATTTGTTTGATAAATGATTTTTCTCTTACCGTTGTCTAATGAGTAAAACCAGATATACCTCCAAAGCAGGTTGGGAGCAAGAGACATTTTGGGAGAAAAATAACCAGAAATTTAATTAATTATAACTCAGTCTTTAGAAATTATTTTTGAGAGGAGGAATAAAAGACTTAATATTATCCTTACTTTATAGGAAAAGTTATCAAAGTCTTGACCAGTTATCAGCAGATGTTAGCCTTTCTCAGACTTCGTTGGATCCAAGCCATTCGCAAGAAGGTGAAGGAAAACAAGACACATTAAATTTAATCAGTGAAGGTAAAACAAAAATCTGTTTTAAAGATATCTTCTTAGTGTTATCTATATTTTTGTTGCATAAATTTCCTGCAAATAATAATGACCTTTCTGTAAAGCATGCTAGAAACTAAGCTGCCTTTGTAATAAGAATTGGTCTTCCCTTGTTTCTTTTTCATATTTGTGTCTTAACTTTCCCAAAAGACTATGTCCCCTTCATTACCTCATTTCTTGCTTGCTTTTACTACTCCAATTGGCCTGTGTATCTCTTCACTTTACTATCATGACTTCTATCAAGTTGCTGAATGACTGCCAAATTTGTAAAGTCAGTTCTCTGTCTTCATTCTTCAGAAAAGTGTGTGTGTATTATACATATGTACATGTATGTGTATAAAAAAGAGTGTTATCCGGCAATAAATAAGAATGGCAACTGTAGAGAGTTTATAGTGCAATAAAAGAGATGCTTCAAAAACTTCAAAGAGTTTATTGGAAGGGAATACCAAAATCGAGAGACACAGGGTAAAAAAAGTCAAACAACTACAAACTCAGTACTTACAAACTGTTTGGTGAAAATGAACTGAACAACTGAACAACTCATGGTGGGGGAAGAGGAAGGGAGAGGGGGGCGGGGGGAATGAGGGACAAGGTAACAAACAGTACAAGAAATGTATCCAATGCCTAATGTATGAAACTGTAACCTCTCTGTAATTCAGTTTGATAATAAAAAATATATAAAAAAAGAGTTTGTAGTCTAATAAAAGAAAGACCCTCATAATTACCATACAGTGTAACAGGTAAGTACAATGAACTATGGGACATTTCAGAAGGGCTACTTGAAGTAATAAATAATATTCAGAAATGTCCAATATCTCTAGCTCAGCTTACTTTTCTGTTACAGTGTGACTAAAACATAACTTTTCTTTCTTCTTTGGAAACCTGATAATTTTCAAATACCTTAGCCTTTCATAGCTTCGGTTCTGCCACTTATAGCTAGTATTTGTCAACATACTCGGTCCTGAAAAGAACTTGCTTTATTTCAGCCATTATACCATTTGTCTTTCATGGTTCTAAGTCTAGCACTTATGAAAGGAGACACTGAATGAACTACTCAGTAAGTGAATAAAGTTTCTTAATGTGAATATGTCAGTGTGAGTTGGGACAATCCAGTCTGACCAAGATCAGCCTACATTACTTAGCAGAAGTATAGATTTCCTAGTTTTTTTGGCCTGAGCACTGGTAAGTACTGATAGTTGAATAGTTTTATAGTCCTTTATTACCTCTCTAGAAATAATGTTTGTAGTTTTCTTTAAAGGTAAAATTTAAATCTTTGCTTGAAAGTAAGGTATCTCAAATATTCATAAGTTTTAATAGAAACTCAATCTTTTATATAGGCTGAAAGGTCAAGTATCTTTGGATATAGATCTTCAACTTCATCATTAGATTTTTTCAGTATCTTACAAATTGTGGAAATCTTCTACTCATGTGTCATGCTGAAGGCTAATAATGGTGATTTTTTTCACAATTTTCAGGTAAAGAAGACACTCCCTCATTACTTGGTCTCTGTGGGTCACTAACATCAGTGGCAAGTTATAAGTCTTTAACAAGCCTAAAATCTAATGACTACCTAGCAACTCCTACGGCAGAGATGACAAGTCCTGGCCTAACTCCATCCTGAAAAATCTTTATGTAAAAGACAAAAGTTTCTATATTGTCAATGTTCAGTTTACATCAGTTTGACTGCTGGGAGACCTTTGAATTTTTATATTGTTCTGGTACTTGTCTGAAATTCTGTTGCTTAGAGTTCAGTCCACTCCATATAGACTTGAGGGAAAAACACAATGGCACTGCTATTTTTCTTTTAAAAATCTTGTACTTGCCATAGAGGAAGTTTAAAATTGAATAGGCTTTAAAAACCTTTCGACGATTCTTCAAATGAGTAATTCATTGCAAGTTGTACATAGGTATTATTTAACTGATTTTTATATATTTGTTTAAATGTATTTTAGTTGCCAGAGACTTGAGTTTAAGGTTTCCAGGGATTTAAGCTAAGTATTTTCTTTCACTCCCTTATTCAGTGATTAATTTTTTTTTTCATTTTTTTTCATGATACATTCTAAGGTCTAATGTTTTCATGCCATGTATTCTATTGGGGAAGTTCTCAGCTGCAGCTTCACAGTGGCTGTTTAGTTTTCCTTTTACATTGATCATTTGATACCAACATTTTATAAATTTTGTGTGAATGTGCCTCTTTAGGCAGTTACTGACTTAATTTGTAAAGGCTATAGGGAAAGTATTTTATATCAGTGAAAAATAAATTTATTGACTTTGTTTTTGTGAGATCTTCTTTAGACATTATCTATGTTAAAATGTGATCAATGATGCCTAAAAAGATGGAAACATTTCAAAACATAGAATGTTCAAAAACTTATGACAGAAAATATTGCAAATTCAGTTTACCTGAGACACTTTTAAACAAAGATCACTAAAATAACCATCATATTTAATAATTAACATGTCTGACAGTGGTATTTCTTTCTCCTTTGTGTATAACTACAATAAATTGTGTCATGCATATTTTATAGCCTTTACCATTATGCCATAATCTCATTTTAAAACTGATGTTAATGTTTAAAAAAAGTCCCTACACTTCTATAGGTAAATTAGTTTTTAATATAATCTGTATTTTAAAATCTTTTTGCAATTTTTGAAAGAGCTACATTTGTCCCTAAAGATTCCACCGTATTGAAAATGAAAATATATTAAGTATATTTTCTACAGTAAGTAATATGAGGAAGATGTGATTAGTTGTGCCAAAGAAATTTTATACGTTGTTTACATGAAGAGGCCACAATACTTATCTGGGACTCCATATGATATTTTTGTTTCTTATTAAAACATTGTATTCAAAATAGCTTTGATGTGTAGGAAGAAGTTCCTTATAATGCATTTTTTTAAAGAAAGCTGAACCTACTACATTCATTTTTTGTCAGAAATGTCACAGTGTGATGGTTCTCTGTAGAATTTATAGTCTCATAATTTGGTATAGAAAATAACCAATAGCAAGGAAGCAAGCAGCCGTTAGGTGAAATAGTCATTTAGGGAGAAGGAAGCCTGCAAGCCCTTAAAATTATATCTTAGATGTGCCAGAGTATACTCAGCTTTATTCCTTTAGCTTAAGGCTTATAATTGCAAATATTTTTGAGAAGTGATACCTCTAATCATTCTGAATTTTATATACCTTATTGAGAGTGAGATATCCAAAGCAGTTGTTGATCAGCATAAGAGGTAGGAAGAAGTTATCAAGCGACAGGAGAAATAGGAAGAAAAAAGAGAAGGAAATGGATTAGAAACAGGAACTATGAGTACTTTAGGCTGACCTTGAACCCCACCAGTGCATTCCTAAGAACTATCAGAATGTCTAAATGCTTATCAATCACATTCCACTCACAGCTGACATTTATGATCCTTTCTAATTGAAAAATGTTAAATTTCCTGCATACATTTTTATGATATGGAAGTAACTTCAAGATCACAAAGTTGTTACACTCTTACAGATTTGTCCAGTGGAAACAATCATTTGTGCATGTAAACATGCCACTAGCTGCAGACTGGACCACATCTGAGGATCATTACTTCTCCTTGGAGCTCTTGGTATAAAATTCATCTGCTACTGTGAAATTCAGGTTTCTATGCAGTTCATTTTACACTAGAGGTAGTGTTCAGATGTTTGCATGAGTAAACAATGTATATCTTAATCTTTAATTTTAGGTGGTAGTGCTTTTTACACCCAATCCCCCCAAACAGAATGCTAAAATGTCACTATTTCCATGTGTATTTTGTTGCCTTGATGTACTATACTTGTTGCATGCATATTAAAGATTTTTGTACCATGAATGATGTTTTTTCATTGACTTGATTCAAATTGTACACTGAAATCTGAAGAAATGTGGTATATGAATTCACATCCAAAATAATAATATGAAGATGATTTGGAGAAATCCTTATTTCAACTCAAATATTCCTTCCCCCCCCGCCCCCCCACTTCTGGGGCCTGAGCACTGACCCTGAGCTTCTTTTGCTCAAGGCTGGCACTCTTCTACTTGAGCTGCAGCAGCACTTCCAGCTTTTTCTGTTTATGTGGTACTGAGGAATCCAACCCTGGGCTTTGTGCATGCTAGGCAAGCACTCAACTACTAAGCCACATTCCTAGCCCTCAAATATTTCTTATTGTTTAAAAATACAGTTGTACACCCCATAATGCATCAGTAAAAGACTATATGTTATGATAGTGGTCCCAAACAATTGTAATGGAATTGAAAAATTCCTATTATAATGACATTTGTTTTTCCAGTCCTGGAGAATTCTGGCCTGGGCATTGCCCTGACGCTGAGCTCCTTTTGCTCAAGGCTAGTGATCTACCACTTGATTCCAGATCCACTTCTGGCTTTTTGGTAGTTTAATAGAGTCCCACAGACTTTCTTGTCCAGGCTGCCTTCCTGATCCTCAGATCTTAGCCTCCTGAGCTAAGATTATAGGCATGAACTGCTGGCATGTGGCTGAGATGTTTATTTTAATTACAAGGAAGAAATTACTAAAGAAAATATTAGGGGAGTCAAGAAATTGTAGGCAAAAATCCAACAAAAAACCATCTGCAATCCTTAAATCCTGTCACCTCTAACTACCAGGCCACTATAACCTGTGTATGGTTAAATGAGCTAGATTATTCATCCAAACCGGAAGTTACAATTACTTCTCCTATGGAGTGGAGTGCCTAACTTACCTCACTATCTCTGCTTTGAATGATAATGACCTGCTTATCTATAGTAAATATAGGTTTCTACTTTCCTAGATTGGGGTTATAAAATTGTTAGCTATAGGTTTATTTGACACTTTCAAACTGCTATAGATCCTGGCTACTTTAGTTGTGGACATTTGTTCCAAGCCCTGGTCCTTTTCCTGGCTGGTACTCTAACAGCTTAATAAACACTACTTTATATTCTCACTTTATGGCCATCAGGTTTAACTCTAGTATTAAAATAAGGATGAATTTGAAATTCAGAACAAATAGCTTCTCAGTCTCTGGAAAATGAAGAAATATCCAGACATTGTCCACAGTGTGTAGTGCTCTCAGAAGGCTTCCTACCAAAAAACATATTCCATTCCTAGGTTAGAAGGACTATTTCCAGCTTATCTCCAAAGTACACAAAACAAGGGACATGTTATTCCAGTGCCTCAAGCACCCTGCCACGCTCAGCACCCTGTGAGCACATAGAGTGTCACATTTTTTACTTCTTTTCCAGTATGGATGCCTTTTACTTTTCTTACTTTGCTGCTCTGGATTGGATTTCTAGTTAATGCTGAATAAAAAAGTGGTAATTGTGGATATTCTTGTCTTCTTGCCTGTCTTTTCAAGGAAGGTTTTTGTTTGTTTGTTTGCTTTAAAGGGAAAATAAGGCCCCAATAAATGTTGATCGAACTAAAGGCACTAATCACAGCCGTGTGTGTGTGTGTGTGTGTGTGTGTGTGTGTGTGTGTGTGTGTATCAGTACTGGTATTTGAACTCAGAGCCTAGCTTTTTTTAAAATTTAATTTTATTGTCTAGGTGATGTACACTGGGGTTACAGTTACAGACATAGGTATTGAGTACATTTCTTATCCAACTTGTTACCTCCTCCCTCATTTTTCTCCTACCTTTCCTCCTCCCCAAGTCCCCTCCCCCACCCAGGCCCAGTTGTACAGTTAGTTTACAACATATTATCTTGTAAGTATTGCTGTTGAACTGGTTGGCCTGCCTTGTTTTTTGCTCAAGACAAAATAATGTAAAATAACATTTTTGCTATTCTTTGGTCTAAGTTAATTCAATATTATCTTTTAGAACAGGATGAAATTATTTTAAAGTAGTAATCCTTCTTTACCATGTAAAAATAGAGAAAACTTCTTTTCTTCTGAATATACCACATATGTATTAGGGAAGTTATTAGGCAGCTAGGCAGGGTGGCACATACCTGTAACCTCCACAGCTAGGAAACTGAGGTTAGGAGGATCATGGTTGAGTTTGAGTCTGGCTCAGGTATATACCCAGAGGTTACACACATTACTAGAGAGTTTATTTAAATAAGAAGTTCCTTGAGTGTAGTACTGGGAAGAAGAGATCTTGAGATGGGAAACTTTCTGGGATTTATAAATGGCTTCACATGGAAATATGTATTTTTCAAAGCATACTAAAATTCCTGCTTTTCCTATCAATTAGTTAAAAGTCTTTAAGAAAAGGTAAAATGAATGTTAATCAGCAGTGTAATAATTAAAGATAAACTTTCATTTATACATTATAGTAAATAAAAACTAAATAGAGGCAAAAGGACCACTTTAAGTAGGCATAAAATATTTTAATGAAAATGTAGGAAAGTTATGAATGGATATGCACATTGCAAATCTGAGGTAAATCAACATAGTTAATTAAAACAAACACCAAAGGTTACATATAAGCCTTACAGATTATTTCTGGTGAAACACAAATGCTTTACTAGTATAATACAATATGTATTAATTTCTCTGCACAAACTGCAAAAGTTTATCATCAAAACACATCATGCTATTTGCAGGGGGAAAATTCTTTACATTTGCATAAAACACACAGAATGCAATAAGGTGTTTTTTCTTATAGAATAAGGAAAATCAAACAAAACCATAAAAGTTTATCTCTTGTCCTGATATCATTTTTACTTTTTTGCGGGGGAGGGGGGAAGTGTTGCTGGGGACTGAACTCTAGGCCTCACATATGGGAGATAAGCACTCTACTGTAAGCTTACATCCTTAGACTGATCATATCCTTTTTATTTCACTCCTAGGTGAAGTCACAGCTAAATGAAAACTTGGTCATAAATAATTTTTGAAGGAATATCTTTTTATTTGGTCTTTTGGTTTATCATATCAATATGAGACAGTGTAAAATCAAAGGAAATTTTTATTTTTGTGTGACATTACAATATAGGTTCTATTTCTGTTTCTCTCTGGCAGTACTTGTGTTAGGACTTAAAGACCTAATATATGCTAGGCAGATGCTACCACACTAGCTCTCCCCTCCCTTTCTCAGTCAGTACTGGGGCTTGAACTCAAAAACCCCACCCATGCTAGGAAGGTGCTACTATACAACTTCTGTCAAACCAAGCCCAAGTATCTCTGTTCATTTAAGCATTTAACTTTCACACTTACTTATAGCTTGAAGGTAATTTTATGCAATAATCTTTGCATGCTTGTATTTCACATGCTATCATCAGGTATAAAACTTTTCACTTGTGCTCAAAAATTGAGGTTGTGGGTTTTCAGATTAAAGAGGTTAAACCTGTAACAATATCTATCTTGTTAGAGAAAATCACAGAAATGACCTAATGAAATCCATAAACAATGATACTTAGATTACAAACTGGCTTAAAAGCCAGAAGCTATTCCTGTGCCCCAATTGCTTTATACTAGTTTAAAGCAATGTGGATTTCAACTGCAGAGCCAAGCTTGAGTATTTACTCATCAGTAAAACTCATTTTTTAATAAGAACCGCAGATAAGGGAGTTTACTTATCAAAACGGCAAGACCTGCGCACCACATGAAGGATTATATTTTAGTTCATAAGATAGCCACATCTTTACTCAGAGAAATACGTGAGAACATAACAACAGTAACAAAGGTGAGTGGTGGTATTGCACTGAGTTAATTTAAAATAAATTAATAGGTAATATTTGGCAAATGTGAGTAGTATCTATATACATGATTTTAATGCATCCGACTTGAATATTCTATACGTCATTCAGCAAACAATTCAAAAAGTTATAATATAGATGACATACAATTTACACTGAAATGTATAATATAAAATTCTCAAGAGATTGTTTTCAATGCTAATGAACAATTTTCTTTAAGAAAGTGTTAAATGATTGTGATTCTGGATTATTGTTCTAAAAAATCTCTAAAAATAAAAAATATTTTAAAATTAAGCTTATGATTTAGAGGTAGATTATAAATTATTACTAACTTAAATTACAGGGAAGGAAAATGTTAACTGGTTGTAACAGGTAACAGGGGCACTGCCCTTGTCTGTCCTATTTGGCTACTGCTGACACTCCTCAGGTTTAGGCATCACTCCTGTGTCTGTCTTCGAACATTCTGCCTCTGAAAGAAAGCTTTTCCAAATTCGTATGTACTAATCATGATGGCACATGCAGGAGCAATTTTAATTAAGCGAGGAATCAGACCTGAAAAAGAACAGACAACCAGCAAATTGAACCTGATTTTTAGCAATATATCCAACTTGCTTTATTGATAATGATCTAATGAAATTAAGTGATATATCAACATCTGTATCTTAAACTGACAGCAAAAACAAGATCAAACTGTTTAACTCCCAACTTCTACTTTATGAGAAATTTATCCCATCACTAATTAATCTACTGCTATATAGCATTTCAATTAACTTGTAGCAAAATATTTAGAAGAAAAATTAATAGAATGTTAAAGATAATTATAGAAAGTGATCAATTTTAAATGAATCATTCTGGTTCAATAATTTGGTAAAGCAAGTATTTTTACCTGTAAATAATCCGGAAAGCCCATTTTTAGCAACAATATTCTTCATTATAACCCAAGTTGACATATTCAAAGGCACAGAAACTAAATATTAAAAGAAAAATGCTATTTAAAATCCCAATTTAAGAATTTCCAGTACAGAATGAAAGGAGGCTGGATTCGGTCAGTGTACACTATACATGTAAGGCAATTAACACACTGAACCCCACTTAGTTGCATATAATATAGTTAGAGCAAACTAGTTTGCTATAATTTTATTTAATGGGTTAACACATCACAATTTAAGTGAGATACCAAAATTTCTGACTACAAAAAGAAACTAGGAATGATTTAAATAGCTAACCTATCAATACAAATAATGTAAGTGAAAACATAACTACTGCAACCAAAGAAAGGGACATATATTATAAACCAATCACAAAATATTTATAAATCAGGGCTGGGAATATGGCCTAGTGGCAAGAGTACTTGCCTCGCATACATGAAGCCCTGGGTTCAATTCCCCAGCACCACATATATAGAAAACAGCCAGAAGTGGTGCTGTGGCTCAAGTGGCAGAATGCTAGCCTTGAGCAAAAAGAAGCCAGGACAGTGGCCAGGCCCTAAGTTCAAAGGCCCAGGGCTGGCAAATAAATAAATAAAATTTATAAATCAAAGTAACATTCTCAAGAAAGTTGATAAGAACTTTATACTACAAGTAGGCAACTTTTTTTTACTTTATGTCTCATTTACCTAGTCCTAAAGGTAATAAGGAATCTCTTACTTTGTAAAGAAATACGTTATGGTACTAAATATTTCAATACCAAATATTATAGAATGAAATCATTTATTGACCATTCAAATGTATTAAAAGCATTAGCCACTGTAATTTTCAGATATAAATGAGGCCTCCCATGTACATCCCTCCATCTTGTTTTCCCCTTCTCAGAGGTAACCACTCTTTATCTTCTCGTATTTTTGTTTAAAATTGTACATCTGAATGTATCCATAATGTATATCCTTGCTCTGCACTTAAACTTCATGTTTATTGTTGTACTGTGCATTTCCTCTTGCAATGTGTTGCTTAAATGAGCTATGTTGGTGAGTGTAGCTCTGCTTTATTCATTTGCTGCATCGCATTGCATTTCATAGGTTACCGTAATATACCTTTTTTCTTGCCAAGAGACTGGTTGTATCTCACTTGTCTTTGTACATGGATGAAAGCTTCTAAAGGGGACATAAATAGGAATGGGTCTGAAAGCTCAAAGAACATTTCTTGACGTTTCCAGAGCAGTTGTCCAAAATTCCTCAGTGATCCAATTCATAAAAATGTCTTCTTGTTGTCATTCTTCATAACTACTGAAAGTGAGGATATTTATTTTCTTTTATTTTTTGGTGTTAGTACCGAAGCTTGAACTCTGCCTGGACTCAGTCCCTTAGAGTTTCTTATTCAAGGCAAGCACTCTGCCAGTTAGGCACAGCTAGCCACAGCTCCACTTCTGGCTTTTTTTGTTTGTTTTGTTTTGAGGGTTGTGTTAATTGGAAACAACAGTCTCAATGAGCTTTCTTGCCTGGGCTGGCTTTATACTGTGATCCTCAGATATCAGCTGAGTATTTAGGAATAAAGGCATGAGTCACCAGAACTCAGCGAGTATGTGAGTGTGTGAGTGTGTGTGTGCTTGTGTCCCTGATGGTCCTGGGGCTTAAATTTAGGACCTGCATGCTGTTCCAGAGCTTTATTCTTCAAAGCTAATACTCTGCCACTTGAGCCACAGTTCCATCTCTGGATGTTTGGTGATTAATTGGAGAATAGTCTCACAGACTTGCCTACAGGAGCTGACTTCAAACCACAATCCTCAGATCTCAGCCTTATGATTAGCTAGGTTTACAGGTGTCAGCCATTGGTACCTGGCTAAAATGGAAGACTTTTTTTAAACCTTTAATTGTTGTTCTAAAGGTGATGTAAAGATGGAATATCATTACCTAAGTCAGGTTATAAGAGTACATTTCATTTTGGATGTCACTCCTTCCCTAGTACTCTCCCCATTTTTCCATCCCATCCCCACCCACAGGTTGTATAGTTCATTTTCAACAGTGTCTGGTGAGTACCACTGCTACGTTTGTTTACCCTTTGTTCTTCTATTCCTTTACCTCTCCTTACCTTTTCAAAGACATATAAACCAAACAAAGCAAGGCATAAAGAAAAGAAGACAAAGAACAGCAACAAACAAAAATACCTCATTTCCATTTCCTGAAGTTCATTTTGATAAATATTATTTTTTATGATCTGAGGTGCATAGGCATTGCATGTTTGTGTTCTTCTACTGAGAGTATTCTTCTTTAGTCAGGTTGGAAGATTTTTAAGTAAGAATATATGCCAAATATAACCTGTTTTGTTTTGTTTTTTACCAGTCCTGGGCTTTAACTCGGGGTCTGTTCTAAGCCTCTTTGTGCTCAAGGCTAGCACTCTATAACTTGAGCCACAGCACCACTTCGGGCTTTTTCTGATAGTTTATTGGAGATAAAGAGTCTCACAAGGACTTTTCTGCATGGGCTGGCTTTGAACCATGATCCTCAGACCTCAGCCTCCTGAGGAGCTAGGATTACAACTGTGAGCCACAGGCACCCACCATAAATACAACCATTTTTTATTAGTTAATTTTGCTTCAAAAATAGCTTAAAATGTTTAAAAATTAACTATTAGTATTTTAGAATGTTGACTATGTTTGGAGAAAAATGAACATTTATCATAAAGAGTAGACTTGCACTAAGTTTAAAAAGTGGAAGCCAGCTAGGCATGGTGGTGCATAGCTGTAATCTCAGTGGAGGCAATAGAAATAGCCTTGGTTACATAGTTAAAGGCAGCTTGTAAAACAGTTGCAGCATTTTTCCGACAAATGATGTACTCATCACTAGATTTAGTAAGCGAGTATACTGGAAGTGATACCCACCAAGGTTTATGCGTCCAAAAAGTACTTTAGCAACTCCAATGACTGTTTACCTTGGTAACTGTGACTCTAGGTAAATAATAGACCCAATTTTAGTATTCATGAGAATCTACCTGCAAAGATCCTTATTTTTCTCCCTGCATACCACCACTACTAACACCATTATGATCATACCACAAAAATGTCACAATTTTCATGAACCAATTATAACCAATTATACAAAAGAAAATATTCTTATTGTATCCAATAGCTTGTTTAAAAAGAGAAAGAAAATTCTGATTACAAGAAGAGTGAAACAAAATTATTTTGAATGACAAAAGAAAGTTGCATGAGCAGCTACAAGCCTCAAGCTTGAAAGCTAATAAAAGAAAGCTTTATCTCCCCTGTTTTCATTAGTAGCTATTAGAAGCTATCAGATTTGTTTCAGAGGCCTAAGGTCAAGTTTTCTTTCATATTATGTCTGTTTTACTTTTTGTATAATACTGTCATAGGTAAGAATGTATTATTTACATACACTAGGTTATCAAAATTAATACAACACAATTTTGTAATGGATTTTTTGTCATGGGTTGGACATAGACATAAGTATATCTATGTAATTGTTTTGGAAACCAGATTCTTACCACATAGATCAGGCTAGCCATCAAATAGTCAAAATTTACAACAAATTCTCAATCCTTCTGAGTGCTGGAATTTCAGACATGTACCACTATGTCCAGTTTGGCTGTATTTTTTTTAAAAAGAATACATGATGATATGGGAGAACCAGACAAAATAGAATATACTTTTGTTATAGAAGGTACAGGTTACAAATAAGTTTAAAAAAAGATTAATGATCAGGTTGAAAGAAATTAAAGTTTTTCAATGCTTATAAATACTAAAAGGAAGCTAAAACTAGTCAAACAAAAAGGGAATACATACAGTGTTTGCATATGCTTTCAAAAATATACCAAGAGCTGGGTGCTGGTGGCTGATGCCTATAGTCCAGGCTACTCAGGAGGCTGTGTTCTGAGGATCCTAGTTAGAAGCCAGCCCAGGCTGGAAAGTCAGTGAGACTCTTATTAATCACTAAAAAGCTGTAAGTGCTATGGATGAAGGGGTAGACCACTAGTTTTGATCAAAAAGGTTAAGACAGTGCCCAGTGCCCAGGCCCCTAGTTCATGCCCCAGGACAGGCAAAGGAAAGGAAAAAAATGAAAGAAAGAAAGAGATAAAATGAAAAAGAAAGAAGGAAAAAAGGCAGGGAAGAAAAGAAAGGAAGGGAGGGAGGGAGGGAAAGCAAAGAAAACAAGTTTTGATTTCTTATTTTTGGGGGGTTTATGGCATTTTTTTCCTGGATATTCCACTGCACTAACACATGTTTTTATATAAGAGAAACAACGTGGTTTTTCTTATTTCAATTATTTCTGATGTAATGTCACAGAGAGAAAAGAAAAATGCTTTAAACTTACTTTTATGACTTTCTGAAGTCCAAAGTTGTGTCTGTTTTTGTGTTTTCACCACATCAAATGGTAAAGTTACAATAGCTGCAAACTATCAGAAAGTAAAAGTGATTAATTTAAATCTACTCAATTTTGCTAAGGTATTTTTAATTTCTAATTAGCACTATATAACAAGGATGATATGAAAATCATAACAAACTTAAGTTTTAATTACATCCAGATACATTTAAAGAAAAATTAAGGATTACTAAAAGGATTCCTTACAAAGGATTTAGATAAGGCCTGTATACCTGGGACCACAGTCTCAGAACATGGCTCCCTTACTTGCTGATATCATACAACTAGCTATTCTTGGCAAAATCTCAGATTTCTCTATTTCCAAACCAGTATTCAGTTTCTGAAGCTTCTGTGGACTCCATTCCTCCTTTACTTCATGTGAAGCCATAACACATATTTTAATGCAGAAATTCACCAGTATGTAGCAAATATTTAAAAATTTCCAGCGAATGTTTTAATGGAATTTTTAAAATAATCATGATTATAACTGTAATGATCTAACAAATGCAGAAGTTATATGTATTTAAAATAAAAACATAAACACAAGACACTGTAAATTATTTTAATGATTTAAGACTTTAGATCTGAATAGGTTTTAAATCATCAGAAAAAGTACTCTCAATATACATGAAGTTCTATATCATAGTTTACTCCATTTTACTATGTAATTCCCATTTGCTGGAGTATTAAAAACAAAAGAATAAACTTACAGAACCAGACAATGCCCCTGACGTAAAGTTGATCATAAATGTTGGTTCATATAAACCAGATTTCTCACATAACCACTTCTTTAAAATTTCATAGTTATACCAGTACATTGCTACAAAAACAGAGAATGAAATGAGCACATATTTAGAAATAAAGTATGAACTATACAGAAAATATTTATGAAGTTATAAATAAAAAGAAACGAAAAATTCTAACCTTGGTACACCTTGCTCTCTGCATAGACTGGCTAGGATTTTAAAAAGTGGGGATGGAAATTCCAAGTAATATTTAAGCCTTATAAACAAAGCAAAATGCCACCAAAAACTCTTACTGTAATCAATAAAACGAGACAATAAGTTAAAAGCCAAACAAGGACAAAAGGAAGAAAGAAAAAGTATGGGCATTCAATTGATGAACATAGGTATAAAAATCCTTAAAAAAAGAAAAAAGAGGAGAAAAAATGGAAGTTAAAAGTGTTTTCCATAAAAGACCATACTCTTATTGTTACCCCAGCAATTCAAAAGTAATTAATATAATAAAACTTACCTACCACATTATAAAAATCATTGGTTAAGTGAATGATGATGAAAAACTAATTGATAAAAATCTATCATTGCCATTTAAAACAAATTTCTTTGAAAAACCCAAAGATAAAAGGGAGTATCTTTAACCTGATAAAAGAGTTGAAACAAAAGCCTTTAGTAAAAATAATTAGCAAGGTTGAAACAATAAAACTATTTCCTTTGCAGTGAGTAAAATAAAACAACAGGGACACCTGATATATTTATGTAATATATAAGAAGAAACCCAACTGGTACTTAGAAAAAGAATAGATATGATTCCTAGAAATGAAAAATGAGGCGACATCAAGATTTTTATAAAGCAATAGTAATTTAGGAGAGGAATGCACACATACTTGGACAGATTAATCAATGAAACAAACCCAGAAATCCATGAAAATTTAAGGTGGCAGAGATGACCTTACATATCAGCAGCAACTCAAGATACTCAATAAAAGAAGCTGAGACCACAAGCTACCATGGGCTCTCCATAGACTGAATGTCTATTTCAGTCAATTATAAATAACTGAATGGCTAATGAAACAGTGCCAAATCTTATTAGTAATCAGTAAAGTGTAAATTAACACAAAATACTTTCAATTTTTGAGCTGTTAATGCTGTTAAACTGCAAGATAAGTAACATATGGTTGGTAGATATACAGATTTATATAGTTACTTTAGTAGTGTTCACTACTTTCTAACAATGTATATATGTACATATTAAATGTATATATGGTATTTGTATGACCCAACAATTCAATAGGGAAAACTATTGCATAGAAACATAAAGAAACTAAATATTTTATAGCATTATTGTTTTCTTATCAACAAATAAGATTAAAAATGAATAAAAGTTACATATAAAAACAAAAGAGAATCTTGATTTTCAGTGTCAGGGATAAAACCCAGGCCATACATTTTAGGGAAGAACTCTACCACTGATTTACATTTCCAGTCCCCCCAAAAAACCTTTTTTTAAAGTCAACTACAGCTGAGGGATCCCAGCTGAGGGATAAAATTTTGGAGAAAAAGGCAAGTAAATAATAAAAATCCAGTAAATTGCTTACTACTGGGGATATAATAGTGAAAGAGCATACATGTGGCATCATGAGTTAAAAATTGTCATGCTCAAGTCCATAATCTACAGTAGTTCACAGGCATTCATTCACTAGTACACTTCCTAGCTTATATCTATGCTTCTTCTTACAATCAAATACATGCTTTAAAAAAATAAACACACAAGAAATGTACTCACAGCCTTACATATAAAACTATAACCCCTCTGTACTCCACTTTAAAAATAAAAATAAGTAAATAAAAATAAACAGTACAAGAATCTATGGTTATATATTTAACATATATAAACACCTTGGTTAGACACACTTACCTATTTGTTTTATAAGACTCATTTATAGCATACTCATTTAATGGGGAAATAATTTTTAATAATTAAAAAACAGGTCTTAAGTGGATTTTATATTCGGATTTGTAGCTTACTTACCTTAATGATTATGACTTATTTAAAATAATGTTAAAGGTAGTGTATATTTTCTGAATGGGAATATCCATCAATTAATGTTTTAAAAGGAAAGGAAATCTAGGCTTGAGTTAGAAATTGTTCATTCAATAAAAGATCGTAGATATTGGAAAGCTCAACAATGAACTAGAAATGTGTGGTCAGACCAGAAAATAATTTGCCCTTAACTATAAAGGTAGAAGTAGTAAATACTTTAGTAAATACTAATAAGAGAAATCCTACCTGAGAAAGGTACATCTCTAAGAATAGAAGGAGCCCAGCCCTTCCAAAGGGAAACCCAACCATCTTCAGATACTTTCTGGATGATAAATTGATGTAGTTCTTTGTAAGAAAACTTCTTGGACTGCATCTTGGTTCTAATCAATTCTAAGGGACTTATCACAGTTACTGCACCAACTAATACAAATAAAACAAGACAAAAAGAAAACTATGTAGTATGCAAATATACATGCAAAAAATATTTAATGTGTTTTATGATATTTAATCTTTATTCTGAAATGTCTATAAGCTTAAGACCAAATGTCTTTTTCCTTCATAAATGTTTCTATTTTCATATGCCATTTTCTGGTTTCAACACTTTCAAGGAAGACAATGTTAGAGTCACCTATGTTATTGTCACCAGTTCTGGTTAGTTGCCCCAAATAACATTAGTCCTATTGCACAAAGAAAAGCATTATTCTAAATAGAGGCAAATCCCATTCTACAAGCTCAAGAACCCTAACTTTATAAGAAAAATGATTCAAGACATTGGCTGAAATCATGTCTAGATTCAGATGATTCCTTAGAAATATTTAAGTGAATAAGACACAATTTTATCCTCACTCTAAAAAATGTTCAAGTGTCAAGCAACATGGGTTAACTGCATCCTGTTCTGGTGACAACTACCATTATCATGTGACTTCTAGAGTCTATACAGTAACAAATTAGTACAAAACAATACAAAGTATATTTTACCAGCATTATGTACATTATACAAATTCTTTATGAAGGTCAAAATTTAAAGAAAGTCTAAACAAAAATCAAAATGAAAATAAAAGCTTATTACTTACATCTGGCCACAACTCCAGCAATAATTGGTATTCGGGTTTCATTTTCTCCTAATTTAGATCTCAGAAGAGCAGTTAACTGATCATAGCAGGTAAAATAAATAACTGTAGCAGGAACTGCCATCACTCTGTTAGAGACACACAAAGAAATTTGTTTAGAATTTTCTTATTTTTTAATTTTTATTTATTTATTTTTTCAAATTATTATCAAACTTATGTACAGAGAGGTTACAGTTTCATATGTTAGGCATTGGATACATTTCTTGTACTGTTTGTTACCTTGTCCCTCATAATCCCCTCCCTCCTCCCCCTTCCCTTTCCCCCCCATGAGGTGTTCAAAAAGTCTCAAAAAGGACTCAATGGCATGGCTCAAGTGTTTTAACAATTATGAGGTCCTGTGTTGAATCCTTCATATTGGGGTAGGAGGTAGAAGGTAATTAACAAATACTATTAAATTGAAATATTATACCCAGGTATAAAATGACTCAAGCCTGTAATCCTAGCTACCTGGGAAACAGAGATGGGGGATGATGGTTCAAGGCCAGTGAGAATGAAAGACTTCATGGCATTCAATGACTAGAAACTGTGTATCTTTGGCCTCACCTAGCTCAGTGCAGCATGCCTGTCTTCCCCAGAGACAATAGGAAGGCACAGAAGGGTGATCACATTTCAGATCAGCCAGGGAATAAAATGTGAGGCTAACTAAAAAATAGCCAGAGTAGATGGGAGGATAAAGGTGGCTGAATACCCTTAAAACAGATTGTTTGCAGCTATGAAAATGAAATAAGGAAATCTGTTCAGGGTGCTATTGGGGGAGGAAAAGCATGATAGAGGGAATGAGATTGAAAACGTGTGGAGTGGTAACAATGAAATCCTTCCCCTTGTATAAATAATGTAAGTTAATGAGCAAAAAGGGCTGGAGGCACCATCCCCCGCAAAATTCAGTATTCTAAGCTACAACAAAATAGTAAATAAAAAAAAATCCAGTCAGCCCATGATTTATTTATATTCATTTAAAATTAGTAAACGGTAAAAAAGATGTAATAGGCATTTGCCCTTTAAAATTTTAAATTTTACTCATGAAGATAAATTACAATATGATATACAGCATTGTCATGTAACCAAACTCAGATCATGTAAAGTGCACAATCCCAAGTCATAAATGGGAGAAGATTTATTAGGCATCTTTAATAACTTCTTGACTTGCTAGGTCTGTTTCTGGTCTCCCAGATTTGCCTTCTCAATTAATGTTGGCCATAGTAATACTGAAATAAAAAGCACATGAATATAAAAAGTTCATGAACAGCTATAAAACTATACAAATCATATATTTTACTTGCTTACTTTCTTTCTGGGAGCCAGATGTTTTATTAACCAAAGCTTGTCACAAAAATGAAATGTTCTTGATAACCAAGTTGGCAAACTCAACGGTTACTAATGTAGACACGCTGCATACTACATCTAGTCAGTTACTAGAACAACAATGTGTAATGCTATAAGAGATACCTTTAGAAGGCTACAGACTGGTCAACTCCTAGTCAATGTGCCTTTTTCCCTTACTCATTGCTTTGTATCTTTTAGCTGTAATGAACCATATCCATGAGCACAGCCCTCCTTTGGTCTGAATCATCCAAGCACATCACCAGATGAGTTGTGAGAGTCAAAAAACAATGCTTCCGGAAGAGCACAAGTATTTAAAATAAGTGTAAGTAAAGTAAGTATAAAAAAGGTATTTAAAAAAGACTTTGTCTAACCATGCTGTTTACAACTACCACTCAGCAGAAAAAATATTTAATTTAACTTACAGAGTAGGAGGAAGACCACTCCACAGGGATTTAATGCCTTCGTTTCGAATGATTTTTAAAAAGGCATCCTATAATAGAAAAATACATTTCTATATATAGTAGAAAAGTCAAATTATGACAACTGATGATTCTTTTATGCATTGATTTCTAAAATATAAGCTTTCTGGATTCAAGTGTACATATTCTTTTTTTAAAAAAACAATTTTTAAAAAAAACATAAGTAAAATGGTACTTCTGTAAAATCTTTCTTACAGAATAATGTCTCTATTACTTGGCTCTAGATTGTACTATTCAGTTCTATTATAAAGCTTTTTATCTCTGTAAGTTTCCTTTTAATTGGCACACTGTTAACTGTACAAGGGTGGTTTCATTGTGATATTTCTGCACATATGTACAATATATCCCAAACATTCTCACTCCTTCCATCACTTTTTATTGGGAGGGGAGTGCTGGACTGGGGCTTGAACTCAGGACCTCATCACAAAAATAAATGAGACAGATAACAAGTACTAATGACACTATGAACAGATAGGAGTCCTCATAAATTTCTTGTAGGAATAAAATGATATAGCCATGCTTGAAAATAGGTGGGCACTTTCTCTAAAGGACAAATATAGTGGTATAATGTGACCCATCAATCCCAATTCCAGATAGTCAAGAAAAATTAAACCACATATTCACAAACATTTGAGTGTTCACAGCGGCATCATTCTTTCATAAAAGTGGAAATAACCACCCAAATTTCCATCAACTGATGAATGTAAACACAAATATGACATGCTGCAATATAAATGAACCATAAAACACTGTGCTAAGAAACTCATCACAAAGCATGGAATGTTGTCCTAGGTAAAGCAAAGCATATTAAGATGTTCAACTGCTCTGCTCTTCAACTGCTCTACTCTAGCTATATGCTCCTGAGGCTTACTTTATCACAAAAAGCTGCAAATGTTTACAAGAACTTTTGTTCCAAAAAGCTACAAACTAGAAACAGCCTTGCAAACAATCTGGGGCATGTGCATACTATGGAACACTAATGAGCAATAAAAAGAAACATGATTGATACATGTAACAACCTGGAAAATTATAGTAAGTTAGAAATGCCTATATCCCTACAATTTGGGATACAGTGGCAGGAGGAGTGTGTGTGTGTGTGTGTATGTGTGTGTGTGTGGTGTGTGTGTGTTGTGTCTGTATAGGAAAGAGTTAGTTCTATGGCAGTCTAGACTACAGAAAGAAACTATTGATTAAAAAAGAAAGCAAAAACAAAAAATGAGCTGGGTATGATGGCTCCTACCCGTAATCCTTCTTGGAATCAGAAATTGGGAATGTAGCTATATTTAAAGACAGTGTAGGAAAAAAAGTTATCAAGACTCCATCTCAATATGTAAGCCAGGTACAGGTGACTGTAATCCTAGCAATCTGGGAGGCGTAAGAGGAGGATTATGATCCTAGGGTAGTCCTAGCAAAAGTTGAGACCCTATATGTAAAAATCTTGTAAAACCTTGGGTCTGGGAATATGGCCTAGTGGTAAAATGCTCGCCTCATGTACATGAAGCCCTGGGTTCGATTCCTCCTCACCACATACATAGAAAAAGCCAGAAGTGGCACTGTGGTTCAAGTGGTAGAGTGCTAGCCTTGAGCACAAAGAAGCCAGGGACAGTGCTCAGGTCCTGAGTTCAAGCCTCAGGACTGGC
The DNA here is from genome assembly GCF_023159225.1 of Perognathus longimembris pacificus. NCBI lineage: Eukaryota > Metazoa > Chordata > Mammalia > Rodentia > Heteromyidae > Perognathus > Perognathus longimembris. The sequence goes on from NC_063162.1 coordinate 113,276,531, forward strand.
AAAAAACAAAACAAAAAACTTGTAAAGCCTTTAAAAGTCTAAGGAATTGGAAGTGTAGCTCAAGCAGGAGAGTGCTTGCCTAGTTACTGCAAGGCTCTGATTTCACAGCTCAGTTCTACTTAACACCCTCCCCACCAAAGCCAACTTTGAAAAAGTTAGATATATTATGATCCCAAACACATAGTATTTTTGAAATGACAAAATTGTATAAATTGAGAAGAGATTAGCAATTGCCAGAGGTTACGAAGTAGGAAAGAGCACAGGTTGTAGCTCTAAAAGGGGAACAAGCAAAATCCCGGTAATGATAGAATTGATTTTTAAGTTAACGATACCTTAGATGTATTGTTCATACAATTGTCTTAATAGTACACATGACCTACAATTATCTAAATAAAAAAAAAACTCACCCAATTTTGATGGTATGGGAGAGCCCAAAAATGTAAACTTGCTGGAATGTTACTTTGTAGCCATTAGTCTTATAGCCATTAGCCTGGATGGAATCTTGACAACTTATTGTTGACTGCCATGCAGTAATTAGTTATGATATAGTTATTTTGTAGCCTTGCAGACTGGTATCTGTAATCACTAAGGACTCTGACATCTGCATATGGCTGTTCTCTTTAAAAACCCTGCTAAACAAAAGCCCATGGCTGCACTCTCCTATGTGAATAGAGGGTGAGGATGCCTCAGCTTAATAAAGGCTCCTTGCCCTGTTAAAAAATACCTAATTTTATAAAGCTACACACTCTTTTATTTCTCCATAAAAAGCATAATCCAATCAAAGTTACTAAAGAGGAAAGACTTTGCTTTTTCTGACTTAATATGATGACACTTCACTTCTCTACGATTGATACATGATTCCAAATAATATAATCTCCTTACCAATGTTCCCTGGAAGTTTCCTGGCTTCTTGTACCATGCCTTGTTGCCTGCTTCTTCACAGATACACACATGATCCATGAGTCCATTACTGTACATAAAACACTTTCCTGACAAAGGAGTCCAACAGTCAATAATTACTCCACATAACTAGTTTTATAGACAAACACCAGAGAAAGGACAACTAGGAGACTAGAAAATCATGGAAAGACAAATTACTTTGAAAAAGGAAAGTAACTGCGTTTAAGGGTGAAAGATATATGAATCCATTTTGCTTAATGATATGGCAATGGATTCTAAACTCAAACTTGTGAAGTCGTAGAGGAAATTATAGAAATAAATTATTTTATGTTATTCAAGGGAATGAAGAAACAAGACAAATGAAGATAGCCTAGATTTGGAAGAACATGGATGCAATGCTTTTACTTAACAGTATACAAGGGAGAATAATTTTGTTCCTCAATGTAAATAATGCTATGCTTTGGCTCTTCCTCTACATCTGTACTTCTCAGTCTAGCCACTGGTCACTGGTCACTGGTCACATTTACTACAACTTTCACTAATACCAAATTATTTACTGGATCTACTCTAGCTGCCAAAACTGTGTTCTCTGTTCAATATGCAATTCTGAGTATCATAATGTATAAGTCTGAATATCTCCTTTTGCTTTTGGTTTTCATTGTTTGATGGGATTTGAAGTTTGAACTGAAGAGTTTAAATTCAGGTTGGTAGGTGCTCTAATGAAGAGCCACACTTCCTTCCCTTTATTACATTGGTAATTTTGCCATAGGGTCTTGCTTTTCCCACAAGTGTAAGCTCAGACTTTGATCCTCCTATTTTGTGCTTCCCATATGCCCGTTTCTTTCATTGAGGTGAAGTTTTGCATTATTATTATTTTTTTTTTTTGTCCAGGCTTGCTTGGAACCTTGATATTCATGATCTCAACCTCTCACATTTCTGAAACAATAGAGATACCTACTGAATTCAACTATTGGTTTAGATGGGATTTCATGAACTATGTGCTGGAGCTAGCCTCAAACTTCAATCTTTCCAATCGCAAGTCTCTCAAGTACCTAGGATTACAAGAATGAGTCACGATTCCAAGCTTCCAGACTTTCTTTAGTATGTAACAAATTATCTTTTAGTTGTTTCTAGTTACTCGCCTATTCTTTTATTCATCTAAAACATAAGTTGTTCATTACATCCCATTTCTATGCAATCAATACGATAAGCCATTTTTCTCACAGGCCAGTCTATCTTCTGCTATATATATACTTTTTTGGTTTGGTTTTCTTTTTATGTTTTAAGCTCATGGCTGTGTTCCTGCAAAGCAAGTTCTCTATTGCTAAACTAAATCGCCAGCCTCTTAAGTTTGTGAAAAATGTCATTATCTTTAATAAGCTTTAAAAGATTGCCCATGAAAATGGTATTCTTGCTAAACTTAAAAAACATACAGTTACTCAAATTCCACAAGAACTACTATCTAGCAATTAACCAGGTTGCCTAATTATGAATTTCCAATCACTAGATTTAAGCAACTGTTGTCAGAAATGTCTTAGAATGGACAAAAGACTTAAAAAGAAGTTAGGATTCTAAGGTGTCATAAGTTCTATAATTCTGTCTATAATTCTACTCTCACTTGAGAGGTATATATATGTGGGTACATCACATATATAGTATATACAATCTTCAGGTCCTAAGAGTGGTAGATATAATAGTTATGTATGTACATATTTATGTATGTGTATATGCTTACACCTCACCTTATAAAATGGTGAATAAACATTTCTACATTAGACACCCATTTTAATAAACTATCAAAAATAGAATGAGTCAAAATTAAAATGACTGGAGAAACATTTATAGATCTAACACTTTCAGGGTAACATACACATCATACCTTTGGGAAAGGGGTTGCTCTGGGCTTGGAGTCGAATTTTAACTACATCCAGTGGTGTCACTATGAATATATAAGTTTCAGTTAACAAGTGATACATATCAACTGTACAGCAATTTCCCAGAAAACATAAAATATATAAATTTGTACCCTTCCACACTGCTGTATAATACTCATAAAACTATGGAAGCAGTCTTGAATATACTTCCCAACTAAGCTATACTCCTAGCTCTTCAATGTAACATTCTAACATTTTTGCCCTTAAATGTTGCTTTCATAGGACTGGTGCAAAGAAATACTGTGGTTACTTCCCTAACAGGTATAAACAGTCATTTATAACATAGCTACAACTACAGTTTCACTAGCATTAATACTAAACTACTTATACTTACTACTTAGAAGAATACTCTCCAAAAGTAAGGAATTAAAGTTTCAAAAGTCTAATTAAAAATTTGAGAATAAATCTGTATCACAAGTAATTCGTAATCAATTCGTATCAGTCTTCCTAATCTGTTAAATTTACCTATACCAATAAAAGCTGTAGGAAATGAAAACTTCAGTAAGCTAGTCATAGATCCTTTTAGCTTTAAGCTATGTTATTTGGGAACAACATGACAAATCACATCATTTTAATTTGTATTCTTTACTTCATCTAAGTAGAAAAAAGTGCCAAATAATATTTCCAAAAAAATGTTTCCTTATCTGGGAAGTCACATTTTATAGCCCCCAAATTCTAAACTGAAGATACATCATAAAGTAACCTACTTTATTATTTCTAATAATTTGTTTTCTTAATTAAAAACCTAACCACCTTAAAATAACTACAATGTTAAATTGTTACCTATGTCATTTGGCTGTCTGTAAGAAACTCACTATAAGAAACAGAAAAACAAGCTGGGCAGTGATGGCTTATGCCTATAATTCTAGCTACTCAGAGGCTGAGAGTTGGAGGACTGTGATTCAAAGCCAGCCCAGAAAGAAAAGACCAGAATCCCAACCTCCAATTTACTAGTGCAAAGGCAGGCTGGAGCTGTGGCTCTAGTGGTAGCTATGAGTAACACTGAATGAGAGTATGAGATACTAATTTCAAGACCCCAAACTGGCAAAACAGGAAAAGAACAAAAATGTGATCAAAGGAAATTTTCAAAATTCACTGTAATACAATGTAAGATTCTGTTTGTTTGGTGGCTACCATAGATTGCCTAAGTTGTTTTATTCGATATGCAAACATTTTATCTAATTTTTATTTGAAGAGGTAAGGCATAGAAGTCTGATGTTGGTGGGGATCTTAGAAACTCTCTTTAACCTCTGATTTAATGAAAAGTTCATAGAAAAATATAGTCTGGCGCTGGGAATATAGCCTAGTGGCAAGAGTGCTTGACTCGTATACATGTAGCCCTGGTTCGATTCCCCAGCACCACATATATAGAAAATGGCCAGAAGCAGCGCTGTGGCTCAAGTGGCAGAGTGCTATCCTTGAGCAAAGAGAAGCCAGGGACAGTGCTCAGGCCCTGAGTCCAAGGCCCAGGACTGGCAAAAAAATAAAATAAAATAAAATAAATATATATATAGTCTGTCCTCAAGTGTATTCACCCTGAGAATCCCAAAGCAAAGACTAAATTCAAGGCACCTGATGTTCTTTGCCCAGACATCTTTTGATATTGTCCGGCGGATAAGGAGTACTAGCATAATTTATAATCAGTAATAACATTATTTCACAGACAGTCTAACGTTAATGGATGTGCTGATTCATTCAACATTATATAGTTTATATTGGTGACATAAGTTTACCCATTAGTGATGTCAATATTGCTCCAGTACAAGAGGCCAACATTTGCTGGAGAGGTGTCACTTTGACTATTCGTGGGTCTTCTGTTTCAGTAACCATATTTTTCACTAATTAGAGAAAAATCTGTTAAAGAAAAGCAAAACATGAAAAAGTTTGACAGCAAATGCCTTCAAAATTGACTGGTAATGTTAAACATCTAAAATAATAGCCCAAGCTGGGTACTGGTGACTACCCCTGTAATTCTAGCTAGTCAGGAGGCTGAGGTCTAAGGTTTGAAGCCAGCCTAGGAAGAAAAGTCTATGAGACTCTTATCTCCAAGGAACCCCCAAAAAGCCAGAACTGGAGCTGTGGCTCAGGTGATAGAGCTCCAGTCTTGAGCCAGGAAGGTCAAGAACAGCACCAAGGCCCTGAATTTAATTAAGCCCTGGGATCAGCGTAACAACAATAGTAATAATAATAGCCAGAGGCTGGGACTTAGTGGTAGAGAGCTTGCAGAACATGTGTAACACCTTGGGTCTGGATTCCTAACATTGAAAAAAAAATCCTAATTATATCAGAATATATGCTTTCGGGCATTATTAAAATTAAATATATAAGTTCCATGTACATGGATACAACTGTCACTAATAGAAAATGTCCTCTGATCTTAAAAGGGTTATTATGTATCGGCTAATCTCTAAGCGCAGCATCACATTTTTAAAGACAGCTAAGAAAGTTATGGAAATAGACTCTGAGCAAGTGACAGAGTAAAAGCAGCTGACCAACAAAAAAGTTACAGAATTTACAGATACTATACGTTTCACTTCATAAACAATACTCAGATACCATAATCTCATATGAATATCATTAAATATTGTACTATCTCTATTGAACACAAGTTTTGCATAGGTATTAAATAAAACATATAACTTTAATAAGAAGCATCTTTCAAAAATTATTTTAGAAAAGCAACATATTTTGTTTTTTAAAGTCAGGTATCGGGCTGAGAATATGGCCTAGTGGTAAAAGTGCTCGCCTCATAAAGTCAGGTATCATGTATAGTAAAAAAGTCACTTATAAACTTACTAATTAAAAACAACCAGGGGCATGGTGGTACACACCTATAATCCTAGCACCTGGAAAAGAGGCAGGAGGATCATGATGAATTCCAAGCCAGCCTGGGATACACAGTCTTACACAAAACACAAAATCACAGCCTATGTAATCCTAGCTACTCCAAATGCTGACATGTAGGGATTGTGGCTCAAGGCCAGTCTGAACAGGAAAGTCTAATGGACTGTTATTTCCAATCATCAAAAAGCCATAAGTGGAGCTGTGGCTCAAGTGGTCCAAGGCTAGCCTTGAGCAAAAAAAAGCTAAAACAGTGCCTAGACCAGCAAGCCTCAGGACTGACACAAGATAAAGAAACTTGATACAAATTGCCCAAATCCTTTCTAGAAAGGACAGACCAATATATAATTCTGCTGGCAATACATGATTTCCTACTGATTCAGAGTCAAACCCCACAATGTCATTATGTCTCTCTTTTTTTTCCCCTTTGAGCCATTCAAAATTACACTCAAGCTTCTTTGCTCTAAATACTTTACAATATTCTCTCACAGTACAATGAACAAATTTAGGAACATCAATCTTGACATAATCCTGTTTTGTAAATTTTATCAATGTCTTATAAAACGATGATACTTTAGTTTCTTGATTTCTTATGAAGAGTTAACTACAATATTGAACATCTGCTGTCTTAGGTGTTAATCTCTTTTTAAATTTTTTAAAATTTACTTTTAATCTTAAAAAATGTAAATTAGCATACAAAGGAGGTTTCTGTTTGTGGCCCTACTATATACAATGTATCCCAATCAATTTCCTCTCCTTTCCCAACAAGACCTTAAAAGCACCTTTGCTTTTTATAGACTTCCTTACCTTACCTCCCTGGTTAAGTCTTTTCCTCAATTCTATGCTCCAATATTTCACTGTTTGTAACATCAGTAGCTGAAAACCTGTAGTGAAAAACAAGAACAAGTGTCCTATCTTTTCATGTAGGAAAAGAATAATAAGTCTAAAGAAAAGGAGCGTATACAAACTGTAAGAAATCAACAATTGTTTATTCAATGCTTTCTATTAAGTTGGCTTTTGTTTTGTTTTCTTTAGACGCGAAGTCTCAGTAGCCTAAATTGGCCTCAAATCTGTGATCTTCCTGCCTCAGTCTCCTAAACTCTAGGATTACAGGAGTGTCTTCCTACACCCAGGTCTATTAAATGCTTTAAGAAACATGAAGAGGGGCTGGGGATATAGCCTAGTGGCAAGAGTGCCTGCCTCGGTATACCCGAGGCCCTAGGTTCGATTCCCCAGCACCACATATACAGAAAACGGCCAGAAGCGGCGCTGTGGCTCAAGTGGCAGAGTGCTAGCCTTGAGCGGGAAGAAGCCAGGGACAGTGCTTAGGCCCTGAGTCCAAGGCCCAGGACTGGCCAAAAACAAAAAAAAACATGAAGAACACTTCACAAATGTAAGCATTCAAGTTATGAAACAATTCTATAAACCCTTTGTGATATACAAGTTAGCATATGCATCTTTAAAAATAAACAACTCTAGAACTAGAAAAAGTGCTCAACCTTTGCATCATTTATAGTGGAACAATGACATGCATACTATTCTGCAGAAAATGTCTAGAATATTTTCATCTTTCATGTTTTTCAAGTCTATACCTGGGCTGGGATGTAGCTCAGTAGTAAAGCACCTGCCTAGCAGGTACAATGTCCTGGGTTCAATCCCCAGGGCCAAAAAAATGAAAATGAAAAGGAAAAGAAGACAAAACAAAAAATCTCTATACCTATTAAACAGCAACTTTACATTTCTCTCCCCCCTCCCCATGCCACAACCAATTCTAATTTCTACTTTTGTGACTTTTACTATATTAATACCTCCTAATTGGAATCATATATCAATCAGGTTAACAACTGGCATATTTCATTTAACATGTTTGTTCAAGGTTATTTAATAGTGTAACATCAGTTGAAGGACAGGTATAGTCCATTTGCATGTGTATAGGTATAAATATAAATTTAAGGACATATAGAGCATGTCTACCTCTTGACAACTGTAAACCATGTGTAAATATACACATTTCCTTGAGGTCTGATTTCAGTTTTGAGTAAGTACTCAGAGCTGGGGCTGTGGAATATATAGTTGTGCTATATTTAAGCCTCTGAACAACTTCCATGCTGTTTGCTTTAACAGCCATACCAGTTTACATTTCCACCAACTGTACATAAGAATTCCAATGTCTCCATTCAGTTTTAATCAACTTGTAATACCTGTGACCAAATTCCTGAGATAAACAAGTTACTGAAAGGTGTATTTCTGGCTCACAGTTTTAGAGATTTCAGTTCACAGTCAATTGGCTATGATGCTCTCCAAAGACCTAAGTTCAAGGACTGGTCTTTCACCTGTGGGATACTACTGGGAAGTGATGGAACCTTTAAAAAGTGAGTGATCTTGACTTACTGAAGGAATTCCCTTGAAGTGGATAGCTAACTGCTTCTTCATCTCTGTCAAGTCCTGGGCACAGGTGGCTGGTTTTGCTATGGGCTGCAGCCATGATGTATTGATGAGCTGCCTCAAGCCCATAAGCAACAGTCAACTAGTCATAAACTGAAACCTCCAAAACTTGGAGTTCAAATAAAGTTTTTACAAGTTCATTGTCTCAGGCATTTGTTTCAGTAACCAACAGTGTACGGATGCCAAGAGGGGAGTTTCAACGTTGCTGTGACTGTGCCTAAAGATGTGGGAGAGCCTTTAGAATTAGTTTACAGGAGATTCCAAAGACTTGGGGAATCAGCTAGAAAAAGCCTAGAAATGATATAGGCAGAGCTTAATGGTTGACTCTAGTAAAGGCTCAGAAGAACAAAATGCTAACAGAAAAAGGACAGTTAAGTCTCAGATGGAAATAAAAGTTCCACCCATATTATAATACTATTCAAGACTTTGAAGTACATACAGCTTACAGGAAATTTCAAGGCAGCAAATCATTCAGGCAGTGGCTTGGGTATTACTGGTTGCTTTTAGTCAGATTTACCATGATAATCAGAAACAAAAAGGAAAAGAGCAGACACTTAAATTCACAGCTTGTACAGAAAAGGAGCTCACGGCAAGGTTTTTGCCTAGGAAGGTACAGTTAATAAAGGTGACAATAGGAATTATGCCTTGAGGGCACAGGAGTATCAACCTAGTGAAGTCAGGAAGGCTGTAAGCAAAGCTTATCGTGCTAGAATGCTACCAGGAATATCTACAACAAAGGTTGTATGGTGTGAGGTATCAGATGGAATGAGTCTCTTTCAAAACTGGACTAGAGGCCAGGCCCTAGTCTACTGAAGAGAAGACTACAGTGAAGACTCCACCCTTGCAAGCTCAAAGCCATTAAAAAGCATAGAACCTGCTTCAAAGACTTTCTTTTGTTTTACAGCCCCCAGCATCCAGATCACCCAGAAACACTGGAATCAAGTCACTCAAGAAGCTATTGCTGTCATTCTTCCTATGCACATGTGGCCTAAATACAGCTGGCACCATGGCTGCACATGGCATCATTCATGCGATGCTAATTTTGCAAACATGCACATTTCAAGAGAAGTTGAAGAGAAAGATCTCAGAAAGATTTGAAAGGAAAGTCATAGAAGCCAGACAGTATGTGATATGGCTGGATTTCCTGTAAACAGGCCTAGACAGGATGGTAGGTGAGCTGTGAGAGTGAAACCAAAGCTGCAGTGAAGACCCAAAGCAGGAAGCAATGCCAGGAGTGTGGAATGCCTGCAGAGGGAAGCTGCAGGCGGTATCCAGTTAACCCGAGAGAGTAGTGATGTGGGCTGCAGCCTGTCCACCCAGTGTGCACTGGATCCACTTTGCCCTTTGCAACCCAGATCTACCATGGTATGCCACAGATGTCTAACATGGAGACTTGGGATTTAATGTTTGCTTTGATGAGCTTAAATTTTCTTTGGTATGATCCCTCAGTATTTTTTACTCCCTCCTTTTGGAATAGTAATCTTTACCCAGTGACTTAAGCATCTTAGAAGTATATATAATTTGTGCTGGTAATTGGCAATACTGGGTTTAAAATTTGGGACCTCCACATACAATATCATTCAAGCCACACCCCTAGTCTGTTTTGCTTTAGTTGTTTATGGTAAGTCTCATACTTTTGTTCAAGTTGGCCTTAGACAGCAATCTTCTTATCTCTGCCTTCCAAGTATCTGGCATTACAAGTATGCACCAAAATGGGACAGCTTTTTAGAGATAAGAGTAACATTAACTTTTCCTAGGCTAGCCTCCAATTGTGAGTCTCCTATCTCTGCTTCCAATATAGTTGGGATTGCAGGGATGCACGACTATGCCTAACTCAACATAATTTGGTTTTAAAACTTCTATAGGTGATCACAGCTGAGTTTTCCTTGAGTCTCAGAAGAAACATTAAATTTGGAGTTCTGAATGATGATGTTACAGTTACAATGTAAAAAAAAAAAACTCCTATAGTTGGATTAAATGTATTTTGAGCTATGAGATGCACATGAGTCCTAGGTGGCCATTGTTAGAATAGTTTATGTGCAAGACAAGCATGAAAGATATGTGCCTCGCTTCTCTGAGCTTGTTTTAACCCTGGGCTGGGACCACAGGAGGGGAAGTTTTCCATTTCCCTCTTGCCAGCTTGTTGATCTATTTCCCACCACTACCAAGGGACATCCAGGCACTCTGGATGCAAGAGAGGCTTCCTACAGGTGGCCAAGGAAGGCTTCGGATCATCAAAAAAAGTTGGGAGTACTCCGAGAACTGAGGGGAGAAAAGGCTAGAAGAGAAAAGGTTCGTGGTGCTTGACTAATACGCTCAAATCCCTGAGTTTGATCCCTAGCACCTGGCACAAAGAGGTTAATCTTTATTCAAGGTCATCAAACCACTTAAGGATGGGGCCATTACTAAATGAAATTCATTTCTCTTGACTCAAGGCCAAATGTTCATGCAACTAGACCATGACTCTGCTCAAAGTTCTCCAATTTTGCTCAAAGGAATGTTTTAATCAAGCTTCTGACAAATAACTCTGCTTCCATTAATTTAACTTTTTATCCAAAGGGTTGTTCTCCAAGCACATTTTAAATTTCTACTTTAACATAAATCTTGTTCTGTTTTTTGGAGGGGTAGGGTACTGTGGTTTGAACTCAGGTTCCCAATTCCACCCATCCTATTCCCCCTTGCTAAATAGAAGCACTACACTTGGGTCACCCAAGACCACAAACCCATAGTAATAGGTTTGATTCTTCACCTGATAAGGAGATTTCTGTCTTTTGGCCAAGGCCTTCTTATGGCTAGTAAAAGATTTTGGTTTCAATAAATTACATACACACACACACACACACACACACACACACACACACACACACACACCCCTCCCTTTCATTCCAGTCTATGGTATTAACTATATTCTATATTAGTGTTTTTCAACATTTTAAACTGTTTTATAACAGAAATCTTGTCCTTTCTGTAGTTTATACTTTAAAAATAGGTAATTTTTTCCCAATAGAAATGATAATATCAAGTATGTGCTCAAAGGACACATACTGCTGACTCTCAAGATCTGCAAGCTCCTATTCATAACTCCATGGCTGATGTCCATTATCTCTTGTCCTCCATAAGCCTTTCTCCTAGACCACTCTCTTGAGTTACAAATATCTTCATCTATCTAATAAACACAGTTTAATAAACAATAGTTGCTCCATACTTTTCAACCTAAACCTGTCCCAAACAAAATTTTCATTTCCCTTGGCAACCTCAATCTCTACTTTGGCCAACATCCCAATCTACTCTTGACTATGCTTTAGTATACTTCATTACAAGATGGTTACAGTGACACACTCTTGACTTCCCTTAAGTATTACATTAAAAGATTAACCACTATACAATGAGTGCATATTATGGCCGGAAGAAATGAAAAAGAACTTACAACATAATACTTTTTTTAAAAGGAGGAACATACCCAGTCCAATTTCTGTGGGGTAGTTCCCCATTCCTAGAACAAAATTCAATCCTTACTATAACCCCATGATCACCTTCCTTTTTCAGAAGAAAAAAAAAACAAAATAAGCAAACCCTGATATATCATTTTTCACTTTTTTAAAAGAACTAAACTTAAATACCATAAGGAAAGCAAGTCTGTGCAGAACAAAGGCAGGTGAGACAGAAACACTGCCACCTTCCAAATGGCTCAGGGCTCACAGGGAGGTTGCCATCAGGGTCACAGGGCGCCAGGGTCCACCGCCCCTCGCCCCGCTGAGGTCTCCACCGTGACCTCCTCCCCGCAAGGTCCTTGGGAAAATCTCGCCCTGCAACTCGGAGCGCGCGTGGGGCAGGGGCAGCCTCCAGCCCGTCGGACCCGGCCGGTAATCTCCGGACGTCCGGCCTGAGGGAAATTAGCGTACCTGGTGGAGAGGTGGCGGGAGGACAGGTGATCTCAGCGAACCTAAGGGTTTAGACAGCAGACCCTTGTGGTAGGCTGGCTGACCTCTGGGGCGGCGTCCGCCACCCTGGCCCTACTCCTTAGGCAGGCTGACAGGCCAGGGTGGTGTCCTGAACTTTAAAGCAGAGAACTGGCCCCTGAGGCCGTGAAGACCGCGGGACAAGAGGTCCGACAAGGGGCGTGACCTGGAGCCAGAGCGGGGGCGAGTGATCACGTGAGAAGATGGCGCCGAGGGGCGGGTCCACTAAGGGGGCGGGGCCATCGTGTCAGCGTCGCGGTCGCGTGACGCTTTTTCAAATTTTCAACCGCCGCGGCCCACTCGTTCGTGCCTGTTCTCCTCTCGCCAGCGCCCTGTTCCCGGAAACTCGGCCTGCCGACGCCGCTCCTCTCCGGCGACCCGCGGAAGGAGAGAGGCCGCGGGCCAGTCGACAGCACGGCCTGGTTTTCGCGGCCGGAGGTCGCGGCTCCCGGTGGGGACTCAGCATGTAGGTGTCCGGCGGATGCTATGAACCCCGAAGCCATGAGGATCCACAGCCGCGGCCGTTTCCAGGGTACGAGGCCAGGCCCTTCCTCCACCTGCCGTCCCTTTAATCCCGTCCTGTCGCGGTTCCACCGTGGAATCCCCGCGTTCTCCCGCCGCTTCCTTCCCTTTCCGGTCCGTTTTGTGTTGTGGCCCGCCGGAAGGCTGCGCGCCGGGTAGTGCCCCGGGACCCGGCAGGGATTCCAGCCGGCGCCTCCCGCTCTCTAGGTCCTGGCCAAGACCCGCACCCCCGGGGAGCCTCCAACCTGCATTCCCGGGAATCCGGGAATAACCTGGGCTTTCCTACTCCGGGCAGAAACCCGCCGGCGTTGGGCGGGTCGGGGGAACCCTCCTGGCGACCAGGCCCTTAGAGCCTGCGCACTCGCTTCCCACTTTTAAGGACTTTAATTCAAAATCAGTATAATTTGGGGTGGATTTTTGTTATTGTTTGGTGTTCGTGTTCTTATTCATTTAGTTGAGAGGAAGCATTTATATTTTAACACACGTTGCCGATTCTGCCTCACAAACGGAAACAAAAGCCGATTCCATTCTCAGCTGGTTTATCTAATTAAAAAAAACACAACACCTAAATATTAAGTGTGTGTGTGTAGTCACCGCGCGCTACAAAAAGATTGGGGTTGGAGAACTTTGAAGAAGTTGCTCCTGTCTCAGAGCAGTTTTCATTGAAGATAATGAAGTGAAGGGTGATGTAGTTCCGGTTAGTAGCGTGTACACAGACTGAATATGAAATGGATCCTTTAATTCTTGTTAATACACAAACTTTGTATGAAACCAAAACTTGACTCACTAGTCCTTAAGGACTAGGTCATTGCGCTTAAGCAGTCTTTTTGCATAGGCAAGTGTCTTATTTTACATTTGGATTCCAACGGTGGAACTCTTTTTGAACAACTTAGAGTTTAACAGAATGTGTACCAGATATCTGTAACATGTATTGTGGGATGGAAGATGAGGTCAAGGGGTGGTGGTTAAATGAATGGACAGAGAGAGGAAGGGTGGGCCAATGCAGTCAGTATATTCAGTGTACTACATATTTAAAAATGGAACCAGGTAAATAGGATTGATGAGATGGAAAAGATGGGAAAGAGTGATGAAAGGATTGTTACTGGTCCAGATGAATTTTACTGACAAAGTAGCAGGTTGAATTTAAACCACTTCGTAAAACTACTTAAAGATAGTTTTAAAAATTAGAAAAAATAAAATTTTTGGTTTCCTGGTGATTGAAAACATAGAAATCTGAATGATCGGATTTGATTGTTCAAGGGAACTACAGACACTCAGTAAATGCATGGGTAAATATTTGTAGGTGAAGTTTACATCCTAAGAAAGAAGTCGTTTAGAGGGAGGATTTTAGTCCCATTCTTTAATACACAAAACAGGAATAGATACAAGAATATTTTCTACTGATTCAGCTACTTTGCTACATACATTCTGAATGCACATAAGCATTTTACTTTGTCCTAACTTGCAATACAGAGAATGCATTGATGTGACCATAAGGGTTTCCTCTTCCTATATTATTGCACAATGACATTTGAACATTAATTTTTTCATTTGTATAAACATGATTTAATTCTAAGCATTTCTAAATAACAGGTGGAATACAAGTCAAAAATGAAAAGACCAGACTATCTTTGAATTCTCTGAAACCAAGACCAGAAAAGGCCAAATACAAGCCATTTTGGGGGAAAATATTCTACCTTGACTTACCTTCTGTCACCATATCTGAAAAACTTCAGAAAGACATAAAGGATCTGGGAGGGGTAAGTGAAAAGTGTACACTCAAATTTTTTTTATCTGTTACTGTTTATCATTAATGAAAAGGTATTTGGATTTTGGAAATGCCACTCATATGTGCCTCGCACATATGAGGTCCTAGGTCCAGTCCCTAAAGAAAATAGAAAGAAAGAAAAACATTATCCATTGTAGGCTGACAAATTATTCAGGTCTCTCTAGTTGGTAGTCCAATGTAACATTCCTAAAATGTAAGAAATAAAACTCACCTTGTCCTAGTAAACTGCTCATTTCCTTCTCATTGTGATGTTATGTTGTCATGTTATGTTGTCTTCCAGATAGCAAGAGCTGCTTGATAATTTAATTATTAAAGAACTACATATGTACATATAGCCCATTTTATTTGTGGATGTATTATGTAGTTCTGATTGAGCATAGTCAAAAGTAAGTGTAAAAAATAAAAAATATCAAAAATGAAAATTGAAGGTTATCATGTGTGCATTACACAGCTCAGTTGACAAAAATCACCTTGGGATCTGCAGAGTGCTCCCCTGTCCTTAATTTTATAAAAATATGCCTTTCACAAAAGTGAAAACGCAAGGTAAAGCAATTATAACATATCTGCCCCAATCCAAAATGGTGAAATATGCTTAATTTAAGTGACAATTTTAGATTTGTTGAAAGGTAGATTTGTTAAAACACAGCATGTCTTTAACGGAAGTTTTGTAGTGCTACCAAAAATGAATCAAGAATCCTAAGTCCCCTACCGAACTCTCTATATCCTGAGTGTACATAGTTTTTACTTATTCTATAAAGGCTACCGCTTACCTTGGGATCATTAAGTCATCAGAATGAATGTTATTAAGGGAACAAAATTTTGGATTAATTTTTAACCTTTCCTACCTTATATGTGGATTAGATGGTTAGGAAACTAGAAAACTGAAGCAAAATTCTAAGATTTCTTTGAATTAAGGTTTATACTGGCTGAATGCTAACAAGTGAAGTGAATAGATTTTTCTGTTTTAAAAGTTCCTGCTAGGTCTGGGAATGAGGGCTAGTGGCAAGAGTGCTTGCCTCGAAAGCATGAAGCCCTAGGTTCGAATCCTCAGTACCACATACATAGAAAAGGCCAGAAGCGGCGCTGTGGCTCAAGTGGCAGAATGCTAGCCTTGAGCAAAAAGAAGCCAGGTACAGTGCTCAGGCCCTGAGGTCAAGCCCCAGGACTGGCAAAAACAAAACAAAAACAAAAGTTCCTGCTAGGGCCGGGAATATGGCCTAGTTGGCAAAAGTGCTTGCCTCGTATATATTAAGCCCTAGGTTCGATTCCTCAGCACCACATATATAGATAAGGCCAGAAGTGGTGCTGTAGCTCAAGTGGCAGAGTGCTAGCCTTGAGCAAAAAAGATGCCAGGGTCAGTGCTCAGGCCCTGAGTGGCTTAGGCCTGTAATTTTAGGCACTTAGAGGCTGAGATCTGAGGATCTCAGTTCAAAGCCAGCCCATGCAGGAAAGTACTTAAGGTCTTATCTCATTAACTACCATAAAGCCAGAAGCACTAGACTTGAGCACAAAAGCTCAGAGATAGCACCTCGGCCCTGAGTTCAAGCACCAGCACGTGCACACACACACAGATACACAGAAAATTCCTATTAGACTAAGTTTAGCAACTTTGATTATACATTTTACTCTCAGACTACAAACTCACAATATTTAAGTTTCCTGAAAGTATTTGTTGTCATATTTTACTGACCTATATTTGAAAAGTTTTTTGTTTTTGCTGTTTATTTTCATATATGAATAGTCCCATATTTATAATAGGAGTTACACTAATCATAATGCCTATCTGACTGCATTTCTAAATGTTTAGTAGCTCTGCCACCATTTTCATATTATCCACCAAGGATGTGTTATTAATCTGTTAAAGGCTTTATGCTAGGGTAAAGATTTCTTTATTTTAGAAATGAAGTACTTGAGGTCCAAAGAAGTTACAAGACTGATCTAATCAGATCAGACCTTCTTAGTATTCCAGATTAAAACATACCACAATTCTGATCCTTTACAATGGCTGCACTGTAGCTGCTTGATACACGATTTTCCAGCTTTCTTAGATATAATGATTAGTCCGTTAACTCTAGGTTTCATTTTCTAAATTAGTGATATTTTATTTGTTTTTAAGATGTGGAACCCTTTAGAAAAATCATATTCAGAAGTCCAAAATGGAAAACCTATACAAAAGAACTCTGGCTAAAGTAGTAGCACAGTTGGCTGTGATAGGAACCCTGTCTTCCCTTCCCTTCTTGGTCCTTTCTTCCTTTTCTTTTTGTTCCTTCCCTACTCTTACAGTTCTTGTGTTTTCTTCCTCATTTCAAAAGTTCCTGTGTTTCTTTAATTAGACAAAGTTTTAATTAGTAATGTCATTTATAGTAGTCTTTAGGCCTTTTGATTTTTATACACTTAAAATCTCTATCGTAAAATGGTTTCAAGTACCTTAATGAGTATATTAAAAGCATGTCTTCAAACTTTTTTCTAAAAGTTGTAAGTTTCCAGTTTAATTTTACTTGTTAACTTTAAAAAGAATATCTCTCTTCATACTGTCTTTCCCATGTAATTCAACAATATTCATTTTCTCTAAGTCCTGATTTCTGTCTCTTGAAAAAACAAACATCAAAAAGAGGAAGTTACATGGCTCAGATGATAGAGCACTTGTTTAGCAAAAGCCCTGAGTTAAAACCTCACTACTGCCAAAGGGGAAAAAAAAGATACAACAAGTGGAACTTCATTCACAAATTATTCCACCAGTGTTATACCAGCACTGCTTTCAATGTTGAGGATATAAAAATAAGTAAGATAAAGTCTGCTTTGTAAGAATTATCAGTCTAGCAGGAGCATTAGACAATAATTTATAGTAGAGTATTGTGACTGTTTCAATAGAAATATATAGACATTGCTATTAGAATTCATAGATGAAAATGACATCATAGGCGAGGAATCAGAAAAGATGGTACACCTGGATCTTGAAGACCTAGTAGGAATATACCAAACAAAATGACATTATTTAAAGACATTATTTAAAATACTTATCTGTATGGTTTGTGCAACTTCTAATTTTCCAACATATCTTGAGCTTGGTATTTAGAAGATGAAACAACAAGAAACAAAGTATGTTAAGGTCATGTTATAAAAGGTATTGTATTCACAACTAGGGAGTTTCAACACTGGTTTTAGGAAATAAAGATATCTACATGCAAAAAAAATGTAGACCATTAACTTTTCATCATATGCCAAAGTTAGATTAAAGATCTAAGTGTACAAAGTAAAATCTTAGTAGAAAATATAGGGTGAAATCTGGATTTCCCCCATAAAAAATCATTGGATTTGGCAATGATTTATTGGATATGATTCCAAAGCCATATACAATGAATGAAAAAAGTACATAAATTGGATTTTAGCCAAAATTAGAAAATCTTGTGGCTCAAAAGAAATTATAAAGTGAAACAATAACTCAGAATAGTAGAAACTTTTAAAATTTTATATCTAATAAGTTATTAATAGGAGGAATAAATAGACACTTTTTACAGTTATACAACAGAAAACAACTCAATTTTAAAAATGGTGAAAGGGCCTACATGTATTCAAAGAAGAGTACTAGTAGCCAGCAAGCATGTAGAGCTGCGCATCAGCCCAGTCATTAGGATATTACAGATCAAATCCACAATGAGTCACTCCCATTTGTGTAGCTGGTATCAAAGATGAACAAGAACATAAGTAGTTGGCTTAGTGGGGGTGGGCTCAGTTCCTCTAATCCTAGCTACTCAGGAGACTGAGATTAGAGGATTGAGGTTCAAAGCTAGTCCAAGAAAAAATAAATAAATAAAAATTCTGAGACTCTTATCTCTAGTTAATCAGCAAAAAACCCCAAAGTAGAGGAGTAGCTGAAATGGTACAGTGCTAACCTTGAAAAAAGTAAAGCTAAATGAGAATGTAAAACCTAGAGTTCAAGCCCTAGTACCAGCACATAAAGAATGGAAGAAAAGTACAAGGATGTGGAGAAATGCATCTCTTATGCCTTAGTGGGGATATAAAATGGGACAGCACTATATAAAACAGTTTGGGTGGTTTCTGAAAAAGTTTTTCAACAATTCTTTTCTGTTTATTCAAAAGAATTGTAATATGGATATTAAAAAGGTTTTGCATACTCATATTAATACTAGCAGTATTCAAAATAGCCAGAAAGTGGCAAATAGGAAAAATGATCCACAATTAAATGAATAAGCAAAACACTGCTAATACACAAAATTGATGTGTAGTAATAAAAGCAATGAAACTACCACATGCTACAATGTGAGTAAATCTTAAAAATATTTTGCTAAGTGAAAGAAGCCAAGTACAGAAGCACAAATAGAGGACATTGCTTATGAGTGTCTTAACTCATTTTCTCTTGATACAACTGAATATCATCAACTGAGTCATAAGGATTGAGATTCGTTTCTCCACTTCTGCAGATTGAAAAGTTCAGGCTTAAGTCATCTGCATCTGATAATATCCTGGCTGGTAAGTTTCTTGAGTAGCACAGAATATTTCATAGTGACTAATTACACTAATTCAGATTTATCTTTTCAAGGTAATAGTCCTATTGGATTAAGACCGTGCCTCCCTTTGCCCCTGGCTTTATTTGCCTTTAAAGCGTCTAGTTCTTAACACCATAATTAGATTGAAGTTTTCGCCCTCTTAATAATACCTCATATTGGAAATTAAATTCTAACATAACTTTTAGTGGAAGATAGTCACACCATAGCAGGAAGGTACCTAGAGTAACCAAATTCATAGACAATGTAGAATAGATGGGGAGATGGGGAATAAAGGAGTGATTGATATTAAAGTTTTAAGATTAGCATCCTGAAAAAGTTCTGGAGTGGACAGTAGTGATAATTGTGTAACATTGCAAATAACTTGTTACCATTGAATTATACTCTTAAAAATGATTAAACTGATGTTTTATGTTACATTTGGTTGCTAGTCTTTGAATTTGTAATTTTTGGAACAAATACATGTGTATGCTTTATTAGCTGTCTAATAAAACTGAATTACTGGCTGAGCAGGAAAAAAGGAAGTAATTTGCATTTAATTAAGTTTAATCCTCTTGACAAATTCTGAGTAGTGATTAAATGAAATTAGCTTATCAGTTAAACCTCGCTTTATTTTATTATTCCCTTTTATAGTATGAGATTCTATAGAAATTAAAGCTGTCTGAAATATTTTTGGAAGTCTTAAACACAAGTTAATGATTATTGATGACAAATACCTTGTTCTGTTTAGTAGTGTTTTTACTCAGCATCTGTTTATTCTAATTCTAGGGGTTGAACTCAGTACTGGCTTGCCTACTCAGGACTGGTGCTCTGCTTTCTTGCTAGTTAATTGGAAATGGAATCCCAGAGACTTTTCTGCTTAGCCTGACTTTGATTCTCTTGATTCTTTAAATCTCAGCTTCCTGAGTAGCCTACGATGCAGACATTAGCTACCTATAGGCATCAGTGAGCATATTTTTGGGGGTGTGTGAACCACTTTTAGGGCTTGAGGTTAGAACTTGGGTACTGTACCTGAGCTTTTTTTGCATAAAACTGGCAATTACCCCTTGAGCCACAGTATGCTTCTGGCTTTTTTGTTGGTTAATTGGAGGTAAGAGTTTCATGTATTCTTGCCTGGTGTGGCTTCAAACCCTGATCCTCAGAGCTCACTCTTCTCAGTAGCTGTGTGAGCCCAGCACCTGGGTTGAATTTCATGTATCTATTTTTCATCTGCTGAGAATCAAATTCACAGCCTTGAGTTCATTCAGCTCTTGCTCATGGCTGGAGCTCTATCACTTGAGTCATGTCTCTAGCCCAACTTTTTGCTCATTAGTTGGAAATGGAGCCTTGAGGAATTTTCTGCCTGGGATAGATTCCAGATCTCAGCCTTTTATGTAGCTAGGACTATAAGCATGAGCTACTGGTGTTCAGCTAGTATGTATTTTAATAATATTTGTATTATTGTTTTCTACTTAATTATCCCTCCTTTAGATATGGGTAATCTACAGAAATACTGGCTTTGGCTAGCCATTTATAAATTTCAACATGTAAAGCGGTTATTTTCAAGTGTTTTAGTGAGGGAACTATCTTCCATCAAGCTATTTAAGTTCATTAAATTTAAACCTTTTAAGTGGCTTGATCACATTTTAGGTGCTCAGTAGGCACATAGAGCAACTTATTACCATACTGGATAGTGTAAACTGCTTAAAATACAAGATTGACTCAGGATATCTTGTGTTCAGGTTCTTTCATTTACTACTGGAGTGACTTCAAGTGTCTTCAGTTTTTTCCTCTGAAAAATGTGGATAATATGTGGACAATATTCAGGAATTACATGGTTTACATTAGTTAGGGTAAAGGACTTCAGAATAATAGCACATGTCATTCTTCTGTTATTTACCATTATACTTCCTTAGAACCCTTTCTTAAAAATATTTTTTTTCCTTTAGCGAGTTGAAGAATTTCTCAGCAAAGATATCAGTTATCTTATTTCAAGTAAGAAGGAAGCAAAATATGCACAGACATTGGGTCAAATCTCTCCTGTTCCAAGTCCAGAATCTGCATATACTGCAGAAACTACTTCACCTCATCCCAGCCATGATGGAAGTTCATTTAAGTCTCCAGACACAGTAAGTCTGTTAAATAAGCTGTGAGGCTTTCAGAAAGGCTAAAATATGAGAATCTCATACTTTTCTTTTTCATGAGACAGTTTTACTGTGTAGTTCGGGCTGGCTTGGAATTTTTGGTCCTTCTCCCTCATTGTCACAACTTGTAGGACTAGAGGCATATGTCACTCATTTAGTTCATGATTTCTAATAGCAGGATGACAAAACTATTGTAAACCTATAACTTTGTTTTTCAAATAGGTTACTATCTTTTAGAAAGGTACTTTTCCTTAAATCATACAGAATAATTGTATCCTGATTTGTAATATTTACTCCTGGATGACTTATTTTTCAGAGTAACGCACAACTGAAAATTAATAAACTCTTTGTTATAAAGAAGAAATGGAAAGCTATTTCAAATATCAAAGTAGAGATAAGAAAATTGAGCAAATATAGCTAGCTGCCTTTTTTCCTATATCCAGCAAAACATGAGTTTTTATTTTTTTGAATGGTTGATAAGGGATAGTAAAATCAAAATTATATTTTATGAGAAACCATTGAAGTCCAGATTTTATTGTCCATGAAGTATAAAACCTAGAACACAACCATAACCACTTTTGTAGGTGTTTCTTATGGTTGCTTTTGTGTTTCTCATAGAGTTAAGTGATTGTGATAGCATCAAGTCTTGTAAAGCCTAAATGGGACCTGTCTGGCAACTGGTTGCCAATTCTTCTTACAGAATTACTGATGTCATATTTGTTCTATTCCATTGGCCAGACATTGATAGATAAAAAATTTAATTAGAGGAAGAGATTAGGAGAAAAAATATTTAACGTAAAATTTTAGAATATAATGTGAACATATTAATTTTAAAACATCCTATTCAAGTGATTACTATAGCCATGTGGAAAGTAGGGAAAATGAGGATGAAACTGATAGAGAAGAGACAATGTAGAAGAAAAAGGAAGCCTCATGCATTCTGTCAGCTAAAGAGCATGTTGAAAATAAAAGTTGGACTAACACTGGTGAATCATGCTATAATCTTCGCTACTCAAGAGGCTGAGCTCTGAGTATCAAGGTTCAAAGCCAGCCCATTTCAGCTACCTTTAAGTAACAACAACAAAATGCATACAAGGTTTAGGGTTTTTTCTTAAATTTTTATTTCAATAAGAAACTTAAGATTATAAACTAACTTAAAAAAAAAGTCTAGTGAGGAGTCTAAGATCTGAAGGTCTAGGTTTGAAACTAGCCTGGGCAGGAAAGTTAGGCTCTTACCTCTAACCACCAGAAAACTACTAATGGAGCTGTGGCTCAAAGTGGTAAAGTGCTAGCCTCTAGCATAACAGCTTAAGGAAAGCACCCAGACCCATGACTGACAATAAAAATTTGAAGGAAAAAAATAGTCTAGTGGAACTTATGTATTTTATTTTTCATTTGTCTTACTTAGTTGTTTTGCCAAGATCCTAAAGAAGATTCTTTCGTTTCATTAGCTATTTATGTTTCTAACCTTTACTGCAGTGAAGCAATTGCAGCTCTTTCCCTTGTAGTTAATTTTTTGTATTATTTTTTAAATAGTTGTGCAAAGGGATTTTGATTAGACATGTCAATTTGTCTATACAATGCATTTTGATCAGTGTCACTACTTACCATTCTACCTCAATATACATCTATCTCAATATATATCAATATATTCCAAATCCACCCATCATCTCAAACTTCCTACTTCCATTTTCACATAAATATATTGAGTATTACGACTGTGTTCACCCACTGTTTCTCCATTCAACTGTACAATTCTTAAAGTGTGTCTTCTTTGGCTTTTCTATAGGTATATTTGAGCCGGGGAAAACTGTTAGTTGAAAAAGCTATCAAGGATCATGTAAGTAGGAACCTTAAGAGTTTGCCCTACATATTCTATCATTAAAAATTCAGCTGGAGGGGCTGGGAATATGGCCTAGTGGTAAAAGTGCTCGCCTCATATACATGAAGCCCTGGGTTCGATTCCTCAGCACCACATATATAGAAAAATTCAGCTGGAAGGGGCTGGGAATGTGACTTAGCAGTAGAGTGCTTGCCTTGTGTGCATGAAGCCCTGGGTTTGATTTCTCAGCAATGCATAGACAGAAAAAGCCAGAAGTAGCACTATGGCTCAAGTGATAGAGTGCTAGCTAGCCTTGAGCAAAATGAAGCCAGGGACAGGACTCAGGCCCTGGGAGTCAAAGCACCAGGACTGGCAAAAAAAAAAGAAAGAAAAGAAAATTCTGCTGGAAGTTATATATACCCTTGAAATACTCTTGCCATTCATTTTTAACAGGAAATACCTGAGTTGCAATGTGCCTCATTTTATAAAGAATGTAATCTTTTTAATGGAGAAACATCGCCATCTTGTGGCCTTTTAATGTGTTACTGAAAGCTTTTAAGATTTGCCTTATAGTACATACTAAATTGCCAAGAACATAGAAATATTTTGTGTTATCTTAGAGATGCCAAAAGAAAAGATATAGTCTTTACTGCTGCTAAAACTCTATAGGGACTTTTATGAATAACCACTTCAGAGGCATAAAGCTTTAAATAAATAGCAGTTTCCTAGACAAACTCTCAAACTTCTTTTTTACAGGATTTTATTCCTTCAAACAGTATATTATCAAATGCCTTGTCATGGGGAGTGAAAATCCTTCATATTGATGGTACGGATCCTAAAATTGTCTTTTGAAGTTTTATAAGTGCCCATATCCACCCTTTGGTTCCCTAGGTACATAATGGAAATCTTGGGGTTTTACCTATAATAGTAAATCGTTCACCTATCACAGTAGTGAGCCAAGTGTTGTGGTGAGCATCCTGACAGGCATAGATAGCAAGATTCAAGTCCTTGGCAAAAATATAATAGTCTGATCAAGAACTTAACCAAAAGGGGGAGGAAGTATTGGTCCAAATGGTAGAACATCTGCCTAGCTAGTGTGAAACTCTTGAGTTCAAACACTAGCACTACCATAAAAAGGGTGTGTGTGTCCCATTTTACTCCAACAATAAAATGCTGATGGTTAGTTGTTCTTTCTTTTAATAAGATATTAGATATTACATTGAACAAAGGAAGAAAGAATTGTCTTCACTCAAGAAATCAGGTCCTTCTGAAAGAGATGTGGTATGTTGTTGTCTTTATAATTTTATGTATTATGCAGTTTCTTTGTGATATTTCCTTATGTACATATGAAAGTAGTTTGATAAAATTGTTGTCTTTAAAAAAATTTTTTAAGCTACTTTTTAAAAGCCATGAGCCAGATTTCATGGTGGCTCACATCTGTAATCCTAGCTACTCAGTTGGCTAAGTTCTGAGGATCACATTTTGAAGCCAGCCTGGGCAGGAAGGTCCATGAAGCACTTACCTACAATTAATCAGCAGTAAGCCAGAGTTAGAGCTATGGCTCAAGTGGTAGAGGTCCTTGATTAATAAAAGCTCATGGCCAACACCAAGGCCCTGAATGAGTACAAGCCGAAGGACCAGCACAAAAATAGAAAAGAAGCCATCAGGGGGTCAACATTTTATTTATATGTGTATAAATTTTTGCTGCAACTTAGAAGACATTGATATAATATCCCAGCAGTAAGTTTGTATATTACATGAATGTTTCCAAATTGATGTGTATGATTGAACGTCAGGATTATACTTTAGGAAATAGAAGTAGTTCCTGGGATTAAGGCATACTTCTTTTTGGTGCCTCTCCCCCTTTTGTTATTAAATATTTTTATTTACGCTATAGAAAAATGCTAAAATTGGTTGATAACATAAATTTCAAACACAAATTATGTACCTGTTCTTGGAAGATAAATAAGGCATATGCTTTTTGATTGCTCCTGATGATATAACAAAATATGGATATTTGTTAAACTACCATATAGAGTATTGTACCCTGTTAGACTCCCTGTTTCCATATCTTCAGTCTTTTGCCTAGTTTTTTTTTTATTGAAGCCTTTATACGTATTCAACTCATTTCCATTCTTAAAACAAATACAATAACACTTCCTTCAGTTCCATACCCCTGTATAATTATTGCTCTATCTTTATAATCTCTCTCGATACTTTGAGATTTCCACTCATACTTCCCAATCATTTTCAACCTGCAAGTTATGAATCTCCCGTCAGATTTGCCAAATCACTTTGACCCTCCTTGAACTTCTTCTTTTCTGGATTTTTTGTCATCTCTTAGCTTTTCTCTTGATTCTCATGTTTTTCAAATCACTTTTCAGTGATCTTTTTCTTCATTCTATCCTTCAATAAATGGAATTGAAAGGAAGTTTCTTAGAGACTGTATTTTAAGTCATGAGCTCATTGATGTCTTCTGGCTTATACTCGTAAAAGACAAAGCTGAAAAAACTAATCACTAAATTTCTATATAAATTCACACATGCTCAGATTAACTTCTAAGTTGCATATGATAAGGACAGCCATAGCACAAGCATAGTAAGGGATTTGAAAATGGAACTAAATCATTAGTCAAACCATTTCCCAAATCTCACTAATTTATATGTAGTGTCTGTACAGGGTACATACATAGCCTTATCATGTACATCTTTGAAAACTGAAACAGTATCACAAATGCCAACACCAAGATACTCTTCATGTTAGAATTGTCAGAACAATATTTAAAAGTGAAGGTAAATGTAGAAAAATGAACATAAGTTGGCAGTAGAAAGAAACTATTAAAAATTCAGCAGAAGTGAGAAAAATCTGTTTTCTGAGATTCAGATGGTCTTAGTAGAATATACATGACAATGAAGTGTTAGTAAACTAAAAGAGACAGTCAAGTTGCAGGGAAAGGACTGTTGAATAACAAAATGAATGGAGTCTCAGAGATATGGGATATCAGGGATGTGGTAGGATAATAATCAAGAAATCTTTACTGTTATTAGAGTGTATAGAAAAAGTGGCTCATACCTATAAATCCTAATTACTCTGGAGATGGAGATCTGAGGATCAAGGTTCAAAGCCAGCCTGGGCAGACAAATCCAAGAGACTGATCTCCAGTTAACCAGAAATAAAGGTGTGGGTCAAGCAAGAGAGCATTAGCCTCTAGCGAAAATGGTGAAAGCGTGAGATATCCTGAGTTCAAGACCCAGTTCTGACATGCATATGAGCGTGTGCGCACATACACACACACAAATGAAATGACATGAAATTGTGTTGTTCGGTAATTTTCTATAGTACAGTAGACAAGGTAGTACTTTAGTGTGATCATCGCACTTTTATGTATCTAATATTAGGGTAACTCTGGAAGGAAAGAAACAATTAAAATTAGAAATTCTGTTAGTGTTGTTTATACCACTAAAACTACTTTCATTAATGTTATGGCCAGAATGATGAAGTTGGTATACTTTTAACTAGTGATTGTGCCATTGCTACCAACTTTACAATTAAAGGTTCAAGTTTTGATTCCATTCCACAATCTGCTTGCTCTTTAAGTATTAAGATAGTTTCTTAATGAATGTTGTTCAGAGGTTTTATTTGTGATCAGTGGGGTTGATTGTTCTGTAGAATGTTTATTTCACAATGGGCTGGACTGACAGAAGAGTACACTTTTGACCAATTTCTTCATTCAGTTTCTTTACTGATTTTTTTCTTGACAAGGCTAAAACAGTTACGTAGACTACAAAGTACTTGATGAATATTTTGTAGTATGATACCCTACGAGGTTAAGATCTTTAATTCTTTTTTTCTAAATGAATATATTTAAGTGGTTGTACAAAGGTTTTAACATCAGTTCTTGAATAATCCTTGTAATTCCTTTGGTTGTGTTGATTTTCCCCCTACATAATGATCACCCCCATTTGATACAGTAATTATCCTTTTATGTTTGTCATCCTAAAGAAAAATTGCAATGCCTGTTTACATTATACTTTGACACATAGTATATTATTTATATATTTATTTTCACAAGAATGCAGCCTTTTTATTTTTTGCCATTTAACAAAGCATTTTATGAATACAATACATCTTGATTCAGTGTCACCCCATTTTGACCCATGCATTACCTTTTCAGTTTTGTGATATATACAACAAATTCCTGGATTACGTTCTCCCTACTTTCTCCCTTTGTCTACCCCTCTCTCCTTGACCTCTGCTCCTCCTCTGCATGTACCTGTTTCTTGGTGCTGACTTTGTTGGGCTTTGACCTAGTCTGTTTATTTCTGTTTTTATAGGGGAAAAGAGTTGTTACTGGAACACAAAAAACAAGAAGTAAGTATTTTGATATCTCTATATTTTAATTGCTTTTCTAAACTCAAACTAAGTCACTTGAAGATCTTCTAAGATCATGTAAATGGCCATTTAAGTGATCCAAGATTTTATGGTCATTTTTTAAAACATAGGAAAAATTTATTGCTTAGCAGAAAAATCACTTATATAAAATGTATTTATTAGTTTTTAGTAGTGATATACTTGCTTTTTGTCATAAATTATAATAAAATGTTACTACAGAATTTATATTGTAACATGCTGTTATAAAAATTCATTGAATTATCACCAAGATCAATTATAGTAAAATGTGTTTATTCATTTTTAATAGTAATGTACCTGCTTTTTTATACATTATAAAATGTCTAGCTAGCTGCCAGTGGGCACCTAGCTAATACATAATGCTAGCTAATTAAGAGACTAAAACCTGAAAGATCACTGTTCAAAGCCATACTGAGAAGGAAAGCTCTAGTCTCCATCTTCAATGTAGTCAGCAAAAAGCTGGGCTGGAAGTGTGGCTCATGTTGTAGAGTATAAGCTGGGCAAGTTTGAGGCCCTAGTTTGAATCCCAGTACCATCAAAACACACACACACACACACACACACACACCAAAAAAAAAAAAAAAAACTTCTAGCAATAATATTTTAAATTTCTACTGTAATTTTAAGTTGATGTGTGAAACTTTTTAGACATCTGTAATTAACTAGTATGTGAAAATATATGCTATTTCTATGATCAAAGTTGAAGTTGCTGCTAATACTAAGTATGATTTATTGCTCATTTATAATTGGAGGAAATGTCAAATTATCAGGTATGCATTAGTGTAAATTAATTTTTTTCTATTATAATTCATGTTGCTCCTAAATTCTGTTCATAGTCTCTTTATCACCTCCATTCAGTTTAAGGATCTCATAATATGAAAACTTCTATTCTGGAAATCGGATGACATTGGAAAATAGTTCAACTGAGACTTTATAAACTTTCAACTGGATAGAATTTGGGTTTTTTAAAGAACAGTTTTGTTTACAGAAAGTTGTTGATCTGTGGGTATCTAATAGCGTGTTTTCTGTATCTTCAAGGAGGAAGACTCAAGAAGCCTTTTATAAAGGTTGAAGATATGAACCAGTAAGTGTCCAATCTGTATGATTTCAGTACAATATTAAGAAAATCTTCTATTTCCATTAATATGGCTAGGTTCCCTAACCATTAATTCAAGACTAAATTCAGTTTCATCATATTTGTACATATGTAATTGAACTATTTGATTAAGAGTACTCCTGCAACCAACTCATTTTTTAGTATTTCATATAGTCGTTTTCTGGTTAAATGTAGGTTCCATATATTAAGAGCTACTACTAAAAAGCTGGGCACTAGTGGCTTATGCCTGTGATCATAGCTACTTAGAAGCCTGAGGCCTGGAATAATGAGATTTGAAGTCAGCCCAGGGCAGAAAAGTTCTTTAGACCCCCATCTCTAGTTATCCCAAGGGCTTAGCTCAAATAATAGAACTCCAGCTGTCAAGCAAGAATGGTGAGCAAGCTTGAGGCCTCTGAGTTCAAACCCCTGTGCCAGAAAAAGTAAACAAAATCAAGACAAAAACCCTACATACACTGTTTCAAAGTTTGCTACTGAATTTCAAAGTACTAAACTGAAGATTTCCTAATCCTAAGATATTGACTCATACTTCCCAAATTAATCTGCAGATCCAGTGTAATCCTTATCATGATCCCAATGACTATTTTGTGTTGATGTAAAAAAGAAAACAAAAAAAAACCTATCCTAAAATTAGAATCTTAAGAATCCTCAGATACCCAAAACAATCCTTTAAAAAAGAACAAATCTAGATGTCTCATACTTCTTGATTTCAAAACTTTCTACAAAGCTACAATAATCAGGACATTTGGTATTGGCATTTAGGCAGGCAAATAGATGAGTAGAGTAGAACAGAAAACAGTAGAGTACAATACAATACTAGAAACAAACCATCACATATGATCAGTTGATTTTAACAGGGATAGGAAAGTCATTCAGTTGGAAAAGGGCAATCATTTGAACAAAGATTGAACAGATACCTACATACAAAGAATGAAATTGGACCTTATGCCATACACAAATATTAACTCCAAACTGTATCATAAACATAAAACTGTAAAGTCTTAGAAGAAGTATTTACTGATATTTAATTTGGTAATGATTGTTTCTTAGATATACAAAAAGAAGCGACAATTCAAAAGAATTAGACTTAGAATTATAAATTTCTACATGTCAAAGAATAGAATATAGTATAAAGGTAATCTAACAAATGGAAGAAGGTATTTATAGCTTTTCTAGTAAGGGATTCATATCCAAAACATATTTTAAAAATTCTTACAACTCAAAAGATACCATTAGAGCAATAAAATCTAAATAATAATGACAATTCCTATTTCCTATGCTTTAATATAGCTACTACCCAAGATAAATAAACATATATCAGCTGTATACATAGTTAAGTATATATACACTAAAATGTAAAACCATCCAAGTTCATCAGCAAGTGTGTAAGTAAACAAAATGTAGCTTAAATGTATGTATATATATGTGTGTACATTTAAAGAAAATGAAATGAGCCTTTAGGAAATCATCTTAAGTGAAATGAGAGTGGAAATGCTCCATTATCCCACCAAAATGAAATGGGTAGAAAAATCAAATTCGTAAGACCAAACCTGATTATGGTTGTCAAAGGTTGAGGAGAAAAGAGGAATTCTTAATGGCCACAAACCTTCAATTATAGGATAATTTTTTAGAGGTGATTCACAGTGTTATGACATTATCAATACTTAACATGACTAAGTGGTACAGTTTTAAGTAGTTATGTTTATGTTGTATATTTTGTTACAATTTGAAAATTTCACTTACATGACCCCTATTCAGTTTCTATTTCAGATGAATTGTATGATTTTGAAATATAAGACTTTTGAGGCATCTTTATTTTATAGTGAAGAAGCTCACATGTTTTTCTTTTTTTTTCTTTTAGACTGTATAGGCCATTTTATCTTCAATTTACCAATATACCTTTTATAAACTATTCTACTCAGAAGCCCTGCAGTCCATTTGATGTAGATAAGCCATCTAGCATTCAAAAGCAAACTCAGGTTAAACTAAGGTTGGTTTGAATCATCACTTTTAGAAGAAATAATTACAGTACTTCAGTTTATGCCATGGTAGTGGTAATTGTGTGTTTATAGACATTATTTTTGCTTACTTTCATATGTACATTTTTAATATCTGTATCTATTGTGAAACATGCCATATTTTACTTTAGACAGCTGGGTGGGTGTGCTTAAAGTATTTGCAAATAATAAAAATGTTGTATTTGTCTGAAACAATGTAATATTCCCCAGAAGTCTGCAAATTATGGCAAAATTTATACATAGTAACCTAGGATGATTTCAAGTTATTCCTTAGGGCTAGCAGTAATTTTTTTTTTTTTACCATGTACCTCTTATTACCAGAATCCAAATGGAAGGCCACAAATGTGGTGGATCCTCAGTTCAACTCCATTTGAAAGAGAAGAAAAAAAAAGGATATTGTGAATGTTGCTTACAGAAATATGAAGATCTTGAAACTGTAAGTGTGATTTCTTACGTATATTGATATTTCTAAAATGCTGAATAGTATCTTATTTGAATGTTATGTTACTGTTTCTGATTTCAGTTGTAAACTGGACAAGTACAAATAATAGAATGTTTGTGTGTGTGTGTGTGTGTGTGTGTATGTGTGTGTTTACTCCTAACACTGGTTGCATACACAGGGTAAAACATTCTACTTGTTAAGACTGTATAGGAGGGTACTAATATTGAAAAAATATACATTGATCACTGCTGGCTATAACCATTGAACAAAAGAGACAGATTCCCAATCTCTGTGATGATTGCCTTCTGCAGTGCTAGAAAATGTGATCTTTCACCACATGATGAAAAGTATCCCTAAAGATATCACTGCTATGACAAGACATAAAAAAAGAATGAAGGACTTTTTGCCATTTATTTAGACTAGACAGGAGTACCTAACTGATAAGCTGATAGCTGATAAAGTGGAAACCATAAAAAAAATAGTATAATAAAAATTAATATTCAGATAAGTAAAAGAGGAAATCTTGAACTGACTCATGTAATCAAAGAACATCTGATAGTGGCCTGGACTTAGCAGTGGCAGAAGTACCTAGACATGTTCAAACTATGGATATATCTTAAAGGTGGGACTAAAAATCACTA
This sequence comes from Perognathus longimembris pacificus, assembly GCF_023159225.1. Lineage (NCBI taxonomy): Eukaryota > Metazoa > Chordata > Mammalia > Rodentia > Heteromyidae > Perognathus > Perognathus longimembris. The sequence continues at coordinate 113,308,017 of NC_063162.1, forward strand.
ATAGATTTGCTGCGAATGACAAATGATGACTCAAAGGACCAGAGCATTTAAGTAATTTAAATAATTTCTCATTTATATACTGATTGTAAAAGAAGAATTGAAAATTGAGGACTCTTTCTGGAGGTAGCAGAAACAGAAATACAAGAATTAGAAAGGCACATTAGATAAAAAGTTTTAGAGATTGGGATTATCATAGTTTGCAAGCTAATAAAAAAGCAGCAATTTTGGATCCACATTGCCCAGGTTCAGTACTGGCTTCCTGACATACAACCTTGGACAGAGCCTAGCACATGGTGTTTAGCTTATTCTTAAATGTTTCTTCAATTTGAGTCTTGTATGTATACTTACAGCATTTAAATGTGGTCAATTTTTTTTTAACTTTTGTCTTCTAAATTCTTGTATTTCATGGATTGTTACTGTTACTTTATAATACTTTTTAGTAATACTCCATATATGCTCTCTACTACTAAGTCTCAATTATATGATAGCAGAGGGAAAAGTGTTTTCCAAAAGCACTAGCATACACTAAATGTTGAATGTTACAGTGACTTTACTGGTTTCTCAGAAGTCACCTTTATCTTACCTCTTAACTGATTTTGGAGCCTAGTAAAGGATTTTTTTCTTTTTTTTTTTTTTTTGCGGGAGGAATGGAGTAGTAGTGTTTGGAAACTAGCTTTAGAGACAAAGAAAACCCATCTGTTGATTTAAAACTATAATTTTGTGTTTTCTTTTGTTGTTTTAGCACCTTCTAAGTGAACAACACAGAAGCTTTGCACAGAGTAACCAGTATCAAGTTGTTGATGATATTTTATCTAAGTTAGATTTTGGTTTTGTGGAATATGAAAGAGACATACCTAAACAGAAAAGGTAATCCTCCACACTTTTAACTTCTACTAGATTATTATATTAATTAGTTCCACTAAAAATAAAACTTGACTTCTTCTTAGAGGGCTTTCAGGACACAAGTATGGTTAAAGAACTATTACCTTCTTCATTTGCTTTCCCTATACTGTCACAGTATTTGCCCTAGATTGATTTTAGTCTCCTTGTTAATATTGTGACTTAGAAAAGAAAGTCTGTGCTAAGGGCCAGATAATTAATATTTTAAGTTTTATGACTGAAAGAGCACTGTTTCAATAGCTCATCTTTGCTATTGTCCATGAGTGTGGCTTTTGCCACAGAGCTTTATTCAGAAAAATAGATTAAAGACTAGAATTTTCCTACAGGCTGCCTAGTTTGCCAGTCTGTTATAGAACCGTATAATTATCAGACTAATAGTCTACAAATTAAAAAGGCTTAAACTTTTAGTTATAAGGAGTGTTTTGTCAGTACTGAGGTTAGAATTCAGGGCTTTCTTTTTACCAGCTATACAAACTTTGTCCTAATTGAGCCACACCTCTACCTGTTTTTAAAGCTCTGGTTATTTTTGAGATAGGGTTGCAAGTAGAATAATAGATATCACTACTATAGTAGATACCACTACTTCCAGGTTCTTCTATTTAAATGGGGTCTTGTGAGTTTTTTGCCTAAATTGGCATAGTGCTGGTATAGAACTTGATTCTCACAGTCTTAGCCCCCCAATGTTGCTGGGATGGTAGGTATGTACCAGTTAGCCCTGCTGTTGGTTGAGATGAAATCCTGAGAACATTTTGCTCAGGCTGGCCTCAAAGCATGATCCTTCTGCTCTTTATCTTGGATTATAATCATGAGTCACTGGTAGCCAGCAATCACAGACATTTTTTAAAAAATTTCCTCCATTGCTTCTATTAAGTCTTGTTTATATTTTCATTAAATATTTCTGTTAAACTCTTATTGATAATATGCACTAATGGTACTAACTTTGAAGTATGAGTGCAGTATTGCTTAATTAAAAGTACATGGTTTTGACTAAATGAGTCCTACTTTGATTATTCCCGTGAACATAAAATTTAAAAATGTTTTCAGAAGAATATTCTGTAGAGTTAATGATAACTCTGATTATTCAATCCTCATAACAACTTTTAGGTTAATCTAAATGTTTAATTATAAATTATCATTATAAATCTTAATGCATGTTACAAATAAGACACTCTAATACAACTTTTCAGTGATTAATTAGAAAAATTTTTGAACCTAGAAAAATCTCAATTTCTGTAACATTCCAAGTGATTGTTCATGATGATGACATTTGGAGAGGAAGCATATTCTGACTATGTAGGACTACTGCTAAGAACTTAAAATTATCTGAAACTGAAGTACAATGCTGAACTGGTAATTTCTGAGCTGATTTTTCCTTCATTATGTTATTATTTCTGTACCAGTCTCACCTGTGGCCAGTTTCTGCACCATCTCTGGGCCTCATAAGAGATGTCCTAAATGGGCTAGTGTTTTATGATTTTCTCACCCATTTACTCAAAGGAAATCTTAAAGTATAAACAAAATGAATACATAAAGGGAACAATTATGGAAGGAGAGGCAAGTGAAATTGTATATTTCTCAATGTTATATATGATAGGTGTTTTGTAAAATGTAATTGGTACCCTTTTAACTTTTCTTACATTGGATCATAATTTAGGTTTGTCTAATGCAAATTGATATCCTAAGAATATCAAGATATTCCATGAAGAAAAATTTGTAGTTCAAATACTTGTGGGATATTTAAACTAATATACCATCTTTAAAAGTATTAAGATACTGAGTTTTTAGCCCACTTTGACACTAATGTTTTTCCTTAAAAATAAATGTGTGTTTCTGCTGTAGGTTTACCCCAAAACCCTCATTGTCCACATTGCCAAGAAAAATGAGTTAAATATGCACAATCTAAATCAGACCATTGGAGTTAGAGAAATTTTCAAGATACTGAAAACAAAATTAGGGTCAAGCCCAAATCTCTTAATATAATTTTACCTTGTTTTACATAGTTAGACAAATTTTAAGTACCAAGTTACAGATATTGGTGAACTCTTAAGAGGGAGAAAAAGAATTTGTATGAGAAGACAGGGACAATAGGATTTTCACTATGTTTAGTTTTGTTACTTTAAAAACATCTAAATTTGGCAATATGCTAAGTAAGATTCATATATATATATATGTTTTTGTTTTTGTTTTTGTTTTTGCCAGTCCTGGGCCTTGGACTCAGGGCCTGAGCACTGTCCCTGGCTTCTTTTTGCTCAAGGCTAGCACTCTGCCACTTCAGTCACAGCGCCACTTCTGGCCATTTTCTGTATGTGTGGTGCTGGGGAATCGAACCCAGGGCTTCATGTATACGAGGCAAGCGCTCTTGCCACTAGGCTATATCCCCAGCCCAGATTCCTATATTTTTGTAATATATTCTAAGTGAGATTTTTAAAAAATATTTCAAAAGATACTAATGTAAGCTCTGAGGAATTAGTTTTGATAGCAATTGTTTTAATATTTTTCTTTTGTTTTTATTAAGGGTAAAATACAGCATTAGATCATTTGCTTCTGTTTCTACAAATTTCCTGGAAAAGACTGAGCCAAAAGAAAAATGTGAATTGGAATATATTTGCCATAAAGATGCCATTGGAAATAATGAAAAGGTGATGAAGCAGAATATTCCACTTGGAGAAACCCAAGAACCTGAACAAAAGCTGGTGTTTCTTTCTGAATCTTTCCCCTGCCTTTCAAATGAATTGAGAGGATTCAAAGATAAAAGAATTAATGAATGTTCTGTCTTAAATGGAACTGAAAATGACATAAAACAGAACTTTAAACAGCTACCTCCATATAAAAATAAACAGGATTGCATTTTTAACACATCTGAACATAAATTAATTGCAAATGAAAATGACTTACAAGATCATTGTCCAACTAGGCTACATTCATATGTACAAGTTTCTCATTTCAATACAGATAATAGTGTGTTTCAACCAAAGAGAAAGTCAAATGTGCATCTTTTTCCATCAAAAGATCTGAAAGAAAAGGACCTTCACTCGACAAACAGGCCTGATTGTGATCTGTCAGCAGTGAACACTTCACAAGAGCACCTAAGGATAAAGACTAAGTCTCCATGCTGTAGTCCTGGAGAACCCAGTGCATGTGACAACAACAGTACTGATGATTTGCCCTCGGGTAGAATCCATCGAAAAGTGAGAATAGTATTAGAACGAAATAAAAAAGAAAATCTGCAGCCAAATGCTGAACTAGATGAGAAAACTGACTTTCTTACTGTACAAGAAGCAAAGAGAATTTGTACTTCGCCAGTACAGTCTTTGTTGGACTTATTTCAGACTAGTGGAGAGAAATCAGAGTTCTATGGTTTCACAAGCTACACTGAAAACAGTGGAATATGTGAAATGTTAGATATTTGGGAAGAGGAAAGTTCAGATACTTTGTTAACAACATTTTTCTCTTCCCCGTCAACTTCTACATTTATTGGCTTTTGATCTTTAAAAATACATATTAAATTTTTTGAGATTTTTCGAACACTTTGTTTATAGAACTATTTATAGTAAATGTTTTTAAGTTTTTACAGAAATGAACACCTATTAAAGAGGATACTTATGATTTATTTTCCATTCTATTGTAATTGTTTCCTGAGAATTATAAAGATACCACTTCATCACTGAAAACTAATGCCAAGAAATAATATGTGGATATAAAATAAGCATCATAAATTTAGTTTTGTCTATTGTCTACTCAAATAGATTTGTATGGTAACATTATTGTCTTGAAATACATATAATTTCATACACAAAGACAATGTATTAGTTTCTATATTTGAATTCGGAAAGGTCATTTTATAAACATTGACACTTGAGAGTGACCCAGTTAATTGGTCCCTGAAAGTATTTTGGCACTGAGGCGTAGCTTATTTAGCTAGAGAAAAAAGCTAGAAGGAACAACTTAACCAAGTTGCCATAGTAATAAATTTTACTCATAATTTCTCTGTTATTCATAATTAACATTTACAAACAATTTTGACAGTGATTTCTTCAAAAATGACACATAATTTGGTATTATTTGATGAAAAAAGGATGACATTGAACTAGAAATAAATTAGGCACTTCATTGGTAAAATTGTGAGGAAATTCATTTGCAAGACAAATTTCTACTTTCATTTTTAGAAAAGCATGTTTTTATATCAGCAAAGGATTTATAACCAATGACTTCTTAGTTTAAATGCTGCTATTGAATATCATGAGTACATTGTTATAAAAATTAGGTTAACTTAATTTTTTGAAAACTTGAATGGCTCCCCAAATGTTGATTATTTGGATAAAGAAATATTGGCTTTTCAACAGCTTTGTTATTTGTATTAGTATCTTACCTAGTATCAGCAACAGTCATTTCAGGCACACATGCAGCCTTGTTTACTCTAAGTTATTGTAGCATTGTCTGTCACTAGTCTGTATATGTTATGTGGATCTATGTCAGGGTTTTTGTTTTGTTTTGTTTTTTGCCAGTCCTGGGGATTGGACTCAGGGCCTGAGCTCTGTCTCTGTCTCTGTGCTCAAGGCTAGCATTCTACCACTTGAGCCACAGTGCCCACTTAAGGCTTTTTCTGTTTATGTGGTGCTGAGGAATCAGAAGCACACTATGGGAGCACTCTACACTAAGCCACATTCCCAGCCTGGCACTTGTGTTTTTATATACACGCCTTTTCAGAAGATCTCTAAGAGTTTTATAACTAATAAGTTAAAAAAAAAAAGACCACCTAAATTTCACATTACTGGGAGCAGTGCTGTTGTAGAAGGCAACCTAAAGTTTATCTGAGTTGTATTGTATAGATGTGGCACCCAGGCAAAGATTTTGAGGTAGAAATCCACCCAGTTGCTTGCAGGTTGTGTATCCTGGCAATAAGGTGTTTCTTTCTAAAGATATGCTATTTGTGTGTGTCTGTGCTGATGTTTGGGGTGCTTGAACTCTGGACTTGGGCACGATCCCTGAGCTTTTCTACTCAAGGCTAGCCGCAGCTCTTCTGGCTCTTTTTGATGATTAATTGTAGAAAGCTGTCTCATGGATTTTCCTGCTCAAACCTTGATCCTTACATCTCAACTTCCTGAGCAGCTAGGATATACATGCATGAGCCACCTGAACTAAGTGAAATAGGAATTGTTAGGTTCATCCAATGTGTTTGGGGGATTTCAGCTACCCCCAGTGCTTTTCTCTTTTAAATCTCTGGTAGTACTTAAATCGGATTTATTTCCCAGGTTTCCCCAGTCTCATGTAAACAAGGTACTATCAAAGTGTTATGAGCTAGATTAGGTAAGGGCCACTAACCTAAGTAGGAGGATTCTGAATTCAAGGGCTAGCCTGGGTTACATAGGAACCTGCCTTCCCTCCAAAAAAACCAGGGCTTGATTAGCCACTACTATATGTACCAGAAGGTGCTTTGAATCGCAGAGATCATTGGCAATTCAGACCCTGTGTGACAAACATTTGACCATCTTTCCCCAAGTAGGTGGAGATTGGTTTGTTTGGGGGAATAATTAGGGTATATACTTGAAATGTGTTACAGGCTCATTATTCAGTCAACTGGTTAGTTTCCCAAGGTGACTTTTTCTATTCCTTTCCTTTCTTTTTCTATTCAACCTGTATTAATAGCACATATGTGAATGAGTTTGTTGGCTATTGTATCCATTTTGCTTCTACAAATGCCATGTCCTATTGAACAACTCCATAACTTTTTGAAGATCAGACTTCAACACTGTTCTCAGGATTATCATGCCCACCCTGATCTATGACTGTTGGTTGAATGGCACAAACTGGCTTAAAGACTTTGTCAATCCCACTATTTTTAAGTCTATTTCTAGCTGTATCTATCACTTGCCCTAGCATACAGGAAGCCAGCACTGCATATTTTAATGTTGGTCTTGTGTTGATGAGTAGTGTATTGTCAGGTACTTCCTAGGGAATAAAATAACATGATGCGATTTCTGGCCTAAATATAGGTTTAAATACTGGTCTAAATACAGGTATCTGCCCTACCATCTACTATGGAAATTATGGCAGTTTCACTTTGCTTAACATAAGCCATCAATTCTTATACAACTTTAAAATTCTACCATCAGCAAGTTTACACCAGATCCTGGCCTCCTCATCAGTATGTCAAATCCTGCATATCAGTAGATCTTCCTCCCAGTCAGCAATTATCAGTATCACCAGTAATTATTGTGTGGAAGATCCCCTTAATCAGGCACACTTGAAATCTAGTATCATTCATCAAAATACTACTTGTTCTTATTCTGAACCATGAATAGATACTCAAATGTTTAAAAAAAAAAAAAAAAGCAATCGTACCAAATACAAGTAACACTGAAACCATTAAGAGATACTTAGAAACTTCCCAGCGATTTATAAACAAAAATATATTGTTAAATATAAATAGTGCATAGGTAAAACAGCTTTCAGAAAAATGAAAAACCTGCAACAAAAATGAAAACCACTTAAAATTTGAGATTTTGCTAAAGAAATTTTACAGCATTATATACTTTCATTAGGAAAGGAGACAGCTAAACCTAAGAGATGTTCTCCATGGAAATGTTTTTGACCCGTTTGAGAAAAGAAATTCCCAAGGAGTATGTTTAGTTCTATAAGAAACCTCCAAAGTTGCTGTACTATTTTACATTCCTGCTGGCTGCTGTAAATTGGGGTTCCTCTTGCTTTGTATCAAAGAACACCAAAATTGGATGTATGTATTTTGGATTTCAGCACCTCAAATAGTTGTGGGATGACATCTCATTGTTTTAATTTGCATTCCCTAATGGCATAGCATGCTGGGTGTCCTTTCATATGCTCATTCGCCATCTGTGTATATCCTTTGATGAGGTGCCTCGAATTTGTTTTCTTTTTGACATGAAATGAGCCCCCCTGGTCTTTTAACTCAAGTTCCTCCTGCCTCAGCCTTCTAAACATTGGGATTATTGGCTTTTGTCACCACTTCCAGCTGTCTTCTGCCCATTATTAAATTAGTTTGTTTTCTGATTGTTGAGTTTTAATTCTTTTTTTAGACACTAGTCTTTTTGAGGGACCAGAGGGGTTCTGGAGGATTGAACTCGGCCTGGGTACTGTCCTTGAGCTTTTGTGCTTCTATGACTTGAGCCAAAACAGCTCCGATCCAGCTTTTTGTGGTTAATTGGAGATAAGAGTCACACAGACTTTTTTGTGCTGCTGGCTTCAAACCTCTACCCTCAGATCTCAGCCTTCTGAGCAGCTAGGATTACTGGTATGTAGGATTACAGGTGTGAGCCACCGATGCCCAGCTAGACACTAGTCTTTTTTTTTTTTTTTTTTTTTTTTTTTTTGTGGCCAGTCCTGGGCCTTGGACTCAGGGCCTGAGCACTGTCCCTGGCTTCTTCCCGCTCAAGGCTAGCACTCTGCCACTTGAGCCACAGCGCCGCTTCTGGCCGTTTTCTGTATATGTGGTGCTGGGGAATCGAACCTAGGGCCTCGTGTATCCGAGGCAGGCACTCTTGCCACTAGGCTATATCCCCAGCCCGACACTAGTCTTTTAATAGGCAATTTGTTAATGTTTTTTTTTCCCCTCAGTCTTTGGGTTTTTTTTTTAATTTTTTTTTGGCATTGTCGTTCATAGAATAAAATTTGTGACTGTAATGTCAGAGGAAGAAGGTAGAGGACCATTGGGGTTCAATTTTTTTCTTTTGCTATATTATGGAATATGATAAATTAATGTCTAATCTATGCTGTTAGCATGTGTTTCAAATCACATTTATATGTCATATAGGATTCTTAAGGGTCTCACTGACTTGAAGATTTCAAGAAACCTTTTGAAATGACAAGCTCCATGAATGTAGTTACCTGAATAAAACACAATGTGTTCTTTTCCAAGAATTTAGGGCAAGGGGGAAAAAGACTCCCTCTCTATATTTGTGAAGCCATTTCTAAGTAATAATTCTAGATAACACAGTTTAGCTAGAACAAATATATGTTCTGCTCACAATAGAGAAGAAAGGAATTCATGTTATGAGTCAAAGATTCAAAACAATGCAAGAGAACCAACCTCCACATCCTTTATTTGTGGATTTGGAATAAACAGCTAGAGAAATAAGCAGTTTCTTATGTCTGGTTTTCAAATGCTGGCTTGAGGTAGGCAGATAGAGGAGAAAGAACAGGTACTGGAAAATTGGCTTAAATCATAATTCAGAAGTGCCTGCCAGACCTTATCCAGGAAGAGATTTTTCTCTGACTTCCTGGGAATGGGTTAAATGTTCTCAATGTAATTAATTACCACATTTTGCCACATTGTATTTTTAAAAAACCTGGCCTTAGTCAACTACCTCAGAGAGCAGGTAACATTCCATGAAGAATTAGTTGTCCAGCCACTGGGCAGTTCATATGGATCCTCAATCCATATTTAGTGACTTATTTACCACGTAGTCAGCATGTGGGTCCCTTTCCTGATCAAAGTAACTGCTAAATTGTGAATAACATCACAGGTTTTGGTTTTGTTTTTAATCAAACGACGTGAATGAATTCCCACTGTCTCAAAGGTAAGTCAGTAATCTTGTTGCCAATAGGCTCTCCAGCGATGACCTCTCTTGGGCACTTTCCCTCCCACCCTCCCTCCATCCCCCCCTCCATCCCTCCCTCCAGTGTGCAGGGCGTAGCTGATCTGCGCGTTGGTGAAGATTAGCAGGAGTGGAAACTACATTTCCCAGCTGATGTTCTTGCGTGCGCCCCTGCCGGTGAGCGGGGAACGAATACACGGGGTGCTCGCTCCCCACCGTGCGCTCCTCACCCGCCCGAGCCTCTGCGGGAGGATGAGGTGGGAGGCGCTTGAAACCACTTAGCTACCAACCGCCAATGCTGCAGCACTCGCTCGCTCCCCGCCCCCCTGCCAGCGGAAGCGCCCGCGGAGCACAATGCAGCACTGAGGCAGCGCCGCGGTGGAGGCTGCAGCTCCTTGGTCCGCTGCAGCATCGGCCTGGGCTGGGAGGGGGCGGAGAAAGGCAGCGGGCGGGCTCCGATCAAGGGAACTGGACGCAGCGGCCCGGGCATGAGAAGCTAAGCACCTGAGGCAAGGCGGGCAGACAGCAGCATCATGCAGGCAGCGGCGGCTGCGCCCGTGCCCTTCTTGCTGCTCTGCGCCCTGGGGACCTGCCCCCTGGCGCGCTGCGGCCGGCCAGGTAAGTTCTCCACCCTGTGTGGCTTGGGGTCCTGCTATTTTCTGGGTATCTCTGAAGACCCTGGGCGCACTGCAAAGGGACACCTTTATTTCCCAATGCGCGGGGAGAATTCTTCTTCTTCTTCTTCTTTTTTGGAAGGATGCTGAGAAGAAGCAAAAATACATGTGGGGGGGGGGGGAGGTCGGGGGCGGGGGCATCTGAAGCCTGGAGTCAGAGGCCTGCGAGCAACGGGGGAAAGGGTTGGGAAAGGGCCCTGATGCTGTGTGCTCTCAGCTGAGCGGGTCCACTGCTTTCCAGCTGGTGTCTCCATGTCCTTTCCAGATGGGGTCTAGGAGGGAGGAGGCGGCGGGATCTTCATCGGGGGAGATGCGGGAACGCAGGATGGAGGACAGTGTGATTCAGGATCATTATTTTTGCCTTTTCTCTTCTGTCTCTCCCCCCGCCCCCCCCCCCCCACACTTTCCTGCCTGGAAGGAGACGCCTCGCTGACAGAGCTGGAGAGAGGGAACGAAAACCGCTTCCAGGGGCGCCAGAGCATCGTGCCACTGCGCCTCGTCTACAGCTCCGGCGGCGAAGACGAAACTCGGCACGACCAGCTCAACACGCGGGTGCGGGGCGACCCCGGAGGCCGGCAGGTGAGAGGCGAGGGGCGGAGGGGTCGGCGGCGCAGCCCGCCCCCCCCCCCCACCCCGCGACCTTACATTTGCTCTCGGTTGCCCTGGAGACGCGGTGTAGTGAGTGAGAAGCGCACAGTGCGCCCAGTGCAAAAAGAAGGAAGAAAACGGGGGGTGCAAAAAAAATACCCAGAGCACAGGCCCAAGGCTTGACTTCTGAGGAGTCGGTGCCAGATGCCCCCAGCCTTATGATAATCTTAAAGAAAGGGAGAAGGAAGACCCTCTCACCTTAGTAGCCAGGAGAAAAACCATACAGATTCTCACCTGAGTAGTCAGGAGAAAGCCATACATTCGGAGGAGGTTGCATTTAGGAAGAGTCTGCATCACCATTGTTGTTGTTTGAATCCTGCTGGAGAAAACTTTGCAACTCAGGATTGATTCTGTAGGGGGGAAAAAAAAAAGAAAGAAAAAGGAGCCGGGGAGGGGGGGAGACGACTATACACTTGTAAGAAACTCAAACTATAAAAACAAAAACAATGTCAACATTCTCTGCTCACTTAGATCTGTGGACTGATCAGAGCTGTGCCTACAAAATCTGTGTCTACAAGAGTGACTCCCCTAACTTCTTCCTTGATGTAATTAGGCTGTGTTGTTTAGTGAGCGTGTATACATTGTCTTCCAAAACTACCGTATGATTGTTCCTGTGTTTAAATCAATAAAAGATATCTATCGATATGCTTGAACGTTATACTAAAACGTTACGTTTTAGTAAATATTTTTGGAGCCATGTATTTATAGGCATTAATCACACAGTCCACCCACCTGTGAATACATGGGAAATTTAGGAAAATTTTTATAAAATTTACTGCAGTAAAGACAAGTTGGACATCTTTGCATGCGTGAACAGATAAACCACGATGATGTCGTACTTGCAGTAATTTACATGTGGAAGAGATGTGAAAACAGAAAAAAATACTCAAACTATAATTTAGCCACATGATTTTCTTAAAATTACTAATATAAGATAGAAATTAAAAACTACTGTAATGGCCCTCAAAGTTAGATTTTAGTAGTAGCAAACCTTATACTTGAAGTTTGGAATGAAGAACTCTCATTTGAGTTAATGTTTGGTGACGACCTGTTTTCCTTTTGCAGTTATCTTGTGCCCAGGAGGAAACACAAATTTCTTATCTTATTAATTAATAATTATAATTATGGCATACAAAATAAAGATTAATAATTAATTATATGAACTTATATAACATAAAATTTTGTATTATATATTATTTTATATATACAAATATATAATACTATTGTATTATATAGTATATATAATAATTTTTATTTCATATAATTAGAGTTATGTCTATGGAGGAATAGTCTTGTGCCAATTTGTGATCTTTGGCAAAAAAATTCACTCACAGAAGTACACAGAATAATACAGTGAACCCCAAGCTTCAATAGTTACTCATGGTCAGTCTTGCTTTTTCTATACATATTTCTTCTCTTTCCTGTTTTACTTTTAAGCAAATTATATAATTTCAATCGCAATAAATTTTAGTAATACACCTCTGAAAGGTAAAGATTTGTTAAATCCGATATATTTTAAAAGATAAGAATTATTTAATACTATCGAGTAATCAATGTTGAATAATCAATGAAAAACTTTGCTGCCATCTATTTATGAATCTATGAATCTATGTATCTATCTGTCTATTTGAAGCAGAAGATGTCTTGGATCCAAGCAACTTGTAATTCCTACACAATTCATAATTAAGATGAAAAACTCTGGCTACTCTACAAATAGGTAGCATTTAGGTAAACAGCATGAGTAGATCATGAATTCAAGTCAGAACTGGAAGTAATGCTACTGTGTTGTCATGAAAGTAATAATTACCCCACTGCCAGGCACACAATAAGGAACAGTTAGTGTAGCTTCCTGTATGCATCACCTGGGAAGTCATTGCATTTCAACATGCTCTGTAAATTATTGACAAGCTCAACTGAATCTGGCAGTTCAAATCGTAAAAACCTAAGTACCAGAGGAGACCTAAATCTTCTATGGTTAGGAAACTAAATTTTCATGTCCTTTGGCATTTCTGGTTCCCTGACAGCTGTCACTGGACCTGCAAGCACATATTGATTTTATGTGACCTTTGGTATTTCTTTGGTAATTAAGTAGATAAAAACTTGGGGTATCTTAAGATATTTTTTAACAAATTTTTATATTTCAGAAATAAAATCAGGATGATTTTATTCTGAGAGCTCACAAAGCTTATCTCTCTCTATGTGTGTGTGTCTAACGCTAAAAGATCTCAATTTTCGTTTATGTCTCTGTATATATGTATGCATATATGTGTATATGTGCATGTACATATATATGTGTATATCTGTGTAATTATATATATGCATATATACATATATATTCATTTGTTGATTCATTTAAAGGGATTTATTTACCGGGGCACCTGCTATGTAGGAATTTTTATGAAATGCCCAGGGGTTTTGAGATCAAAGACACAGTTCTAACCTTTAAATTGTTCTCAGGAAAGTGGGAAGATGAATTAGTGAATAAGCAATTACTTTTTACCCTAAGGTATGATTTGCTGGAGGTGATTACAGACAGCTGTCTGTTGAAGAGCAGCAGATTGGGTAGGTTGACTGGGGTAGGTGCTGTGTGGTCTTTGTTTGGAGGATGGGCTAGGAATTGGCCCTATTAAGAGAAGGGATTATGTGTATCTAACTGCAGGCCAGCAAGAAGATAGACATGTGTAAGTCCAGGTATTCCAGATTTGTATTTGTGAGTTGCATAGAGCAAAAAGAAGAAAGTAGAGAACAAAAGCTGCACATCTTCCTGACTTACCCAAGACGCGGATTTGTCCAAAAGGCTTTCCAAGGATTTCAGTAAGGAGAATTAACTAGCTACTGTGGGGTAGTCCTAATTGTTAGAAATGAATATTTTAACTTCAAATACTGAGCAAACGTGACTGTTTCATTTTATTCACTGGTAAATGCCATTTGCATTTTTATTGAATTATTTAAGAACTTAGTTTCTATATATTTTGAAAATGTCATATTTATAAAGCACTTAGAACAATGCTGGATATATAGTAAGTAATCTCATATAATAAATAATCTAGAAGCCCGTTAAATGACATTGACTCCCCCAGGCTACTCTAGTACTATTTAGAAATTTTATGGCATTATTGGAATGAACACTGGTAGCCTTATTACTTGAGTTTAACACATTCCAAGACAATAGTTACAAATTACTCAAATTTCCATAACTAAGTGAAATTGAATAGTTCTAGAGAGAAGAGCCCTTATAGGTCATTTATCTTAATTCAGGAATGACTTCTCACCTGGTAGAATCTAGCAGTTGACCTAGAGTAAAGGTCATCAACTATGTATTACTTAACTAGCACTCATGAGACCTATGGTTGCATAACTATCCTAATTTTATTTTCAATGTGTCTGTTTTCATTGCTAAGTGGGAACATAAAACTTATTTTAGGATGAATTTCATTTGGTTCTATTTAAATGGTAACTATGTTGGTGTGAAATAGAGGCTTTGTTAGGTCTATATAGCAAAAAATTTCTTTACTGCATTGTTTAGTTATTTCAAATCAGAAGTTTTGCCTCAAGTGGGATGATCAGCCATACAGAAAGCTTATTGGGCCATAAAGTCTTAGAAATGGTAGAATGGTAGAATCTTGATTATGTGTAACCGTGCTCTCCTCCTCAAGGCTCTCTACCTACTTTGAAATAATTTTAGGGTTGGAAAATAGCACTAGAATCATAAAAATATTTTATCTTTTTCCTTCTGTCTTGATATTACTAATCCTGAATGAATTGTGTGTTTGCAGGGAGAAGGATAAAACTTACTTTCTAAAAACTGACAATGCATTCGGGTAAGATTACTGAGTCTTACTGATGGTTTGATACTGGTAATTCTATAAATATAATATATAAATATAATTTTTTTTTTAGAGTAAGCATCTAGATGGTGGTAATGATGGTAGTGGTAGTGATTTTTTTTTAACTAACCAAGCATTAAAGATAGGCTATTTGGTAGCTTATTTTATTGTGTGGTCATTTCATGAATTTTTAATAATTTGTTTTTCACTCAATGATTTTATTTCTATATCATTAGCAGAATTTCTTTTTTTGTTAGATGTTTTTGCTTCCAAGAGTATATAGTTACTTTTCTCTATTTCATCCCCTAGAAAGTTGTAGCTTCTTAATAGTCACAGTCATGTGTCAGTGACAGAGATCTAAAATTCCCTGTAGTTTTGATAGTGAAGAGTTGGAAAAAATGCAAGATGGTAACGAGATGACACAGAAGGTCTTCTGTAATTTTTCTGTGAATATCTTTGTACATATGTTTAAGTGTGGATGAGCTGTGCTTAAAATTGTGCTGTTTCATTTGGGAGTACTGAGTCAGCTTGACAGTAAATTGTCCGCAGTGCAGCTTTCCTTGGCAGGAATGGGCTCCTGGAATTACAATATTGGAGATATTTTGCAAGGATAGCATAGACATCATCTTTTAATTTAATGTGCATTTGTTTAAGTAGCTCAATATGGATAAAGTTTTACTATCAATTAAAACTTTGTTATACTGGAGTAAACAGGAAGGGAATGTTTCCCAGCTCGCGCTAGTTCTCCAATTAGCCTTCTTTTATACTTGAACAGCTTCAAGAGAGTAAAACTTTAAAAAATTATAATTTTTTCCCTTCATTTAAATTTATATACCTAAGTGTAACTACAGAGTCCTAGACAAAATATAACAAAAGCCATCTAATCTAACTCAGGAATTCTTTTTTCTACACTAAAAGGTACCAATTTTTTGTGTATGTCTCTGTATATATGTGTATGTATGTGTATGTATGTGTATGTGTGTAAATAAATCTACATATGTATATGTTTGTAGATACATATGTATATATCCTTGCTACCTCTGAAATTTCACCTCATTTTACTATGAACAAAGGAACCAGTCTTCTATTACTTCTTTACAACTACCTATGGAAAACTAGATATGATTCTAAGAGTTTATGGGTTGCTGATGGTTCTTTTTGCTTCTTATTTTCATCACTTGAGTTCTCTTAAAGATAGAAAGAAGTTTTGTTTTCTCCAGGACAAATCACCATATGTACCTTGATTTTGAAAATAAAAGTATAAATGATTTACCATGGTCCAGAATTACCAGCTGTTCTAATTGGAAAGAGAAGGAATGTAGAATGTACTTGCTCAAAAGTAGTTCCCTTTTGTTGAACTATTTGTCCAATAGAAACCATATCCCTTTGAAGATGAGAAATAGTTGGTGCTTTCCTGAATATGTAAGAGTTTGAGTTTTGCAAGTGGTTTTAAAATGTTCTCCCTGAGGCAAGAGAATTTTTTGTTGGTGGCTTTTTTGAGCACTAATTCTATTTGTCATTGCTTTGTATCTCTAGCCTTCTAGCAGGTCAGTTTTTTATTCTTTTTTTTTAGTTTGTCTTTTAAGTAGACTGTTTTGGGAGAGATTGCCTTTATTTCCTCCACTGGTGAGCTCAAAATGTTGAGACTGTGATAGCATACATAATTTGATATTCCTAATCAAACGCTGCAGGAGTTGTTGCCATTTGACAATCTGGCTCTGTAGATTTCCTTGAATTCTCCAGTGTGTTTTTAATGCATTTAAAAGATGCTGTGGATCCTTGGTAGGCATAAGTGGCAGTCAAGGTTATGCATAGTCTGGTATTATTAATTTAGGGCAGGCTGGAGAAGGAACAAGGCAGACACAGTTGACTGTGTGAGCAAAAGCAGGCTTTGAATCAAGCAGGAAGGTAAGGTGACTTGGCTCACACAAATCACAGTTGCAATTCTTGTAGAGAAGATACAAGAACTCCTTGGTCTCTGCAGACATCATATCAGTTTTCTAATGCTGTTATGACATGTCAGCACAACTTGGAGGTTTAAGACAACACAGGCTTATTGTTTTAGCATTTCCCCAGGAAGAAAAGTCTGATATGATTCTCACAGAGCTTAAAAATCAAGGAGTGAGCAGGACTGTGCTCTTTTCTATGATCCCAAAAGAACATTTGCAGCCCTTTCCAGCTTCTTAAAGTCACTTACATTCCCTAGAGTCCCAGTTTTCCCCTCCCTCCATCCTGAAAGCTAGTTACTTGCTGACCCTTTCTGTTTGTCCTACTCTTTGATAAGCTGGGAAAAGCTATGTTCTTTTAAGGACTTTGTGGTTAGAGAGGGGCCTCCTGGCCAATCCAGGAAACTCCCATGTCTAGATCTGTTGCTTTAATTAGCTCTGAAAATTCCCCCTTGCCAAATAAAGCACCATATTTAAAGTTGTTGTTGTTATTTTTAAAGATAACTAGACCTAATAAATTGATTAACCCGGTATCCTGGCTTCACTAGAGAAAAAGCTGGAAAGAGTCTGAGGAATGTTCGGCATTTTTAATCTCTGCCATCTAAGGTTTAGTGGTTGGTCTTACTTTTGATCTAAGTTTTAGGATTTTTGTTTTTGTTATTTTTATTTTATTTATTTTTACAGGAGTCTCTCATTGTGTAGCTTAGGCTAGCCTGGAATTTGTTATCCTCTTTCCTCAGCCTCCACAATGCTGGAATTATAGACAATGTCTGAGTCCTAGTTTTGAAAAGAAAACTTGTGTTAATCAAACTTTCTCCAATAGTTCCTGCAATTGTCCTCAATTTCCCCAGAGTTTGGGTGTTTAATTCTGAGGAAAGAACAAGTCCTCTCTTAACTCTCTACCTCCTATCCTTGTCTTCCCTCTAGTCTGCCTTTCCCCTGCCTTTCTCTTCCCTCTCTCTCTCTCTCTTTCCATCCTCCCTTTTTCTTTTCCCCTGCTCCTTAATTTTCCATCCTTATTTCTTCCTCTTGTTTTCCTTCCCCTTTCCCTCTTCTCCTTTGTTTTAAAGGTCTTCAGGCTCATGGGATAGAGCTTTAGGGGTCCACTCTTCTCTTCTTTGTGAGTTTACACTCTAGACCTGAGCTACTTCTGGGTCATGAAGGAAAACTCAATTAACTTATACTTTTCTGATTCTCTGAAAATCACAATTTGTATAAAATGAAAAGTAGACACATTTTTGAATGACATGTGGTATTTGTTAATTAAATGTACATTGAATGAATGAAGATTGCAAGCCAGAGGTTTTGAAATTTGCAATTGTTTTGATAAATTTTTGCTATTGATTTTGTTATTTTCAAGGTAAATTTGGTAGTTTTTTAGTATTAATTATGAGTACTTTAGTGTGTGCTCCAGAAGAACATTAGTTAAATTTAATGAGAACAGTGGGAATTGGTCTTATCAGATACATTTTCAAATTTATTGTTATGCTGAATAACATTTTTTAGAAAGAGTTTTTAAAATTGATTTTTGGTTTAAAAAAACACAAAAAACTTCATCACCGAGGATGATGAAAGTTTTGATTCAGGACTGAAAACTTATTCTCATATGTTATGAATCTGTAGATGGTTTAGCTATAAATACGAGAAGAATGCTTTCTTTGTAATGTATTTAATTTGGAAAGATACAGATTGGTAGAATTTAGGGAAAAGTCACAATGTATCCATTGCTGTCACCAAAGGTGGAGTTATTTCTGGCTGGGTAGGCGACTAGAGGTAAGACTAAACCATATTATATACAAATTCTTGTTGACTCTTAGCATGCTATAGGGTAAAAACATGAAAGAGTACTGAAGCTGAGATATTAAGAATTATTGCTTAACTTAATTTCTTAAAGATAAGTTTAGCATGATGTTCTTATATTCCTTAATGATCTTGTATAGATAATGTTCTCTCATAGGAAATGACAGAAAAATACTCTTAATTTGTAATTTAACTAACTTAATAAGGAATTTTATTTAAGATCATTGATTAATGAATGATTTAATTGTACTGATTATGGATTCTCAAAGTCTATAGGATGATTGGGGTGTTTTAATTTAATTCCACAGAGAAACAGAATGAAGCCATATAGAGCCTAATCTTGATTTTCATTTTTTCCCTGAGTTAAGTGCAGACAAAACAAGACAAGTTGAAGAACAAGCAAAAGTTGACTGAAATTGTTACACAAGGTTTCCTCTAGTTAATTATTTCTTTTCTCTTTACTGTATCTCTTTCTTTTCTCACCTCTTAGTAATGTTGTCACTTTCTTGTAGTCTCTTTCCATTTGCAATTGACAGTAAACATAGCTTCTCATTTCTTATGACCTTTGGTTTATTTTGTCTTTTTCCCCCACTCTATTTCTGTCAAGTGTCCCTTTTTCTCTTAGCAACTAAAGTAAAAACAAATCTCTGGATGGTTATTTACATTCAGTGTTGGGAACCATTCCTATTGCAAAATGCTGGACTTAACTTATTTTTGGATTTTGAAAATGGGTTATGGTTCAACTAGATTACTATTTTATTATTTACCTTCAAATTTTATTCTCTATGTGTTTTGTTTTCTCTGCTTTTTCTTTGATTGGCCTTCAACGGTGTCCCCATTCATTCTCTTCCTTGGACAGGCATTTAGGTGGCCATTCTGTTCTTACTGCTAGAATAATCTTCCTAACCTCGTTTTCCTAGTTCATGTTGCCCATGATGACCTGTTTTTCACCTTTATGTACTTATTTGCTGAGTATATCATTTCTTCCATGGGGAATATTGCTATACAATACACATTTCCTGCTTCTTGGCTACAGGATTCATGATCAGGGTAAAGGAATGACAAAACACTGTTATAGCTGTGCAAAAAGTAAAGCTGTCTCATAGATTTGGCATAAAATTGTTCATGCTCATGTGTGTATTGGGGAAAGGACTCCGGGCACTGGTAACTTGGGCACTAGTAGCTGTCTCCCTGTGATAGACTCTGATCTTGGGTTCAGAGTTGGCCATTTATGAATGGGAATGAATCATTGTCATTCACAAAACCATGTTCTTTACTGTTGTTTAGCACTAAGCCTTGGTGCATTTATGGTCTGTGTTTTAATTTTCTGTCTCAAGGATGCAGAGAAAATGTTCTGTGACTATGTAGGTTACTGATTTTATGTATTTTTGAGATATTTTCCACAGTTACATTATTTTTTCCCCAGCAGATAGGGATGGGGCGAAAAGGAGGATGAGCATCCTTCCACATGTATGCCTGATCTCTCTTCCCCTCTTTCCTTCTCCCTTTCCCCCATATTCTGCAGGTATATCAGCACCATCCCATATTCACTATGCTCTGATTTTCTTGCAGTCCCTGCACAGTAAAGAATAACTAAGCTGTCCTTCTTGCTTTGATTCTCATGAAGTGCTTAGGAGAAAAGGGAGAGTCATAGTGATAAGAGGAGAGAAAATGCCAGAGAAAGTGTCAAGAACTTGGACCAGTCTTAACAGTGACATTTCAACCCAGAAAGCTGCTGTGCTATTTCCTTGGCCACTTTAATCACTGTAACAAAATCATTCATGTCCTTCTATAGTCCCATATCTTTTAAGAAAAATAAACCCAAGCCATTAAACCTTTGTTCATGATTTTATTCACCACATTTTGTCATTTGCTGCCTGGAGCAGCATTTTCTTTAAGACAGTGATGACATCCTCTGAGAGAGTGACATATAGTGTTTTGAATGGATCTGAATTTATATGACACATTCAACTGAGCTTCTCCCTTAGTATTTATTCTTTAGGGTGGATACTGTTGGCTATCCAGAAGGCTGAGAATGAAACAATTGAAGTTTGAGGCCAGCCAGGGCAGAAAGGTTTGCAAGACTCAAAATAACCAGCAAAAAACAGGGATGGAAGAATACCTCAAGTGGTAGGGCACCAGGCTAGCAAGTTTAAGACCATGAGTTCAAACCCCCAAATCACACACACACAAAACTTTAATTTTTAAAAAATGTTTTTATATTAAGGACGTTTAATTTTTTCTCTGTGGCTAAGCCACAGATACTTCTT
The DNA here is from genome assembly GCF_023159225.1 of Perognathus longimembris pacificus. NCBI lineage: Eukaryota > Metazoa > Chordata > Mammalia > Rodentia > Heteromyidae > Perognathus > Perognathus longimembris. The sequence goes on from NC_063162.1 coordinate 113,328,652, forward strand.
GTCAATTTATTTTGCTTTAAATTTTTGCAATTCTTACCTTAAAATATTATCTTAAGCTGAAATATTTTCCAATTAGATACATTACAGTGTTTTGTTTTTGTCTTTTTGCAGGATAATGTCTTGCCTAGGGTCCTGTTTTTAATGATAGGGTCTCACAGTCCAGGGGCCTCAATCTTGCCTGCTTTCTGCCTCCCAGATATTAAGATCACAGGGGTCACCCCCATGCCCAGCCTAATTTACTTACATATTAATTAATGGTGTGAGTTAATATAGTATTCTGTAATTTTCTTTTACTTCTTAGGAGGATATATATGGTACTCCAAGACATTTTTGTGCTTCTAAGATTGTGCACATATTACTTTAAATATGAAGACCCCACTAGAGAACAGAGAATAGTCATTTTAGTAAAAGTAATTTTGAGCATTTTTATGACTGTGAATGAGGAATATGGAAGTAAGGTTTAAGTCAGAAGTGAAAGGAAGGATTTCTGGTGGGGAGGTTCTTGTGTTAAAAGATTATATTTAAGGGCTGGGAATATGGCCTAGCCTCATATACATGAAGCCCTGGGTTCAATTCCTCAGCATCACATATGTAGAAAAAGCCAGAAGTGGAGCTGTGGCTCAAATAGTTGACTGCTAGTGTTGAGCAAAAAGAAGCCAGAAGCCAGGGACAGTGCTCAGGCCCTGAGTGCAAGCACCAGGACTAGCAGAGAGAGAGAGAGAGAGAGAGAGAAAGAGAGAGAGAGAGAGAGAGAGAGAGAGAGAAAGAGAGAGAAAGACACAGAGACAGACAGAGATATACTGAGTTTAAATTTAAGTAGTTGTTCCAAAGAAACAAAGTGTTTCACAGTTTTTCATGACTTCCTGTGACCTAGTATAACCTTCGACAAAAAAAAAATCACTCATATTTTTCTTACATATAGTTGAGCAGATTTGTTGAGATAATTTACATATAACCTATTTAAAATATCTAAAAAGAAAAGGTTTTTAGAGCAATTTGACAGTTGTACAACCATCACTATCATTAAATTGAAAACATTTTTTATCATTTCAGAAAGAAATAATCTGAATCCTCTTATGTTCACACTCCCAAAGCAAAACAACTATGAAACTTTATGTGTCTATAAACTTGAACATTCTAGATATGGCATATAAGTGGAATAATACATTATCTTAACTTTTGTATTTCTTTTCTTTCACTTGGCATTATGTTTTCAATTTTTATCTACATTGTAGCTTGTATGCCTCATTTCTTTTTATTGCCAAATAATGTTCTGCTACTTACTCATTTATCCTAAAGAAAAAGTAAATTGTTCTATTTCTTTAAGCTATTGTGAATAATGCTTCTGTGAATATTTGTGTAAAAGTTTTTGTGTGGACATGAGGAAGTGTGCCACGGACCAAATAGCTTTTCATAAAATGACATTTATACTGTCCCATGCAGTGAGATACTTTTTTTTTTTTTTTTTGCCAGTTCTTCTTCTTCTTCTTCTTCTTTTTTTTTTTTTTTTTTCTCAAGGCTAGCACTCTGCCACTTGAGCCACGGCACCACTTCTGGCCATTTTCTATATATGTGGTGCTGGGGAATCCAACCCTGGGCTTCATGTATATGAGGCAAGCACTCTTGCCTGTAGGCCATATTACCAGCTCCATTCTATCTCATTTCTGAAAACTACGAGTCATTGTGCCCATAAATTATTTCAGAGCCTTTATTTTTCCATGAAAGCCAAAATTAGATTGGATTTGAAACAGAGTTTTATCAACAATACTGATTTTTCACACAGATTTTAATTTTTCCATTTTAGGGACTTGAGCATGTTGGACAAGCATTGTATCACCAGACTATTTCCTCCTTAGTGCTTATAACGTTTCAAAAACTTTTAAAAGTAACAATTTTATTGAGATACAGTTCACATACCATAAAATTAATGCATTTCCTTCTTGGTTTGGCCTGTGCAAGGTTTGCTGTTGAATGATATGGTACTGTTACAAGCCAACTGTGATCGAAACTCCTCTAGTCAGCTTCTTAACATGTCAGTAGGCTCAGTGTTGGATGTAGTGTTCAACTCTGAAAGGATGTCCGTTTTCTTGCAGCCGATTACCATATTTAATAATAAATATTTTAACAATCAATCAGCCATGTGTTCCTGAATTTCTAACAGTTTTCAACATTCTTTCCAAAGTCTGTTATTCTGAAGTTAATTGTTTTTGGTACTTCTCTTAAGAAATATTAGGTTAGATAGGAAAAGTCCGTATGCTTTTATTTTAGCATCATATGTTCATTGTAGAAAGTGTTCAGGAAGAGAAAGGCTCCAAGTATGACTATTACTGTTTCTATTTGCTGGTAGCAGGGTGAGTCTTGTGTGTGTATATGATATTCATGGAACATCTCGTCTTCGTAAGGCTATTGGGTGAATTTCTGCTTTTGTATTTCACTAGATGAGAGAAACAGCTACACTGTTCTCTGTCCCTTCTGACCTTGGTAGAGCCGGTATTTTGGTTATGTTTGAGCTATTAATCATGTCTTTTTATAGCTCCTGTTCTCTGCAGGAGAATCTCTAGAACTAGAGATGCTTCATTTTTTTCCTTTGTACCATTCCATCTTTGAATAACGAGGGAACCCAGAGGACTGGGAAATTCTTCTTTCTTTTCTTATGAAGTTTAAACTTGCCAGATCTGAAATTAAAAGTTTTCCATTGTTACTTTTATATTTTAAGTTAGAGATCAATAAGTGTTTTGGTCAACACTAATGTAATATGTGTGTGCACACGTGCATGTGCATTCATGTGCACATGCACATGTAAGAATATTTCCTGTGATTTTCTTTGTGACATGTAACCCAATTACTACCAAACTCACCAACAAATATTGGTCAAATAGAATTATGTCAGTAACACAAGTCAAAAGTTTCTATGAATAGGTAGAAGGCATATGCTGATAACAATAACACTCTTGAGGACAATAATAAAACTTATAACTACTAAGGAATTAACGAAGAAACCAATATGAAAATATTCTTGATTGTATTGTATTCATTGCTTTTTCATCACCTAATTATAATTTGCAATATATTGTTTCTTCATATTATTATCAAATAACAGTTGTCAGAATTGATGTGAATTTATAATTGGGCAAAAAACACTGCACTAGAAAAACACTAAACATGGGGGATACTGAGGTAGGTATCTGGTACCATAATGAGAGTAATTGCTGGTGGAGCACAAAATCACAGACTTCAATAGAGAGGAGCAGACTATCTGTAGTCTGGAAGTAAGGAATGTGAAACTAATCCTGACTCCTGATAACATGACATTCTTTTCATGATGGGACTTTGGCTGTTCATACTGCAGAATAATATACTAATATTGATGGAGCTAGACCATTCAGTCTACAGTCATTCTTTACATTCAGTCTTCACAGCAATCCTCAGAGGTTGGTACTCTTGTCTCCACTTAACAAATACAGCGGACTTCCCTACCACCATTCAATTTAGGAAGAAATGGAGCTAGGATTTAAACATAAGAAATTTGGCTACAGAATTTGATTTTAACCACTATGCTACTCATCTTTTTGTAAATAACTGTCCACAGTTTTAAAACAGAAGGAAGACTTTTTTTTGGACACAACAGTTTCAATAAAAGCTATGTTATATCACTACTTTGTACAACAGTAATGTGTCTTCCCTGGCAATAAAAAGCTGTGGGTAGGGACCTTATCTTCCTCAGAGCTCCCTGTGGCTCTTAGGGAATTCCTTTGCACACAGTTGGTGTTCAAGCTTAGTAGTTGCCATGGACATGGTAAAGCAGTCCAGAAAGACCAGAAAAGGCCAGAGAAGATGAATTGATGGGGTTTTCTGAGTATCCCATCTGGGGAACATTTGGACCGTAGGACCCCTTGCCAGGAGGCATCTTCCCAGAAACCCAGGAGAGGAGATACAGAGGGACAGCCTATAAAATTTTCAGGAGGGAATACATTACCTAAGGGATCATGGGGCTGGGAATATGGCCTAGTGGTAAAGTTCTCGCCTCCTGTACATGAAGCTCTGGGTTTGATTCCCCAGCACTATATATATAGAAAAAAGCCAGAAGTGGGCACTGCGGCTCAAGTGGCAGAGTGCTAGCCTTGACCAAAAGAAGCCAGGGACAGTGCTCAGACCCTGAGTTCAAGCCCCAGGACTGGCAAAAAAAAAAAAAATACTTAAGGGATCATTTAATGATTCAAATGCAAACTGACCTCCATGGTACTTTTAAGATATTCAGAGCAACAAGAAGTAAAACATTATTTTAAAATGCAGAAAGAATGTAGACATATTAGAAGAAAAAATACAGAAAGAATGACTAGGTCTGGCCTTTTTTCTTTGAAAGAGAATCAAAATGTCTTATAGGAAGCCTCTTAACTTAGCAGGTTCCCCCCCCCCCCAAAAAAAATAGTCCTCATTGAACTAACTGCTCCAACTTGCTCCCAGTTGAGACAAGAACTGGAGAATTTACTTTATACCTCTGTGTATCCAAACACAATAGTACAGATAAAACAGTATCCAAGTTCTTGTATGTATGTAGTTTTCTTAAGGCAGAGAAATCTGACTAGAAGGAGAAAATGAATGGCTCTAGATTAGCTAATGACTTGAGAGCTCCACCATATTTCCCCAATGAGGCCATTGCTCCTTATGATTTTATTTGTCCTTTTGTTTTCTGACACTGTGGGAACAAAATTCTATACCTTTGACATGAAATTCTTTCTGTTACGATCCGAGTTTATGCCAACAAGGAAAAGAATGGAGAGAATGTCAGTTTGTTTTCTTTTTATATTCAGACATGAAGTCATAATGACCATTAAAATTCTCCAAAATTAGGAGTTTTATTCCCTGTATGAAGATATAGTTCAAGTCTGAGGGAGAGTCTGCATGTGATTCTTTTTTTAAAATTTTTATTGTCAAACTGATGTACAGAGAGGTTACAGTTTTATATGTTAGGCATTGGATACATTTCTTGTACTGTTTGTTACTCCTTCCTCATTCCCCCCACTCCCCTCACCCTTCCCCTCTCCTCCCGTGAGTTGTTCAGTTCGTTTACACCAAACAGTTTTGCAAGTATTGATTTTGTAGTCGTTTGTCTTTTTACCCTGTGTCTCTTGATTTTGGTATTCCCTTTCACTTTCCTAGTGCTAATACCAGTATACAGGGTTTCCAATGTACTCAAATAAGATACACAGATAGTGCAGGTACAACCACAGGAAGGGGATACAAGAGGATCATCAAGAATAGAAGCTACGGTTTCACATGGCATGTTGAAAGTAATTACAACAGTGATATAACAGTCATTTCCATAATGTGGAGTTCATTTCACTTAGCATCATCTTATGTGTTCATAAGGGTATAGATATTGGGCTCTTGTGATCCTCTGCTGTGACTAGCTTAAACCTGGGCTAATTATTCCCTATGAGGGAGACCATTGAGTCCATGTTTCTTTGGGTCTGGCTCACTTTACTTAGTATAATTTTTTCCAGGAAAACGTGTTACATATACACAATGGGATTTTATGCCTCTATCAGAAAGAATGGCATTGCTCGATTCGTAAGGAAATGGAAGTACTTGGAAAAAATTATGCTAAGTGAACTGCATGTGATTCTTAAAAAAATTTTTTTTGACCCTTAACTTGAATGCTTCAGCTCACAATTGACTCAATACTGCTGTAGTATATACACATCGATTCTATATGACCCAGTCTTTTATACAGTTTCCTGGAGATGTATGTACCTTTTTTTTTCTTTTGTGACTGATTTTAAAGGCTGATTTTGTGACTGGATCTTTGCTACTGAGTTGGGATTTGAATTTTAGAACTTTAGACTGATCCCGTGAAGTGACTAGGTTTCTGGTAGGTTTAGTATGTCCTTGGAATGGGTGGATTCCCTAATTTAAGAAATAGATCATTCAACACTTAAAGTTGGAGGAGTAACATTTAAGGGAAAAATCATCTTTATATAATTTTTAGAGTGGTGAAAAACAATGTGATCATGGAAAACTAAGTATATCTTCATATGATAAAATCCAAAGAATGATTGGTTGAGGGGGGAGGGTATAATATGTGGTGACAAGTGAGGAAATGACTGTAAAGATGGGGAAAGTAGATACTTTAAATATAAAATGCTTTATTTTAAGTTTAAAATATTTTATTTCCCTTGGAAAGAATTGTTAATACAGTAGTGGTATTTTCCATGATTCTTATTTTATATCACATCTTAGGTATAGAAGACTCTTCATGAGGATCTCTCTCCCTCATTTAGAGTAGCAGTTATTCCTTCTATTTGTAGGTTGTTAGAATTGAACTAGACTACAGAATTTAATTGTCTCAAATAGTAATCATTTTCCAGGTAACAATTGGCTTCAAGCTTTTCCTGCCTTATGTACATACATACAAGCCTTATTGGATGTATATTTGGATGTGGCTTGATTTGTGTTTCTCTCTCTCTCTTTTCTTAGAACTTTGTACTTTGATACATTGTTTACAATCAGTGTAAAAAATCTCTTTACAGTACATTCTAACAGTGACTTGATTCAATAAATAATAAAAATACAGGTTAAATTACTTTCTTCTTTATAAAGGAGAATAATTTCATTATTTTGCCAAACTTTGGATGTTTTCATTGTTTGAACAATTATCTTCATTTATTCTTTATATACAGATTTTTGAAGGCAAAAATCCCAGGAAAACATTATATTCTAGGTACATGCAATACAGTATATTTAACAACTTTATTTTTTTTTCAAGCATGCATCTTGGACAGATTCTTTCATTAGTTCTGTAGCATACAGGCCAACTGGCATAAAATAAATTAAAAATTTTAGGAGTCTATATATCCTATAATAAAAATACTAAATTCTTTTGATTCTCTTTCAAAACAACAATGTATTTATTTGCAAAGGCTTTTCTTATAAACAAACAAAACTGGCCTGACCATGCTTAGTTATAAGAACCCTTCAGTAAATCTGTGATAGAAATGAGGGTTCATTGCCAGTATAAATCTTTCACATCAATGAAATCACTGACCCATACCCCATTTCCACAGTTGTTTTGTTTGTTTTAGCTAATTTCGCATTAATGATCTCTATCTCTATCTAATTTTGCATTAATATTTACTTAACTGAAGGTATAATCATTTTAAAGGATTAAGGACTTTCATGATTTTCACTTTGTTTAATGTATATGATTTTCATTTATTTTTCTCCATGTTGCTTTCTTAACTGTAAATAAATACCTCTCTGATTAAAAAAATATATATCATATTGCTATTCTTTAAACCTATGAGGTAGAGTTCTCAGAAATGGCTGGAAATCTCATTTTACCCTATCCTTTTGTCACTATCTCTCAAACACACACACACACACACACACACACACACACACACACACACACTCCTCCATTGATTATTGTGATAAGCAAGATAACTTCTTCTTATCAATCATTATTATGACTACTTAGGAAACAAAGCCATGGATATATCATTGTGGTTCTTGTCTTGACTTCTCTAGTTTTGTGTTCCCATAAAGAAAACTTTTGGAGGTTGCTCTCAACTTAGAGATGCAAATCTCTTGATACTAAAGACAACTGCCTTTTTCCCCCCTTAGACAGAATATTTTCTCTTTAATACTTCACTTAGGCTATTTCTTGGTTGTGTTCTTAGAAAAGTTTGGACAGTTGGGTTTTGTTAATGAAGGAATCTGTCTATTCTCAAGTTTATTATATGTATGTTTGTGAGCAAAAAGCCCTCCTGAATGATTGGGCTTATTCTTTAGTTCTAGAGCAAATGTTCTCACTCCATGTGAATTAGTTTCTCTGAGGAAATGGGATTTATATGTGCCAGCTATTTACTATGGGATTTGTGTAGTGATATTTCTGAATTTTCTTTCTTCAAGTACTTGGAGTTGAGCCCTTAGTAGAAATGAGCCTTAACTCCCACATACTCCTGATATCTGTAAGCAACATGAAATCAAGCAAACAAAAAAATTATTGACATAATAGGGCTAGGTGAAGTAAATCTGGATGTGAAAAACTAATCATTTTTCATTTTATTCTTTAGACTTAGCCTATTTTTGATGTTGACCCTAGGACAGAATGGCCTAGCTGGCAGAGACAGCTCTTTTCCAAGTCTGCATTTAAAATGATTGGATTTCATGCTAATATAACTACTTATTCATTTTAGAGACTGATAGCTCAATCACTTACCCATTTTCCTCCTCTGCTCTTCTACCTTTCTTTATTTAGCTTTAACTTCTTACATTATAATCTGCAATGAGCTTTTATATACTCTTCACTGTAAACAAAAGATTTAAAGTGTTTTTCTCACAGCATTCTGTAATTGTGACTATTTTCAGTTCACATATGGTAACAACAGAACGAAGCAGAGAAAGTTTTTCTAACTCCACTCTAAATCAAATATCAAGCCAATGGTGGGGCTGGAAAGAGCTTTCATCTCATTTCCCCAGTTCTTTCTGGACTTCAGAAAGGTATCAGTTTCCCAAGGTTGATTCATATGAAGTATATTGTCTACTGATATTTGTTGCATCCAAGTGTCAGGATGATTCTTTACACTCAGATTTAATTACAGCTTAGTATACCTATATACTATATTATTCTTAGGCTACTAAGTGACTTAAAGGTCTGCTTTGACTTTCAGGATTATATGAGTAAGCATTTTCTGGTTCAGGTCTTAAATTGAAGGCCCTAGTAATGGGCAGTTAATGGCCAAGATGATGGAGAGACTGATTTATCAGAGGATAGCTGAAGCATAAATAGGTAATGAGGCTGCCTGACTTCCTGAATGGAGATGAGCACATAGGATATGGTGCCAGTGATGGCACAGTCTCTTTGCCTCTTGCTCATTGGAGCAGAGGCCACTGGAAAGCAGGAACCTCAGCAGCTAGGGAATCAGTGCCCAGAGCTATCAGTGCCATCAGACCTGGAGACTCAGCATGGTAAATTAAGGGCATGCCTCTCAAAACCTGATTTCATTTAAGGAAAGCTAATTTTTGTTGTGTGTATGGCTTCACTTAGGGCTTCTTGTGTATGGACAGCAACATGATACAATCTTTGTTCTTGAGTACTATATCACAAACACTGGTAATGGATTGAATTTATATCAACTGAAAAACAGTTCACATTAAGTAAAGTCAGTAGCAAGAATTGAAGTTTGAGTGGAAGGTAAGTTCCACTAGATGAATTTTCTGCAGGAACTGGCCACATTTTAGTTTCACAAAAGAAGCACTTTAAAAAATATCATGGAGGGCTGGGGATATAGCCTAGTGCCAAGAGTGCCTGCCTCGGATACATGAGGCCCTAGGTTCGATTCCCCAGCACCACATATACAGAAAACGGCCAGAAGCGGCGCTGTGGCTCAAGTCGCAGAGTGCTAGCCTTGAGCGGGAAGAAGCCAGGGACAGTGCTTAGACCCTGAGTCCAAGGCCCAGGACTGGCCAAAAAAAAAAAAAAAAAAAATATCATGGAAACTGTAACCTCTCTGTATATCAGTTTGTTAATAAAAATTTGAAAAAAAAATATCATGGGATGGGAATCAGTAGAGACAAAAACTGAAAACCATCTCAGGTAAAAAGAAGTCCTGAGAGTCATCTGTGTTTTACGTGGTCCCCACATATTTTACTTACTCAAAGCCATGGTATAAAGATTAGGAGTCACTGGACTGACATGATCATGTCATTTCCCCCACCAAAAAGAATAAACAAAGCAAATAACAGCTACACTTTTTTCCTCTGTTTTAGGGCCTGAACTCAGGGCCCAGGTACTGTCCCCAAGCCTCTTTTTGCTCAAGGCTAGGGCTCTACCACCTGAGCCATAGCAGCTATTTCTCGTTTTATCATTGTTAGTTGGAGATAAGAATCTCATGGACTTTCCTGCCTGGGCTGGCTTTGAAACATGATCTTCAGATATCAGCCTCCTAAGTAGCTAAGATTACAAGTGTGAGCCACTGGCACCTAGGTATCAGCTCTCATTTTGACTCTTTCTTATTTCCTACATGGGAAACAGAAAAGGTTTTTCTTTTTCTATTTTTCTCTATTTTAATCCTGATATTCCAAAATGACTCCTTGCTAAAATAATACTGTGGGATGGACGGAAGATGTGGCTCAATATCTATATAGCAAGTGCAAGGCCCTGAGTTCAAACCTCAGTGCCACCAAGAACAAACAAATTTAAAAAGCTAAATGAAACAAAACCAAAAATATCCTATAGAAATTCTATTCTTTTGCTCTTCTACCATTAGGTTTTTTTTTAATTTTTAAAGTATATTTAGAGTCTACTGTGTGGAAGACAATATGCCAAAACAACATGTAGAGATGTTTTTGGAAACATCAGTTCTAAATTAATCTCTGAAGGCCACCAAATTGAATCTCTCTCTCTCTCTCTCTCTCTCTCTCTCTCTCTCTCTCTCTCTTTATCTCTCAGCTTTATTATGTCTCTTCCCTTCTTATTTTTGTTTTTTTTTTTAAAAACTGTTTTGAACTCAACAAAATGTAGGTAGTAAATTCTCAAAAGAACATAAATTTTTACTTGCAAGAATGTTTGGGAATTCAATAGGTACTTCACCCATTTCCAAGTTAAACAGTTTTTGTCATGAATAGTGAGGAAATAGGCAGAGCTATATGGCTTACCATGAGACATTTTCACATCAATGCCCTATTGCTTTTAAGATGAAGAGTCCATTTTTTAGTTTGGTTAGAGTGATCATTTTTTAAATCTGTAGCCACACCTTAGAGCCACATTGATGACTCTTTGAAATATATCATGCCTAGGATCTACTCCAAACCAAATGAATCAGAATTTGAAATTCGGGGCTAAGACATTAGTGTTTAAAAAAAATCTTTCAAAGCAAATTAAAAATACAGCTAAGACCAAGAACCACTGGTTTGGAAGTTCTTTAATATCTGTAGTTCCAGTCTGGTCTTCTACAATAGATGTATTACATTGTTTGTGTCAGTTATCTAGCATTTCTTTTAATTTCCTGCTTCTACTAAGGTATTCCTTGCTTTTGTGCCTCTGTTGGTTATTTTGCCGGTGCAGCAACCCATCTTTCTCTGATGCTACAGAAAGCTTCTATTGTAGCTTGTATAAATATTTATTAAGAGATTTGTATGTATTTTGTTGAAATAATCTGTTTAGCAGTTTTCCTTTTTTTTAAAAAAAAAAAGCAATCCTGAGTCTTGAACTCAGGGCCTGTGTGCTGTGTGCTGTGTGCTGTGTAGCTAGGCTTACAGGCATGAGCTACAGACATCTGCCTTAATAGTAGTGTCCCTTTTTGACTTTGAATGTCCTGTGCAGCGACCCTATCTATCTCTTCTTTGTATCTCCAGTGTCTGGTGTGATCAGAACTCTACATCAAGACTGGATAGCCTATAACCTACTTGCTACAATAAATTCACGAAGTGCATATTATTATCCTTGCTTTTTCAGAGACATCAAACAACATGCCCCAGTTTATTCCATTATTAAGTGGAAGACCCAGAATTGAAACCCAGTTAGATCTTTAAAGTGTATTCCTTAAAGAGAGCTTTTGTTTTGTTTCATTTTGCTTTAAATGACCTGCTTCCATGAACTATTCTGGTTTTTGTAATAATCATGTGGGTGGTTGAAGTTAAAGAATAGTTAACAGGAGTGTTGGGGATGTAGGTCAGTGGTAGAGCACACCAGAGGCCTTGGGTTCAATCACTGAACAGAAAACAAAGAAGGATCTAAAGGACTGTTTGGCTAAGAACATATTTTAATTAGATGAGATATGTGACAGAGCATGAGAAAATAATGGATGGGACTGAATTGGCCAGATAGAAAAGAAAGATGTACTTAACATACCCATAAACATATATGGATAAAAACCATTAGTGTTATTATATATGTCATGCTAATTTACATATTAGGAACACCCCTTGGATACAATCCATTCTTAACAAATGCTATTATAATACAGTTCTTCATAAGATCAGTCTTGGATAGTACACAGCTAACTCATTGCAGAGAAGCAGTTATACAAATATGATCATAACAAAAATCTATAAGGAGAAATAGCAATTTTAGAAGATCTGATAATTCTTTTTTAAGGCTCCTTTGCCAAAAATTCACGTGAGGCAATTCTGTCATCATAGTCATAGTGATTTTATTTTCTGATGCAGAAATAAGGCATTATGCATATACATAATTGATACAGATACTTTAAAAAGTTAACTGAAAGTATTGGATTTCTAGGAATATTTGTGTTCTTTGTGTGTGTGTGTGTGTGTGTGTGTGTGTGTGTGTGTGTGTGTGTGTGTGTGTGCCAGCCCTGGGGCTTGAACTCAGGGCCTGAGCACTGTTCTTGGCCTCTTTTTGCTCAAGGCTAACATTCTACCTCTTGAGCCACAGTGCCACTTCTGGCTTTTTCTGTTTATGTAGTGCTGAGGAATCGAATCCAGAGCTTTGTGCATGCTAGGCAAGCACTCTACCGCTAAGTCACCTTCCCAGACCCTCTTTTTTTTTTTGGCCTATTCTGGGCTTGAGCTCAAGGCCTGGGTGCTGTCCCTGAGCCTCTTGGTGATCAAGGCTGACACTCTACCATTTGAGCCACAGTGCCACTTCTGACATTTTCTGAGTAGCTTCTTGGAGATAAGAGTCTCAGGGGGACTATTCTGTCTAGGATGACTTCAAACCTCAATCCTCAGATCTCAGACTCTTGTATAGGCTAGGATTATAGGTGTGGGCCACCAGTACCTGGCATTTGTATTCTTACAAACATTATGTTGCAGCAACTGAATGGCAATCAAACTCCAAAGAAGTACTTAGAAACAGAGTAAAATTTCTATTTCATAACTCCTTTGAAAAAATAATGTGAATTACTTTTACAGATTTCATGTTGCATAATATCATTTGATTGGTAATATTTTCACTTTAGGTTGGACTTAATTATGAATTCAAAATACCATTTCCCCTTGTGTCAAAATTATGATTGAACTGTGAATGCTTCCATATTACTATTTTTTTTCAAAGAAGAAAACAAGATTATCAATAAAGCAATCTTAAAAAGTTCAGTTGTGTTTCTTTCTGGAATAGGTAGTTGGCCCTGACTCACTGGCTCTGGGAGATGTGAAGAAAAAAGGACCAGTTGCCAGGAAGCTAAATGCATGAGGAACATGGGGTTACATTAACTTCACATTTGAATTTCAGCTATTGCCATGAATAACAAACAAATCTCAATGTGGGGATTGTATCAGGTTCTTTTGGTCCTAAGATTCTATGATTCACTTTTGTAATTAGAAATTAAAATTAACTGTATGTGATTATATTGACTTATTAGGAGCTCTTGCCATCTGGAAACCTATTTTATTTTATTTTTCTTTTCTTTCTTTCTTTCTTTCTTTCTTTCTTTTTTTTTTTTTTTGCAGTTTCCCCGCTTGAGTCTTTTGTTTCACAGCTTCTATAAATGTGAGCCATAATCTACCACAGCTTTGTCATTTAAAATTTTTTTATTTCTATTTCAATTTTTAACTATAATTTCACTTTGTAAAGTTGTAATCAAATTGGTATTATAACAGGTTTCCTGGGCTGGGAATGTAGCTTAGCGGTAGAGTGCTTGCCTAGCATGCATGAAGCCCTGGGTTCGATTCCTCAGCACCACATACATAGAAAAGGCCAGAAGTGGTGCTGTGGTTCAAGTGGTAGAGTGCTAGCCTTGAGCAAAAAGAAGCCAGGGACAGTGCTCAGACTCTGAGTTCAAGCCCCAGGACTGGCAAAAACAAACAGGTTTCGTGTGTGTGTGTGTGTGTGTGTGTGTGCGAGAGAGAGAGACAGAGAGAGAGACAGAGAGAGAGAGATGCTAGTATTGACTTTCCTGATGAAAATAGAGTTCTAAAGATTGTTGTTTTGATTTTCCTTTTCATCTTTAAAAAATGCAATTTAGACATTCTTATAATTCTAAAGATATTTCCTTTATTTTATTGCCATTACTCAATGGACTTAGTAAAACCTGAAAGTACCCCAGGCCACAGATGGGAGTGCAGAGTGGAAAAATGTTGGGAGGTCTTGCTGTGCCACAGCCCACTGTGTGACCTTGGAGATGACTTTTATCCACATTGCAGTTGCTGTTGTTGTTTTAAATTGGTAAAGATACTATGAATTAAAGAGGATTTTCTCACTATTATGTGATGTTTGGGTGTTTAATAGTTTTAAGCATTACAGACTGAATGGTGGAGTGATTGCATGTACAGGGCCCTGGGTTCAATCCCTAGCACTCCTCCCCCAAAAGGAGGAAAGAAAATCCTTCCTCACACACAAATTAATACTGAAGAATTTAAAATTCATTTTTATAAAATTATAACTGTAATGATTTTTTCTCAAACATTTTCTTAACATTTAAACTCTCTTTTCCCTTTTAAAGGTTGAAGGTTAACTTCCTAAGAACCACCGTGTCTTCTATTCAGAGCATTGTGTAATAAGCTGGATTGTTTCTACAGTAAGAATTCAGTATATTCTACTTAATTTTATTTTTTCTCCAAGATAATAAAAAGAAGCACCATGTTTCTTCTCTTTGGCCCATTTAAAAACTGGCCACATAGAGATAGTGCTTAATGTTAGAAGATGGCACAGACTACAGAGAAACCTTGTTCATGTTTATTGTAGTAACTGCTACTGCAAGGTTGATTGATTGGTGCTAGAGCTTGATACAGTTTGAGTGTGTCCTTCAAAGCTTCATGTGATGGAAGTGTGGTGGTGTTGAGGTGGTAGAACCTTTAAGAAGTGGGGTCTTCTGGGAGATAATGGGTCATGTCCTTGAATTCTTTCATCAGACTTTCACCAGAAATATGAACCATACAAACCTATTTTTTATGTGCGTGCCAGTCCTAGGGCTTGAACTCAGGGCTTTGACACTGTCCCTGAGTTTTTGTGCTCAAAGCTAAGTACCACTTGAGCCACAGCTCCACTTCCAGCTTTTTTTTTTAATTTTAAAGTAATATATGTACACACACACATATATGTATATTTTTTGAGTTAACATATTCACATTTGTGGTGTTTTCATCCTTCATCACAAGCAGTGCCAAAGATTTGGAAAAACCTTTCTTCAATTTATTCAGATTCCCCCAAATGTTTTTTTTTCTCCTTTTTTCTTAGGCCTATTCTATGTCTATTATGGACATTCCAGCTTTTTGGTGTTTTTTATGCTTAGTGGTTGTTTATTCTAGCATTCTAAATACTCTAAACATAGTCCATAGAACACATTTAGGTCATGTCTCAGGCTTTGCTGCCTACAGTCACATATTGAAATAAACATGGATCCAGAAAATATTGTACATATACACAATGGAATTTTACTCATCCATTAGAAAGAATGATATTATGCCATTTGTAAATAAATGGAAAGACCTAGAAAAAATACATTAAAAGAAGTAAGTCAGGTGCAGAGAGACAGAGGATAGATGTTTTTCCCTTATGTGTAGATGCCAGATTTTGTTTAATTTTTAAGTAAATATATTGGGTGGTATGAAGTGTATACAAAAATGCTAACTGAAATATGGTAGAATTGAGGGAGATCTCAAATAGTGTAATTCATTACAAGTGGGAGAAAAATGAGAGAGAAAGGCAACAATATTCGACAAGAAATGTACTCATTACCTTACATATGTAACTGTAACCTCCTGTACATCACATTTTTTTCTTATTTACTGTCAAAGTCATGTACAGAGAGGTTACAGTTTCATACATTAGGCCTTGGATACATTTCTTGTACTGTTTGTTACCTCCTCCCTCATTCCCTATTTGGAGATAAGAGTCTCATATTTTCCTTCCCTGGCTACCTTTGAACTGTAATCCTCAGATCTCAGCATCCTGAATAGCTAGGATTAAAGGCATGAACCACCAGGTGCTAAATGCCTATTTTCATTATATAATACCAAGTGTCTAATGTTTTGTTGTAGAAATACAAAATGGACTAATACAGGTGGGAAGTCCTAAGTGTGGAGTTTGATCCTTGTGGCCTCCTGTCAGTCTTGCTGTTGTGAGTCCATTAGATTTAAGCTGTCTGTGGAGGACAGTGCCATTGGTCTTAGATTAGTTTCCAAGTGTTTACTATAATACAGTACTCAGTTCTTCATGTCTTAAAAAAAGAAAACATGATTTTCCGGTTCTCGAGGTCAGAAGCAGGATGAGAAAAGAGTTTGCCCAACTGTGCCTTCAGGTGGCTCTAGGGACATTAGTTCCTTGCTTTCTCTGGTTTTTAAAGGCTGCCTACACCCTCTGTGTCTTTACCACTGTGATCTCTGTTTCCATCAACACATCTCCTCTGACTTTGATATTCTTGATTCTCTCTTACAAATACCCATTCCATTTTATTAGGACAATCCATATGATCCAGGAAAAAATTGCCATTTAAAAATTCTTACTCCTACCTTTACAGTCATTATATAAGTTGACATGCTCATAAATTTGGGGGGTCAGTGTGTGGGCATAATGTAGAACTATTGTTCTGCCAACCACAGACTGTTTCTAGAAATTAATATTGTACACTGGATATCACCTCTTTGAAGTGGTCTTCTAGGACCACCTAGACCCCCATCATTACTCTTGGTACTTGGTTATTCTGGACAGCATACTCCTGTTTTTATTAAATCTTAGACCAGTGTATTTGAAGTTAAAAAAATCTGATCATTCACTTTCTGTCTCTCTCTATTAGTTCTGCTAGACCAGAAACAGTCTTTTTTATCGCCTTGTCACTAATACCCTAGTATTTCCCCAAATTTGGTATACTCTTAAAAGTTTACTGAGTGAGTCAATTGGTATACAGTTGGAGGAAGCCTGCCTTACATTAAAATTATATTGATATACTCTTATTACTATTATATTGATATACTCCTATTACTATTAGTAATGTAAACTTTTTTGTTTTATTTCTTTTTAATTGAAGCATATGGGTCACTCTTTGAAAAATGATTGTTTTATAAAACAAGACCCAAATATAAATTGGAACTTCAGGAAAAAGAAAATATAACAAGTAGACTAAATTCATTTGTGGTAAGATGGCTAAAACTGTAGAACATTATGTTAAGTGAAATAGCCTGAGTCAGACAAATACTCTATATTTCTCATATGTAGAAGCTATGAAAACCTTGATCTTAAAGTAGAGAACAGAATAATAATTACTGGATGCATGGGAGGTGACAAGGGGCTGGACAGAAGAAGACTGTACATTGTTGTCAAAGTCTCCAAAGCATTATGAAATGGTAAGAAAATAGACATGCTAATTATCTTGATTGGACCTGTACACATTTTATGAATGTTTTGAAATATTACATGATAGCCCATAAATGTGTATAATAATAACAATATTTCCAAATAAAAAATAATTAGAATTGATGTAAATAGTAAACACCCTGCCAAAAAAAGAATGTTAGTATTACCGTGATCCAAATTATAATTATGATGACAAGGCAGAAAACATATGGTCTCTGCTCCAATTATCACAGATTTACAAAGCTAATATTTCTAAGTTAGAAGTGACTGAGATAAAAGCTGTAATAGTTTTACAAGTACTTAGGAAGAATAGAGGAGGGAGAGGTTCATTTTAATTGAGACATCAATTCTGGTAAGTAGGGCTTTTCCTTGGCTGTTTCAAAACTGTCTTTAGCAATTTGGGAAGCCCAAAGAGCTTTTAGGCAGAAAGAGCATTACCTATTGATACTGCACTAAGAGCAAGCCTGCTGGAAAGACTGCATTTCAGTAAGCAGGCAATTTATAGCTGTTTCATGGTTCATCTGTGCATCCAGGCGGTTGATAAAACAACCCTCAAATGAACCAGTCAGGAAATACTGATTGAATAGATGATACTGATCAGTACTAAAGCCCAAGTAAAATCTTGACTTACAGTAAGAAGAGTCTAGAAAAGCATGGGATAACTTCATGGAAAAGAAGTATCATAGATTTATATATGTCCCCCGAAAATTCATGTCTTGAAGCTGTGACTCCCAATGTGATTGTATTTGGAAATAAGACCTTTAAAGGTATGATTAAGATTAAATGAGGCCATTCAAATTTGGTTCATATTCCAATAGGGTTGGTGTCTTTATAGGAGTAGGAATTGACCAAGTGCAAGGCCATTTGAGGACATAATGAGAAGACCACTATTGGCAGGCCAACATATTCACAGACTGTGTGTGTGTGTGTGTGTGTGTGTGTGTGTGTGTGTGTGTGTGTGTGTGTGTGTGTGTGTGTGTCCTGGCCTGACTGGGACTTGAATCCAGGGTCTGGGTGCTGTTCCTAAGCTTTTTTGCTTAAGGTTGACACACCACCACTAGAGCTGCAGCTCTAGTTCTGGCTTTTTGGTAGTTAAGTGGAGACAAGAGTATCATCGACTTTCCTGCCCAGGCTGGCTTTGAAGTGTGATACTTACATCTAAGGCTCCTGAGTAGCTAGAATTACAGAAATGAATCACTGGCGCCAGCCATCCAAAACTTTAGTAGAGAAACTCTTTCTTGTCTGGAAGCTTTAATATTGTAAATTATGCTTTCTTTCTTCACCTAATACCATTCTTTACCGCATATGAAATCCCAGAGATAGTTGAGGTGCCCTTTATGCTCCACAGAAATCCTGCATGTCCTTCCCTGGGATTTTTCTGGTTCGTAGGGAGCAGCAACACTATTCTAATGATTGTTTTAGAAATTTGATATTATAGAAACACATAGAAATCCCAGTAGTTCACAGTCCAGCTAGTACTGTGAGAGTGACATGGAACCGTTATGCCTGCTTTTCAGTTAGTTTATGTGATCCGTCAATATACCAATAATAATATAATTAGTAACACTGTGTCTTTTTAGAATCCCTTGTGTTTTATTCTGGGTGTTCATATGATGGCACAGGACACAAAAATTATTTGTATCCAAGAAAATTTTGGTATGCAAAGGTTCACATTTGCACTTAGAAAGATGTAGACACATCTAGGATAGGTTTGGTTAATTCAAACCGAAATGTTTGTAAGTATGTATTTGAGGTCTGTTGGAAAAGATTTTTTAGAGATTTAGGTATCTTCTTCATAAAAATGTTTCACTGTATTATTTCACTCTTGAGCACAATTTCAATTTTGAATATACAAAGCTTAATTTGCATATTCCTTTAACATAAAATAAAATTAATGAAGTAAAATGTTGGAAATGCAATGTTTTGCCACTGGAGATGAAGCAGATGAGGCGCTGGTCCTCTTTGATTCAGTAGTAATTGACTCTAGATTGGTGAATGCTTATCTTATTTAAAAAGTATAGCTTTTGCTTTAATTTGCTTTCTAATATTCTCCATGTAAGTTGGCTTTGTCATTTGTGTTACAGTGAACCTGTTTGAATAATCCTAAGAAATATTAACCATCTGGTTGCTATGGCTAAGCAGTGAATAGCCTTTCCATTTTTTGATGTTGCAGTTGACTCATGTTGACCGGGCGAGCTTCCAGGTTGATGCCTTTGGAACGTCATTCATTCTCGATGTCCTGCTAAACCAGTAAGTATTTGCTGAGCTACCCTCACTCTGGACATACAGAGTCCAACTTTTGTCCTCCCATGAGGATTTTACTTACTATAATTTGCCTTATCTTTTTATACACACTACATTTAAAACTATTACATCTATTGACTATAAAGTACAAAGTCTGATGAACACAAGATGTAAATACACATTTGAAATTGCACAGCTCTCATGACAAATTTACCACTAAAATGGAAAGCATTGTTGGAAATTAACTGTACAACTTGTGGGAGGGGCCTGGGGGGAAGAGGGAAGATGGGAGAAAAGTTAGGGAGGGGGTAACAAGTTTGACAAGAAATGTACTCACTGCCTTACATATGTAACTGTTACCCTTCTGTACATCACCTTCTTAATAAAATTAAATTTAAGAATAAAATAAAATAAAATGGAGGGCATGAGTTATTCTAACTTTTCCTGTGAATGACCAATTATGAAAATAATACTTTGTGTTTTGATTATACTAAGTTATATATTAAGAATTCATATATAAACATATTTTACTATGGTATGTCACTCATGAATGTATTGTACTTTCATTAGATTCAACCCCTCTATTACTCTTTTCCCATCTCTCACCTCTCCAATTGTTCAACTGATTTCAGTGGGTTTCTTTATGCCATCACCACACAAAAACAGCATATTTTGATCTTTTTCACATCATATTATTCTCTTTTCTCTTACCCTGCTCCTTGTCCTCTAAAACAGTCCTATAATTATAATCATGCTGTATATATATATATATATGTAGTGTATATGTACATATATATGGTCTCTATGTATATGTGTGTGCATATATTTGAACTATATGTACATATGTGTATGTGTATATATACATATAAAGACATATATACATATATACACACATATATATGGCCTCAATTTCACATATAAGAGAAAACATGTGACCTTTGCCTTTCTGAACCTGACTTATTTTGCTTGACAGGATACCTTCACTTCCCTCTATCTACTTGCAAATGTCGTAATCCCATCCTTCCTTATATCTGAATTGTCTCATGTTGTGTACATATACTGTATTTTCTTTATCCATTCATCAGTTGAAAGGCATCTAGATTGATTCCATAACTTGACAATTGTGAATAGTACTATTAGCAAATAGGTGTGCAAGAAATATTGTGTCCTGATTTACATTACTTTGTCTATATGCCAAAGAGTGGTATCATTGGATCATATGGTAGTCCACTTTTTATTTTTTCCATTTCTAAAGAGTGATCTTAATTGTCAAAGTGAAATACAGAGGGGTTACAGTTTCATGTATAAGGCAGTGAGCCACCAGTACCCAGCACCACTTTTTAATTTTTGCAACACCTCCAAACTCTTTTCCATAGTGGTTGTGCTAACAAAATCTAAGAGTTCTTTTCTCTCCACATCTTTCTCAGCCTTTGTTTTTCTTCGTTATCACGTCTATTCTGACTGGTATGATGAGATTTTAGTGTTTATATTTACATTTCCTTACGGCTAAAGATGGCAAACAAATTTTTACATATGTATTGGTACTTTTGTGCTTTCTTTTTGAGAATTTTTTGTTCGTTTGTTCATTTATTAATCATGTTGTTCTTTTGGAGTTTGGTTATTTGAGATCTTTATATATGCGGGTTATTTTTCTCCTGGGAGATGAATAGCCAAGCACAGATCGTCTCCTATTCTGTGAACTGTTTCTTCTTTCTAGTGACCGTTTCATTTTTCTGTGCAGAGACTTTTTAGTCTGATGCACTTGTAAATCTTGGCTCTTGTTTGTTGAGCTATTAGGATCTTATTCAGGAAGTTGTTTATGTCTGTAACTTTCCTATGGACTTTTCTTTGGTAATAGTTTTAAAGGTTTCAGGTCTTACATTAAAGTAAGTGATTTTAAGGCAGAGTAGTACAAGGATTTTGTTTCAGTATTCTGTCAAAGTTATCCAGTTTTCCCAAAAGCATTTATTGAAGAGATTTTCTTTTCTATGTTGCATTTTTGATATCTTTGTTGAAAACTGGCTGACTTTATGTGGGCTTATTTCTGAGTCTTCTTCTCTCTTTCATTTAGTCAACATGTCTGTTTTTGTGCCTAAAATATGCTGTTTTTGTTACTGTCACTCTGTACTATGGTTGAAATTGTAATTACTTAAAGTATTACTCATTTTTTTTCCAGGATTTCTTTGTTAATTTGAGGTCTTTGTGCTTTCAAATGAACTTTAGGAATGATTTTTCTACCTCCGTGGAGAATGTCATTAGAAAAATTGGATGGAGATTGCATTGAACACATAGATTGGTTTTGGTAGGATAGCCATTTTCACAGTATTTATTTTTCTGGTCCATGGACATGAGAGGTCTTTTCATATTCTAGTATCTTCTCTGATTTTTTTTTCTTCAGTGTTTTATGGTTTTCTTTGCCAAGGTTTCACCTTTTAGCATGAATCATTCTTAGTTTTTTTTTTTTTGTAAGGCAATAGGGAATGCACTTGTTTTCATGATATCTTCTTACGCATCTATATATCCTATTTCAACTGTTGTATCCTGCTAGTATAGTGAACCTGTTTGGAGACCTCAGAGCTTTCTGGTGGAGTTTTAAGGATCTTTCAGATACAGGATCTGTAAATATGAATAATATTACTTCTTTCCCCTCTATTTGCATTCCTCTAATTTCTTTTTCTTTCTTTTTTTGTCCAGGGAAGTTGTAATGCATTACAAGGATAGGTAATGTTTATCTCATGAGGAGAGAAGATCAAATGAAAAGACAGTGGTCAATGCATCTGGTGGTTAGGTTGATGACTAAATAAAACTAGTCCAGCAATAACACATTTTAAACAGTAGGAAGATTTAGAAGAATGAGGATATAGAAAGATGTGATGAGGAATAACCAGTGGTTTGTGGTATCTTATTCACATAAGAAGTTAAATTTTTATCTGAAAATTTATGCAAAGGAAGCCAAAGGGTTTCTAAAGATGGTATGATCAGAATTTTAGGAGTCCAGTGTGTAGCTGGTAGCTGTGCACTGACAGCTCACGCCTGTAATCCTAGCAGGCTGAGATCTGAGGATTTTTAGGAAAGCCCGAGACTCTTTATCATCAGTCACACAATCACACATAAACAGACACAGACACAGAAACAAACACACAAAATAGTTGGAAGTGGAGCTGTGTCTCAAGCAGTAGAGCTGTAGCTATGAGCAAAAAAGGGACAGCACCCAGACTATGGGTTCAAGTCCCAGGACCAGCGTAAATGAAAGAAGAAAAGGAAGAAGGAAACAAAGAGGGAAGGAAGCGAGGAAGGAAGGAAAGAAAGAAAGGAAAGAAAAGGAAAGAAAGAGAAAAAGCTCTAATTTCTTTTTCTTATACTGAACAAGACTCATACACACATATAATATAAATGTAAATATAAATATTCACACTCATATACACATAAATCAGGAAGAACAAGATATAGATGGATATATATAAATACTCATCCAATGTAGGGCATATGGGCTGTTTCCGCTACTTGGGTATAAGGAATAGAGCAACAGTGAACATGGGTGTTCAAGTGTGTCTTTCTTGTATCCTGAGTTCATTGTAGCCTGAGATGTAATAATTTTGGTAAATGTGCAAGAGTGATGGTTCAGAAATCTTGAAGTCTATAATCATAGTTATTTATTTTTCTTCATTATTGTCTGAATTTAATGTTTCCTGTATTCTTGATAGTTTTCTTCTGATTGATCTCATCTGCCGCTGATACTTTCTGCCATGTTTATTTTGATTTATTAAGTGTTTAATTTCCAACATTTCTGATCATATCTCATGAATTTCTTATCCATGTCTAGGCCTTGAACTGATTTCATTATTTCACTTCTTTGTTTGAATCCTCTTTGAGGTTTATTAATCATGTTTGTGAAAGTAGGATTTTTAGCGTTCTGTAGCTGATATTTCTAGCTAAGTCAGTAACTTGGATTCAGTTGAGTTGTTACAAGGTTTTGAAGGAGTGATATTGCCTTGTTTGTCCACATTGCTTTTATTTCTATGTTGCTATTTCTGTATCTGTTCAGTTGAGTTTCTCTTTTACTTTTGGATGAGAAAAAGCTCAAAGCAGTACATAGCAAGATCAGCAATACAGTACTAAACCAGGTAGTTAAGTATAGTAAGAAACCTCAACTACCTTCCCAATAAATTTGTGGAAGAACAGAACTTGGATTCTTTAGCGGTAACTGGAGCTTAATGATGGTGAAATGCATAAGTATTAAAAATAAAATGCTCCAAAGAATGAGTATAAGGAAAGGAAGGAAATATGAAGAAAGGTAGAGAAAACAGGAGTGCAAGAGAGACTACTAAGAAATACAAATATTTGAAAAAGAAAGAAAAACAAAACAAATGACTAAAAACAAGCACAATAAAAATTCAACAGTTCTTGTTGAGAAGTATGTATATACGCTAGTCCCTGACATTTTCTTCTATTCTTAGCCACCCCCCCCCCCAACCAGGATCTGTCTGTGTCTTCCTAATATGTTCTTCTTGATTCTCTCTTGCCAGAGGACAGGTAGCTATTTTCTTTGTCCTATAAAACTACAGTGCTGTGATATACAATTTTCTATGTTACTTTTATGTGAAAGGTTTTTTTTTATTCCATGATTTCAATTTGTGTACTGTCTTTGTGGTTCTGTTGGTTTTATAGCAGGAAGATGAAAAATAGAATATACTCTTTAGTGCTTTGTTTTTTCATATGAAGCAATTCTAGGGATCAAGTACTTTTTTTTAAGTGGGAAAAAATTAAATAAGTCCTTATGTAGCTGGATTTCAGTTGCAGAGTGGATCTAATAATACATATTTTTAGACTGGAATGGAAGGAAAGATAACATTACATAATATTCCTTCAGAATGTTCAGTAAACAAGATTATCTATAACCAGATTATACAAGAGTTCATTCACCCTTTGAGCTGTAACTTCTACAGGAGAATAAAAAATATGGAAAGGCTAAAAGCAAAAAGCACATCCAGTTCCTATTTTGTCCAAATTATGAAGAAAAAAAGGGGGGGAAGCAACTTCCTTCATGGGGTCATAGATATGAAATTTTACTCTTCAGGACAGATACATTAATAAAATTGAACATATGGCATGGCTTGTCCAAATTCACCCTTAGGCTATATTGGACCTTTCAGAGGTCAGTAACAAGTATTGTATGTTATTGTGAAACATTCCTCTGAAAGAAAAGGCTCAGTAAAGATATTTAATCATATTATCTGAGCAGTTGAGGCCAAGTCTTTTTCCTTTTTCTTCAAGAAATGAATGATTAAACTTCCCAAAGAAGTGCAAGAATATTGAAAAAAAATTTCTACAGTTGGGCTCCTTAATCCTTTTATACTGGGTGACCTAGTAGACCTGACAGAAATAACACATACACACACACACACACACACACACACACACACACACACACCAAAGAAGAATAAAAAATTTACATGAACTAAAGGCTAGTGGGTTTTGATGTAAAATATAAAAGATAATGAGGAAAGTATTCATTTTTAATTAATTTATCTGTTGTCAAATTGATGTGCAGAGGGGGTTACAGTTTCATACATAAGGTAGTGAGTAGTACATTTCTTATCTAACTTGTTACCTCCCTCATTTTTCTCCCACCTTCCCCCCTCCTCAACCCCCTCCCCCTCCCCCCTGAGTTGTACAGATAGTTTACAGGATATTGTCTTGTAATTATTGCTGTTACTTTGGTTCACCTTTTACCCTTTGTCTCTCCATTTTGTTTGTTTAGTTTTTTTGTTTGTTGTTGTTGTTTCGGTGCCTTCCCCTGGGGCTTGAACTCAGGGCCTGAGCACTGTCTCTGAGTTTTCTCACTCAAGGCTAGTGCTCTACCACTTTGAGCCACCGCTCCACTTGTGGCTTTTTTGTTTTGTTTTGTTCCCAGTCCTGGGGCGTGGACTCAGGGCCTGAGCACTGTCCCTGGCTTCTTTTTTTTTTTTTTTTCTTTTTTTCTCAAGGCTAGCACTCTACCTCTTGAGCCACAGCACCATTTCCGGCTTTTTTCTATATATGTGGTGCTGAGGAATCGGAACCCTGGGCTTCATGTATACGAGGCAAGCACTTTTACCACTAGGCCATGTTCCTAGCCCCCTGTCTCCATTTTGATGTTCCCTTTCTCTTTCCTTCTGTTCCCTAGTTCAGATAAAGGTAGATACAATACCCAGGGTACCCATTTTTTTTTTTTTTAGATAGGTTTTTCACTTCTGTTTTTATTTTGCTAACCTCAGATCATGATTCTCCTTCTTTTTAAAAAGATTATTTCTTTATTGTCAAAGTGAAGTACAGAGGGGTTACAGTTTCATATGTAAGGCAGTGCGTACATTTTTTTTTTTTTTTTGGCCAGTCCTGGGCCTTGGACTCAGGGCCTGAGCACTGTCCCTGGCTTCCTTTTGCTCAAGGCTAGCACTTTGCCACTTGAGCCACAGCACCACTTCTGGCCGTTTTCTGTATATGTGGTCCTGGGGAATCGAACCCAGGGCCTCATGTATATGAGGCAAGCTCTTTTGCCACTAGGCCATATCCCCAGCCCCAGTGCGTACATTTCTTACAACTTGTTACCTCCTCCCTCATTTTTCCCCACCTTCCCCTCTCCTCATCCTTCCCTCAAGAGTTGTACAGTTGGTTTATAGCAGGGATAAAAGACAACCAATGCAACAGCAATATTTACAAAACTATATGCTATAAACCAACTGCAGAATTTATCTTTTATAACCTGTTTTTCCTTTGAAGAAAATATTTTGTTGTATGATTCTCAGAGATTGAATGATTCAGTTCCAACATTTTGACTGTTTTACAGATTCTTCCCACTTACTTTCTTATTTCAATGTACCAAAATACTTTCTGTCCCATTCTGTGATCTTTATAGCAATCCACCACTCCACCTCTTCTCGCCACATTTAACTAGAGGGGTGAGGATAAGAATTGAATTACCAACTCAAACATGACAGATATCACCCAATGGGGCTGGCAATACAGAATGGGAGGCATCTTGAGGATGAGGACTGGCAGGGGGAAGGGAGTAGAAACAAGGCCAGAAAAAGAACACCCAAAATTCTGCTCATATAAGCAAGTTCATTAGTCACCAGTTGTTTACTTTCTCCTGGAAGCTTTGAGTTTGCAGGAAAAGGAGGAATCACTATGGAAAAAGGATAGGGGTTGAGTTCAATTGAAATTGAAAGCTAGCTCTCTGGAAGGCTAATTTATTTAGTCATACTTTATTTATAGTTGATTGATGAAAGGGATTATTATTAAATGATAAAATCATGTGATAATAATGAATAATATAATTCACTGTTATTAACTAATCTGTAAATTCATATCTTGCTGTTCCACTAAATTATTATATTGAATATTTGTTCGTGTGTACACTAACATAAAATATTGTATAGAAGACAAATCTGTGTTGAGTAGTTTAAGATCATGTCATCATTCATATATAAAGACATACATTTGTACCTATTTTGATATATACATATGTACACACATACACATAGACATGCATTTATACATGTGTATACACATTCAAGTTTTTAAGTTCCTATTGAGTGCTGAGTGGTCTAGAACCCAGAGGCTCAGGAGAAATAGGCAATATGCACTCCATTGTTAGGGGGTTGCAATATAGCCAGAGATAATGAAGGTATAAAATAAGGTAATTTTAGAGTGACAGTGTCAAAATAGTGTGCCTGGTATAGAATGAAGGTACTATTGACAGTTATTGTCAGGGACATGCCATTTCTAAGAAGGTAGCATTTGAATATAAGGAGGTCCAGGCAGAGGGAAAATAGAAAGGGTCATGGTGCTAAGGCAGAAACAAGCTTGGTATCTTTACAAGGCAGAGAAGATGGCATAGGAGAATAAACAAAGAAGCCAAGAAAATTATTAAATGAAGCTGAAAATGAAAAAGAAGCCAAAATAGCTAAGCCCTTGTAGTTACTAGAAAGACTTTTGGATGATAGTCAGAGCAGAGGTTATTGATTTCCTTACACTTTGTTGCATTATTCACTCCTTTCCATACTGATTAGTGATCATTTATTCATTAGATTCAGTTTTGCTGTATTTTAATTTATTTTTTTCAAAGCAATCTCTGCTATGAATCTGTTCATTGATTATGGAGCCTGGTATTATGCTTTTTATTGTTCCTTTAAAATATGCTTTAATAGTTGATATTGAGAAATTGCCCATTTTTTTTGTTTTTTAATCCTTTATAGCAAATGAGTCAAAGACTATCTATCACTCTAAAATAATATCACTACACATATACTCTGCTTATAAGTACTAATGGATTGTATTGCAACAAGTTACTATCTTATAATGTACTTGAATTTGCCACTGAAATAAATTTTAGGCACTTATTCTGAAAAATGCCAGTATGAAATTTGCAAATTCAAATACTAATCATACTGGTAATGGTTATTTTAAATTAAACTTATAAAAAGTCTAGAAAATTGGAACCAATGGACATTTTTGTAATATAAGTAACAATTTTTAAAAACATAGAAGGCTATTATTTTAGTATTAATTAGGAACTTTGAAACAATTTACTGTTAATGCTTTCAGTTGATATATATTCATAAACCAAAGATTCAAATAATTTTAAATGATCACTGATGTTATTCAGGGAAAATTTTTCTTGTATTAACATTTTTACCATTTTAAACCACAGATATAGGAAAAAGGCAAGTGTTACTAAGAAGCAGCCTATCTGTTTTCATGAACAGCATATTGCACATTGTGTCAAAAGAAACTGAGTCTGTGTTCACCATCAAGTATGGTTCATACATTTGTTGCTTTGTGTGTGGATTATCAAAGAATATTTTCAATTCCAGTAGTCTTATCATTACCTCTGAAATTTCTAAATGCAAAGCCATTCTTTCTTCCTTCCTTTCCTCTCTCCCTCCTTTTCTCCCCTCCCTCCCCTCTCCCTTCTTCTGTCCTTCCTTCCTTCTTTTGTTCATTTCTTCCTGTATTCTTTCTTTCCTTCTTTCCCTCCCTCCCTTCCTTTCTTTTTTCATTCCTTCTTTGTACTGGGGTTGAACTCAGGATCTTGCACTTGCTCAACTGACACTCTACCACTTGAGCCATGCTGATAGCCTGGCTTTTTGCTAGTTATTCTGGAAATGATATCTCCCAAGCTTTTTTTTTTTTTTTGCTTGTTTTGCTTTTTGCCAGTCCTGGGGCTTGAACTCAGGGCCTGAGCACTGTCCCTGGCATCTTTTTGCTCAAGGATAGCACTCTACCACTTGAGCCACAGCACCGTTTCCAGCTTTTTCTATATATGTGGTGCTGAGGAATCGAACCCAGGGCTTCCTGTACACGAGGCAAGCACTCTGCCACTAGGACATATTCCCAGACCCCCCCTTTAAAAAAAAAAGGGACAACCTGTCTTCTATCTGCAAACTCGAATCCCAGCCTCTAGAGTAATTAGGAATATAAATCTAAACCATTGGTACCCTTCTTGGAATTTAGTTTGTGAGCTGAGATCTGGGTACCATTAATTTTCTTTCAAAATTTGTCTTAGATACTTTTACCTTTTCTAAAAGGAAAGTCAGAATAATTTTTTCACTCCCCCATTACAATTTTTTGGACTCCTAGTAAACTTATTTGTCATTTGGACAAAACAGGCATTTTTATATTAATAACTTCCCATTTAATACACCATTGTGTATTAAAAGTAAGCATTACTGAATATCTTTCCATGTTTGTATGTCATAAGAAAGTAGAGGAAATGGTGTAGGTCAAGGGTCTCACCCGCACATCAATAAGGAGCCATGTAGAAAGAATCCTATGAGCAGGAAAGGGGCAAGTAGACCAAAAAAGTCTGCAAGACTCCCTCTCCAAAATAACCAACAAAAAGTTGTGCTGGAGATGTGGCTTCAGTGGTAGAATAGCAGCCAAGCAAGCTCAAGTTCAAACCCCAGAAGTTTTTTTTTTTTTTTTTTTTGGCCAGTCCTGGGCCTTGGACTCAGGGCCTGAGCACTGTCCCTGGCTTCTTCCCGCTCAAGGCTAGCACTCTGCCACTTGAGCCACAGCGCCGCTTCTGGCCGTTTTCTGTATATGTGGTGCTGGGGAATCGAACCTAGGGCCTCGTGTATCCGAGGCAGGCATTCTTGCCACTAGGCTATATCCCCAGCCCATCCCCCAGAAGTTTTTAATCAACATGATATTTGTACATATTGATGGGGTACAGCATAAAATTTTGATATATGTATACAATGGATTGGAATGGATTTTAGAGAGAATGAAAGCTGCCTGTAGTAGTGCATGCTTATAACCATAGCAATCAGGAGGCAGAGGCAGGAGGATTGTATTCAAGGTGAGCTTGTGATATATAACTATGTAGTAATTTCCAGGCAGGCTGGGCTACACAGTGTGAGCTTTTCTCAAAAAAAAATCTTTCAATAAAATGTGGTATTTTTGTTTGAGTAGTCACAGTACAACAATACATTTAAAATTTTTATTTTCCTGGGAATGCACTTATTTTTGTTGCTACTGTGGATGAGATTTTTTAAAATCATACTTTAATAATTACTTGTTGGTGTTATATAGGACCTTTTTGAATGTTCCTTATTGAAGTTGCTGAATATGGCTAATGGATTTTTATTCTTTTGTTTGGATTTGACAAGGTACTTTGACATAACATGAATCACAAATCATGACGGTTCATTTTTCTTTTCAAGATAAGACTTTTTATTGCTTTTTATACCTTAATACTTTTTTTTCAAAATTTCTGACTATGTGATTTAGTGATTATAGCAATTTTGTATTGATTCTTTTAGAAATAGGTATATATCTAGTATTTATTACTACATAGTATGCGATTATTATTTTTGAGAGCTAGTTGTTATAGTGTCAAAACAGTAACCTGTAACTTGTTTATTAAAGTTTTTAAAACAAATTTGTAGTTATTCTAGTATATTAAAGTAACCATATGTGTTTTCTTATTTGACTACTTATTGGATCTTATTATATTACTTTTATGTTACTATTAGAAATTTTTCATGATTTCAGAGAAATAACTCTACCTTGCTATGTGGGACAATTCACTGTTATATACCATGTGTTACTAGCCTTTCTTTGTAACTATAAATTAGCATTCGTGCTCCTATTTTTGTCTAAGATATTATGGCACACATTCTACTGGTTTTCCTGCTTTAAAATACATTCATCCCCCACTGGACATAGTTATACATACCTTTACTCCAGCATTGGAAGGTTGAGGTAGGAAGACCACTGGAGGCCAGAAGTTCTAAATAAGCCTGGGAAATACAGAGAGGCTGTACTCTATGTAGAAATAAAACAATGCATTCATCTTCAAGTAGTTCCTTTAACTATTTCTGAGATGTTTCTATACTTGTGGAAGGACAGTGTCACCACGTGGAGAGGAGATGTGTCCTCTGTTCAGAGGCAGGTCAAGAAACTTTGAAAAATTTACTTAATTTAATTGTATAGGTGATGTACAGAGGGGTTTACAGTTACTTAAGCAAGGTAATGAGTACATTTCTTGTAGGTCATTGTTACCCCCTCCCTGATTTTTCTCCCACTTTCCCTCCTCCCAGCTCCCCCACAAGTTATAAGTTCATTTCCAACATAAGTGTCTTGTGAATATCACCATTGCATTGGTTCATCCTTTGTCCTTTGTCTCACCATTTTGTTATTCCTCTTCCCTCTCTGAATCAGATAGACATATATACAAAACACAGGGTACCAGAGTCAAAACAGTGATGACAGGGTATAAACCATAGGGGGAAAATGAAAGAAAAAATAAAAAACCTCACACAGTACATAAAAAAAACAAGAACTACAAGATATGGAAACAAAGAGGTTTTTTTTTATGTTTCTGTTTTTTTAAGGGCAAGCGTTTTCTTTTCTTGGCCCAAATTACCTTTCATGATATCTCAGGGGAAAAGCAATGGGGACACACATTCTCAGATAATGACAGTGGACCTCTGCTTTCAAAGTTATGTCCTGACTTTCCCAAGGCATGGCTTATTCAACTTACAACATTAACACATGCTCAGGTCCTACATTCCTGACCACCAATTCATTCCCTTACCTGGTCTTCCTTCAAGAATAAAATGGAGAATGGATCAGATCACACAGTTTGATACTAACCTCTGGTTCCCAATTTTGTTATCTAATACTTCAATAATATATTTTCAGGAACAAGGTAAACTGACAAATAACAGACTTGTAGGAGTAATGTTCTGTAATTAACACTTTAAGACATGTACAATTGCTTTTCTCTGCCAGTTCAAGCTTTCCCAAGGGTTTGGAGAACTCTGAAGTTTACTGAATCTATTTTAGAATGAGTTAACTGATTACATTTTTTTTTTTTTTTTGGCCAGTCCTGGGCCTTGGACTCAGGGCCTGAGCACTGTCCCTGGCTTCTTCCCGCTCAAGGCTAGCACTCTGCCACTTGAGCCACAGCGCCGCTTCTGGCCGTTTTCTGCATATGTGGTGCTGGGGAATCGAACCTAGGGCCTCGTGTATCCCAGGCAGGCACTCTTGCCACTAGGCTATATCCCCAGCCCAACTGATTACATTTTAAAGCAGTTTTTACATTAAAAATTTAAGGCTTAGTCTCTATAGATACTCTATTATTAACTGCTGAAATAAATTTGCTACTATACTATATAAAAAGTTTGTACTTGCAATTTCAGATGAGATTGGTAATAGTCCTTTTGCATCAAAGTTTAAAATGATATGGGCAATAAATTTTTGCTTATAGAAAATTTGCTAGAACATTACTTTGAGTAGTATAGAAATTATATGTAATTAAAGATGTATGTACTACAATTAGTAATGTGATAAATATGAGCTCTTAATGATTCATCATTCTGCTTAAAAGTGAATATTAGAAATACTTCTATTATCAAATAAAACCAAATGCTATTATCAGCATCTATACTTATATTTATTTATATGTCTTAAAGTATTTTATATGCATATATTTTAAATGTTTAGATGCCTTTGAAACTATCTTGAATAGATTTGGAAATGTTTTACTTTATTCATTTTGTATTTAATTTTGATTATTTTTTTGTATTTTATTTAATGGTGTTAAGGATATTGCCAGGAAGGTACTCTACCACTGAAGCCATACCCCCTGCCCTTCTTGTTTTAGTTATGTTTGGGATTAGGTCTCCCATTTTTGCTCAGGGCAGCCTGGACTAATATGGAGTCCTGTGTCTGGTTTCTTTCAGCTTTTGTTGTTTTGAGGTTTATTTATGATGTAGCTAATGTGTCAGTAGTTCATTGTTTTATGGCACTGAGTTTCATTATAGAGATATATCACTTTGGATCTGTACATTAACCTGGTCATGGGTATTTACATATTTAAATTACATTGGCTATCATATATAATGTTGCTTTGAACATAGCATTCAAGTTTTTATGTGATCTAAGCTTTCATTCTCTTGGGGTGATAGTTGGATGTGGGTCCTATGGTAGTTTTCTGTATAATTGCTTGAGAAGTATTATTCAACTTAGATTTTAATTTTTAATGGTGTGATAGAACTATTTTTGTTATGTGTATGCTATAACATCAACTATAAATAGCTATTAAAGCTCAGATTTTTGGTTTTATGTCCATTGCAAATCTAGAAAGAGTTTTGTATTCCTTAGGGCGATGATCTTATGTTGTATGACTCATAATAAACCCTTTTATGAGATTTTATGACAGAATATTCAAAAACTTCTTCCTATCTCATATTTCTTCCCCTTCCCATTTTATTATCACTTATATGAAATGGGATTTCCATATATTTCCATACATGTGGTATAATAGGATCATATTCACCACCCTATTTCATACTTACCATCCTATTAACTTTTTTTTTTGGCTAGTATCAGGATTTGAACTCGGGACTTCACACTTACAGCTCAGTTGGTCCTCTACCACTTGAGCTATTCCTCCAGCTCGCTCTTCCCTTTCCTTATCTCCCCTTCCTTCAATAAATATCCTTTGTACCTTTCCCACATTTTTTTCTGGTCCTGGGCCTTGAACTCAGGGACCTGGTTACTTTCCCGGAGTTTATTTGGGCTCAAGGCTAGCTCTCTACCACTTGAGCCCAAGCATCACTTCCAGCATTTTTCTGAGTAGTTTATTGGAAATAAGAGTCGCAGGGACTTTCCCACCCAGGCTGGTTCTGAACCACAATCCTCAGATCTCAGCCTCTTGAGTAGCTAGGATTACAGGTGTGAGGCACTAGCACCTAACTCTCACATTTTTTAAAACAAAGTTTCATTATGTCCTTTTCATATATACATATAATAAAACTTAATCATATTCTTCCTCTATCCTCCCTTTCCCCACCTCTCACCTCCTACTGGTTTTCCTTCAGAAACTCTGTTTATGACTGTTTTATTTATCTGTCTGTCTGTCTGTCTATCATCTATCTTATCTCTCTATCTCTCTCTCTCTCTCTCTATCTATCTATCTATCTATCTATCTATCTATCTATCTATCTAATGCTGTTCCTGGAGGTTGAACTCCGGGCCTGGGTTCTATCCTTGAACTTTTGTGTTTAAGGCCAGCACCGTACTACTTGAGCTCCAGCTCCACTTCTGGCTTTTTGCTGGTTACTTGGAGATAAGACTTTTACAGACTTCCTGCTCTGGCTGTGTTCCAGACATGATTCTCAGATCTCAGCCTCTGATTAGTTAGGATTACAGTAATGAGCCACTGGCAACTTTTCTTCCTTTCTTTCTTTTTCTT
Organism: Perognathus longimembris pacificus; assembly: GCF_023159225.1. Taxonomy (NCBI): domain Eukaryota; kingdom Metazoa; phylum Chordata; class Mammalia; order Rodentia; family Heteromyidae; genus Perognathus; species Perognathus longimembris. Next base: position 113,362,898 of record NC_063162.1, read on the forward strand.
TTTCTTTTTTTTTTTGTCTTGTGAGGCTTGAACTCAGGGCCTGGGTGCTGTCTCTGAGCTTTGTTGCTCAAGGCTAGTGCTCTACCACTTAGAGCCCCTTCCAGTTTTCTCTGATGGTTAAATAGAGATAAGAGTCTCTTGGAATTTCCTGCCTGGGCTGGCTTTGAACAGCAATCATCAGAGCTCAGCATCCTGAGGAGCTACAGTTACAGGCGTGAGCCACCAACACCAGCTTAAACCATATTTCTTTACTTCTTGTTTGTTGTCAGTTGAAACGTGGAAGTTTTAGCCTGAAGTTTAGCCTTAATGTCCTCTCCTAGTCACAAAGGTTGCCTTAATTTTTACTGGGGCATTTATCACCTTTACTACAAGACGAGAGCAAAGAAAACTGAGGTTGAAATGTAGTAGTCCATTAGATGTACCTGGCAAAGAGCCAGAGAATTATCCAAGGAAAAAGCAGTATTAAAGCTAAAATGTGGGAAATTATTTCTGAAGGAGTATCTGGAAGGGATCCTAGAGTCATCAGGATTCCAGAGGTTAGAGAGCTTCCTGTAAAGTTGAGAAAGCAGGATTCATGTGTGGAAAGGATACTATACAAAGCTCAAGTCAGTCCTTTTGTAAGGATAAATCAGAGCTAAGCACAGTGGAACCGAGTTTATGTATATGTTCGTATTACTGCTTTATTTAAGCTTTCTCTTTAGGTTTCTTAAAAATTATAGCCTTTGGACTGGGGATGGGGCTACATTCCTGTAAACCCAGTGGAGTCTGAAGCAGGAAGATGGAGAGTTAGAGGCCACAGAGCAAGACTGTCATTAAAATAAAATGAAACAGAACAAAACAAACAAAAAATGCTTATGGGTGACCCAATCCAAATAGAGGCAATTAGGAGGAGCCTCCCACAATCTTATTGTCTACTCTCTACCTTTCCATTTGTATGAATGGAAAGCCATTAATGCAAATGCCTGCTGTATTTTGACTATCTAATTAAAAGCCTGTTTTGACTAGTGTTTTTGAGTCACAAAATAATTATAGATTTCCATAGATAGTATTACTTTTTGGATCTATTGTCAATGATGATAGTATTTATTTGTTTTATGAAGTAGTTTTCCTATAGCATATTTTTCTATTGCTTTCCAATACAAATAAACAAAGAAAATCTGACTCAAATGGTAATTTATTTTCTCACATAATGGGGATCCAGAGGTTGAGAAACCGTAGTCACTCCAGATGTGCTGCTTTGCCATTACCATGTCCAGAAAAGACAGGAAGACTATCTTTTCTTCTATCTTACTATAGGAATCAAAACTTTTTACTGAGAACTTTTGAAATATTTTTGGGCAGGTTTGGTCCTCTTCCTAAACTAATCTTTAGCAAAAGAAGTGTTACATCTTTGAGTACTTGCTACTCATAAGGTAACACTAAAGCTTAAGGCATACATTACATACTCCTTTCCCCAAGGCCTATAGGAAATGAAAGATCTCTGACCAATTATTTTCTGCCAGCTGTTTAATCATAGTTGTACAACTATAGAATATAGGGTGGATGTTAGAGACAGCAAAGTCTGACAAAGATAATTTTGGATAAGTGACTTGAAAGAACAAATGGACTCCGGTGCCATTGTAATACCACTGCGGAGTTCATTCCCAAGTCTTGCTGAAATGAGAATTCTTTATGTAGTATGTCACAATCTGTGTGTTATAAGAGGAGCTCCCTTTATTAAAAACAAGGAATCAGGGCTGGGGATATGGCCTAGTGGCAAGAGTGCCTGCCTCATATACATGAGGCCCTGGGTTCGATTCCCCAGCACCACATATACAGAAAATGGCCAGAAGTGGTGCTGTGGCTCAAGTGGCAGAGTGCTAGCCTTGAGCAAAAAGAAGCCAGGGACAGTGCTCAGGCCCTGAGTCCAAGCCCCAGGACTGGCCAAAAAAAAACAAAAAACAAAAAAAAACAAACAAGGAATCACATGACAGTAAATTTGGGGGATTCTTATGGGATTGAAATAATTTAAATTATCTTATTATTCATATCCACAGAGATTCTATAGTCATTCCTTCCTTCCTTCCTTCCTTCCTTTCTTCCTTCCTTCCTTCCTTCCTTCCTTCCTTCCTTTCTTTCTTTCTTTCTTTCTTTCTTTCTTTCTTTCTTTCTTTCTTTCTTTCTTTCTTTCTTTCTTTCTTTCTTCTTCGTTTCTTTCTTAGTTTCTCTCTCGCGTGTGCTCTCTCTCTTGCTCTCACTCTCTCGCTCTTTCTTTCTTTTTTTGGTGGTTTGGGGGCATTAACTCAGGAGCTCTTGCTTTCTGGGCCAGTGTTCCACCACTGCCACACTTCCAGCCCCATGTTTTTCTATTTTTCTATAACTAGCTATTGTGAGCAAGCTATGTCAGAAGCGTAAACATGTTTTGACTTTCCACAATGTCTGACTTGATTGAATAACAGTAAATTCACAAGTAATGTCAATTTTATTGGCCTTAATTTACCAAGTTAAAGTGGTATAAGGCTACAAAGCAAAAAAATTGATTGAAGATAGAGTTAATTCTACACTTAGAGGTTCTAGATTGGACAGGAAACAGAGTTGAGAGTTGGTTGTCTGTAAGCCTGTGACCTATGTCACATCATTTAATGGTCTTATATCACATTTGTATTAAGCATCTCTCCTGACTGAGGCAGTTGCATCATTCATCTGTTTGATTTGCTTGATAAACTCCTGGCTTGTTTTTTTGATACAGTTTGGTATGTCCATGTGTTGTGTCTTCTTGATTTAATTGATAAACTAATAGATGGTAAACTTTTACTTGAATTCATAAGTTATTTGTCAGTCTGTGCATCAATGGTTTATGCTAGATAGATGGTAGTTACTTATTTGTGCATATTATGTGCAGTCATTTTGCCTCAATATTTGCACTCAAAATGGAGCAAACTGCTGCTTTATAAAATTAGTCACTCAGGGGAAGGGACATTCTGAAATCTCTGTGTTATAAAAAATATGGAGTAACATAGAGCAGGGCACAGCTTGATCTCCACAACAGCTAAAGAATCCGTTTAGAAATATTCCATATAGGGCTCACTGTGAAGTGTGTCCCTTTGGCTTCCTGATCTGGATACCACCTGAGCCAATAACTTCCCTTTGTAGAAAGCCTGTGCCTCAGGCCATTCTACTGGACTTTTCTTGGCCTCTTCCACCACTGTGACCATCATGCACATGCTTTCCTGCCTCCTGGTAAGCAGAATGGTTGCCCGGGTATGTTAGCTCTGTTACCATCTGTTTTTGACACTTTGATCTATGATGATGCACAGGATGCTTCTAAACTCTAAAACTTTTTAGACATATTACTTTTAGAGTTTTTTTTTTTTTTTTACTATTTGTGGTGACTCAAAGGATTAACTTTTAATGCAGCTATACAGAACAGGTAGGAGGTCAGAATAGGACTTTTATAACTCTTAAATTTCACTCTAAAAAATACAATATATACATAATTATTCAAAGGATGATTTAACCAAAGAGCTCATTGACATCATACACCAGACCAAAGTGACAATCTTGTAAAAGAAAAAGGTATAGTTAATTAATAACGAATGAAATTATCAATTTTAAACAGGAAAGAATGAAAGATTCTGAATTTTAATATAAACCTATTACTAAAAATACCTCTGTGTTTTTAAAAAAAAAATATTGTTGGGCTGGGTTGTAGATCAGTGGAAAAATGCTTGCCTAGCAAGTACAATACTCTGGGTTCCATACCCAATACCATTAAAATTTTTTTGGTGTTGTTTCTAGTAATTGAGATCAGTTTTGTAATTGCAAAAATGATAGTTGGTCATCTATAAGCCAATATTTTGGTGGAGATCTGGTATCTTGGTTGTCCCTTGAGCTATCTTTTCTCCACTATTTTCTGCCTCTCTGGAACTAATTAGCACATGAGTCTAAGCTATACTCCTTCATTTTCAAAAGTTCCTTTTCTAATTCTTATCCTACACCGGTTCCTCTACTAAAGCTTGTAACTGAGATTCTAACATACAGAAAGACAAAGCTTAAGAAATCACAGAAAGTTCCAGTTCTTGCTTTTCTATGTATCTTATATTTTAAATGCACAATCATATAAAGTTCCAGAACTTTATCACATGAATAGATATTTTTCAAATTCAACTGGTGAAATGGCTCTCAAACAGCTCTTCCAGTAATTTATAGAGGCCTTAACTTATAACACATGTCTATGGATATGAATACCAGATTTTGAGAGAAATAACAGATGTTGATCTATCTCACCCTCTGTAGAAACAGTCTTGGGAATAAGAAGGCTAGGATGGAGTGTTGTTTATTTTCCTCCCTTTTTAATGTTGATTTTGAGTAGGCATTGTCTAGGTTCTTTCTCTCTCTTTCTCTCTCTCCTTCCCCCACACACCATTTTTCTGCATTAGTTGCATTAAAAGCATTTCAGTTGACATATCTATGTATGCATATAAAGTACCTTGATCTGACTTACCCCCTCCATCACTCTTTCTCTTCTCCTGCCCATTCTTCCCAAACCAATCATGATTTTAATGTCAACATGGGCAAAGCTAATGAGAACATATCTCAAAACAATGTAAAAAATGACAATAAGGCTGTGGACATGGTTAAAATGGAAGAGCACTTTCTCTAGCATGGATGAGCAGGGACTGAGTTCAATTCCCAGTAATGTCAAATTACAAAAATAGTTCTTATTTACACCTTAAGAATGATAATATCGGGGGCTGGGGATATAGCCTAGTGGCAAGAGTGCCTGCCTCGGATACATGAGGCCCTAGGTTCGGTTCCCCAGCACCACATATACAGAAAACGGCCAGAAGCAGCGCTGTGGCTCAAGTGGCAGAGTGCTAGCCTTGAGCGGGAAGAAGCCAGGGACAGTGCTCAGGCCCTGAGTCCAAGGCCCAGGACTGGCCAAAAAAAAAAAAAAAGAATGATAATATCTTTTGGATGAATCTATGGAAAACCATACCAATTTTTAAAATATACTTTACCATTATAATTGAATTAAAGATCACTTCTGGGATGCCTGTAGCCTTTTCTGACTTGAAATGTTATTCTCTTGGGCTGAAAAATGGCGCATCACCCATAAAGTTGTCACTGTGAGTATATTTTGCAGAGATATGACCATTGTACCATGTTATTCTGGATTTCTGACCTAATTTTAATCATAATATTCAGAAATTTGTAGTATAATAGTTTATAAATTACAGCACAATAGAAATCCCTGGCTAGTGGCTAATTGCTCACTGTGTGGATTTCTCTATTTGTAAAACAGAGATGGTAAGGTAAGTTTCATAGGACAGCAGTCAGAGTTAACAGGTTTGTACAAGTGGAATACCCAGAGCAAGACCCTGGAAAATAGAGGTGCTCACTAACAGCTTAATGATTATTAGATAGCAGAAGTGTTTTCCTTTAAAAGTTGCTTTCAAAGCAAAGGAACTAGCTAAATTTGAGATCTTTGGTATGAAAAGGGAGTTGGGTACTGAGTTGGAGTTTTTGTTTGTTTTATTTTTTACAAAGTATGTGCAAAATGTTTTGTTTTGTTTTGTTTTTTTTGCCATCCTGGGCCTTAGACTCAGGGCCTGAGCACTGTCCCTGGCTTCTTTTTGCTCAAGGCTAGCACTCTATCACTTGAGCCACAGCGCCACTTCTGGCTTTTTCTATATATGTGGTGCTGAGGAATCCAACCCAGGGCTTCATGTACATGAGGTGAGCACTTTACCACTAGGCCATATTCCCAGCCTCCAAAATGTTTTTAATGAATTTCAAAAACCTTATCAGTGCTTAGGTATTTATATGTACATATGTGTATACATATGCACCTGTATGCATATATGTATATGCATATTTTTCCATATATGTATATGTGTATATATACTGTATACATACACATATATCTGTATATATGCATGTAGTTACAAATATATGCATATATATTATAAATTGTATATTAGAGTTATTAAAGATTTCCTCTTAAAAGTAACACACGTTGGTAATCTCACAGTTTCCCTGAATCAGAAGTCTGAGGACAGCTTGTTTGCATCCTCTGTTTCGAGTCTCACAGATCTAAATCAATGTGTTGTCTGGGGTATGCTTCATCCTAAATGCACAAAAATCTGCTTCCAATATTTTTAGTTTGTTGGCACAGTTTAGTTTCTTGAGACCATAGGAATGAACTTATCACTTCCTTGTTCTTTGCTCTTTGTTGGCCAAGATTTCTTCTTTTCCTCTTCTTTCTTTTTCCCTCCCGTCCCTCTCCCCTCCTTTGGCCTCCTTCTCTCCCTCTCACTCCTCTCCATTCCTCCTCTTCTTTCTCCTTTCATGCAAGTACTGAGGCTTGAACTCAGATTCTGGACACTGTTCTTCACGTTTTTCACTCAAGGCTACCACTCTGCCACCTGAGCCATAGCTTGATTATTGGCTATTTGGTGGTTAATTGGAGATAAGAGTCTCACAGACTTTCTTTCTTGGGGTGGCTTTGAACTGTGATTCTCAGATCTCAGCCTCCTGAGTAGATAGAATTACAGGTGCTAGCCCCTATCACCTGCCTGGATTGTTCTTTTGTGTGCTACCTGGCTTCCCTGGCTATTAGAAGCCTTTATCTTCAAAGGCAACAATAGGTGGCTCAGTCCCTCTTTGGTTTTTTTTTAATTGGGAAAAACAAGTTTAATTACATATATAGCATGTTAAGAAAAGAATTGTATTAAATATCCAGAAGTGAAGCCATAAATATGAATATATTAGTTTACAGAAAATCTAACCCTCTTAGGTTTTGAATCCCTCAGCCCTCCCCTTGCTCATATCTCTTCCACCATCTTCTTCCACCACATCTCTCCAATTAACTCTTTTGCCTTTTTCTCCCCTGCTTTTATGGGCTCATGTGATCTTAGTGTGTCCACCAAGAAAATTCAAGATAATGTCTCTATTTCATAGTGTACTGATTAGTATTTTTATTCCATGTGTACAATTTATTCATATAATCTTTTAATGAGTGTTTAATTAAATAACCAAATATGGGAATCTCAAGAATTCCATCTACTATAATACATTAGCCTATATGTAATCCTATGTTTTCTTCTTAGCATGAGTTTTATATGGTACAGAAATGTAAGTATGGTTGGTTATAGTTTTCTATCCTTCATTGTACTAGGGACATTAAGTAACATATGATATATGCATATTGCTATCTTTCTAAAATTAAACAATTTCTCAGCCCCAAAGCACATCTGGCCACAAAACTTGTTGAAGGGATTGTGGGCGTGTTGTTCAAAGTTGCTGTTGAAAGATATTTTTGAAAGCATTTATATTTATGTTTTAAAATACTGTGAAATGGTACATGGGTAGCACTACTTGAGGGGGGGATGTTAATGTGTTCTTCAGATTCAAATTTAGAAAACTAAAAAGGGAAACAGATACATTACTTTAAGCATTCCGAAAGGCGCATTTAACATTATAGATGTGAAAGGAAAGGTGGAAAGAGAGCATTTAGGAAATGGTATGAAATTCACATTTCACACAGCCACAACATATGTGTAGTATGATGTGTGTGTGTGTGTGTGTGTGTGTGTGTGTGATTTAATTATTTTTACCTGTGCAAGTTCCATTTTGTCCATTTTAGGTATGTCTAGATTCAGGAACACCAACTTGCCCAAGGACAAGTGACTGGTGAGTGTGTGCAAATGGGACTTGAACTTGGTAGTGACTTCAAAGTCCACTTCATTCTTCAAAGAATATTGGTAGACTTGGGATTTCTATTTTAATTCCCTGTTGTTTTAAATGCACAATGACATATTCAAATGTACATTTGAAATGATAAAAACATTAAACAGAACATTAAACAAAAACCTTGGCCTATTACCAGAATTAGTTGGATTTAGATTAACAATAATATGGAATTAAAACCTATCATTTTAGAATCATTTCTTGGTATCACTGAAACATTAAGGTTACAGTCTTAGTTGAATACTTTATTGTTGCATAAATTCTTCACTTAAAATTATTTAAATGTTATAAAATGTTATCTCTTAAAATGACGGTTTGTTATTTTTAGTAATTTAACAATAATTATTAGATACTAGAAAAATCATATATAAAAACTACTGGATTATTTCTTTAGATCCAGTGTTTTAAGCAATCCTCTATTATTTTTTAGTTCTCCCATTTGTCATTCCTGCTATATAAAATATCCTCTTTTGAGGACTATAGACCGCTTTCCCTGATGAACATAGATGCAAAAATTCTCAACAAAATTCTGGCCAATCGACTTCAACAGGTCATCAAAAAAAATCATACACCACGATCAAACTGGATTCATCCCAGGGATGCAAAGCTGGTTCAATATACGCAAGTCAATTGATGTAATCCACCACATCAACCGGAGTAAGGTAAAGAACCACATGGTTATATCACTGGATGCGGAAAAAGCGTTTGATAAAATCCAACACCCATTTATGCTAAAAGCCCTGGAAAAACTGGGATTCCAGAGAACACTCCTGAATATAATCAAGGCAGTTTATGACAAACCAACAGCAAGCATAATTCTAAATGGTGAAAAACTAAAGCCATTCCCTTTAAAATCAGGAACAAGACAGGGATGTCCACTCTCTGCCCTTCTCTTCAACATAGTACTAGAATTCCTAACCAGAGCTATGAGACAAGAAGAAAATATAAAGGGGATCCAAATGGGAAAAGATGAAGTTAAACTTTCTCTCTTCGCAGATGACATGATCCTATACCTAAAGAACCCCATAGACTCTACCCCCAAGCTACTGGAGCTGATCCAAAACTGGCAAAGTTGCAGGATATAAAATAAATCCTCAAAAATCAACGGCCTTTCTCTATGCTAACGACCCGAAGACCGAGGCTGAAATCAGGAAAGTAACTCCTTTTGAAATAGCCTCAAAAAACATAAAATACCTAGGAATAACCTTAACCAAAGAAGTGAAAGACCTCAATGATGAGAAGTTTAAAAACATGAAAAATGAAATTAAGGCAGAACTAAGGAAATGGAAAAACTTCCTATGCTCCTGGATTGGGAGGATTAATATAATCAAAATGGCAATATTGCCAAAGGCTATCTACAAATTCAATGCAATACCCATTAATATCCCATTTTTTAATGAAATAGAGGAAGCAATCTAGAAATTCATATAGAACAATAAAAGACCTAGAATAGCAATAACAATACTAAGCAGAAAGAACAGTACTGGAGGAATTACAATACCCAACTTCAAGCTGTATTGTAAAGCTATAGTAATAAAAACAGCTTGGTCTTGGCACCGGAACAGGCCTGAGGACGAATGGAACAGAATTGAAGACCTAGAAATGAACCCACAGAACTATGCCTACTTAATCTTTGATAAAGGAGCTAATAAAATAGTCTGGAAGAAAGATAGCCTCTTTAACAAATGGTGCTGCCAAAACTGGTTCAACACATGCAACAAACTAAAACTAGATCCTTATATATCACCCTGCACCAAAATCAATTTCAAATGGATCAAAGACCTCGAAATCAAAACAGACACTCTGAAAACACTAAAGGAAGGAGTAGGAGAAACACTTGGGCTCCTTGGTGCAGGACGGAACTTCCTTAACAAAGACCCAGAAAGGCTAAAAATCAAAGAAAGGTTGGACAAATGGGACTGCATCAAACTGCAGAGCTTCTGCAGGGCAAAGGACATAGCTCGCAAGATAAACAGAAAGCCCACAGACTGGGAGAAGATCTTTAGTGGCCATTCAATGGACAAAGGCCTCATATCTAAAATATATGCAGAACTAAAAAAATTACCTTCTTCCAAAACAAAACCGCAAAGAACCAATAGCCCCCTCATCAAGTGGGCTAAAGACTTAAAAAGAGACTTCTCTGATGAGAAAATGAGAATGGGCCAAGAGACATATGAAAAAATGCTCTACATCACTGGCCATAAAAGAAATGCAAATCAAAACAACATTGAGATTCCATCTCATCCCAGTAAGAATGTCCTATATCAAGAAAACTAACAATAACAATTGTTCAAGGAGATGTGGCCAAAAGGGAACCCTACTTCATTTTTGGTGGGAATGTAAACTGGTTCAGCCACTCTGGAACTCAGTATGGAGATTCCTCAGAAGGCTAAACATAGAACTCCCCTATGACCCAGCAGCCCCACTTTTTGGTATCTATCCAAAAGACCACAAACAAAATCATAGTAATGCCACCAGCACAACAATGTTCATCGCAGCACAATTTGTCATAGCTAGAATCTGGAACCAACCCAGATGCCCCTGAGTAGACGAATGGATCAGGAAAATGGTATATATACACAATGGAATTTTATGCCTCTATCAGAGAGAATGACATTGCCCCATTTGTAAGGAAATGGAAGGACTTGGAAAAAGTTATACTAAGTGAAGTGAGCCATACCCAAAGAAACATGGACTCCATGGTCTCCCTCATAGGGAACAATTAGCCCAGGTTTAAGCTAGTCACAGCAGAGGATCACAAGAGCCCAATAGCTATACCCTTATGAACACATAAGATGATGCTAAGTGACATGAACTCCATGTTATGGAAACGATTGTTATATCACAGTTGTAACTACTTTCAACGTGCCATGTGTAACTGTAGCTTCTATTATTGATGATCTTCTTGTATCACCTTCCTGTGGTTGTACCTACACTATCTCTGTAATCTTATCTGAGTATGCTGGAAACCGTGTATACTGGTATTAGAACTAGGAAATTGAAAGGGAATACCAAAATCGGGAGACACAGGGTAAAAAAAGACAAACAACTACAAAAGCAATACTTGCAAAACTGTTTGGTGTAAATGAACTGAACAACTCATGGGGGAGGGGAAAGGAAAGGGGTAAGGGGGAGGGGGAATGAGGGATGAGGTAACAAACAGTACAAGAAATGTATCCAATGCCTAATGTATGAATCTGTCACCTCTCTGTAATTCAGTTTGATAATAAAAACTTAAAATAAAAAAAATCCTCTTTTGAAAAATAAACAGCTCTCCTGCTGTTCTATGTTTAAACTCCTCCTCACTGTTTTGGTGTCTGTTGTCTGCATGTAGTAAAGTGTTGACAGGAAGCAACAGTACAGAGAGATAAAAATATGCATCAATTAAAAGAATATACCCCAGTGTAGTTTTCATACTGAATATTTTAGCTCAAACTCAAGAAACACAGCTGTAACAAGCGTCTAAATAGGAATTTCTTTTGAGTTGTTACTAAATTTGTTTCTTATTGTTTTTATGTTGTAATTACAGGCAATAAAACAACCAAACTAGATGTGTGGGTACAAGGTTGTGCATCATTTTGAAAGATAAATGTGAAGGCTAATGATTTTACAATACCTTCATTCTGTTCCTGTTATTTAGTTTTTATACTCACCAAGAAAACATTCTTCTATTGCATTATTCATTATGATAAATTTTTTAAAAATCTCGGCTTTTAAGGACCAACTGTAAAAGTCAACAAAATAAATTCCAGCACACATAACATGACTTTGTTAACAAAAATAACAACAAGTGAAGCTTTGATGTAAATGACTGCACTAATGCTGATGGTCTGAATATCTTGCCTATTTTGAATAATTCCTACAAAAATTCATATTGTTTCCAGAAGAACAAAAACAATTTTTGTTGCCTTTATTACCTATATATTAATAATTAGCTGTGATATGTTGGGAGGCAAAACAGTGAGAGGTAAAAGAGACCTTGGCTTTTTTTGTTGTTGTTTGAGTTTAATTGTTTGATTTTGTTTTTTTAGTCAACATTCTCAATCAGGCACTAGGGCTGCATTATCAAAGGCTTCTATCTTTAGAGGCTCAAGAAAATTGATTAGATTTTCCGTGATATCTTCTTCACAAAGCACTTAATACTCTAATACTCACCTGTCTTTTTTGCTAAAAGGAAAGAAACATATACAAAAAAATAACTATAGAACCTTTGTTCCAAAATAGCATGAAAGGCAATTGAAACTCAAAATATACCATTATGAATAAATAGTTCCCTCATGTAGAGATCTAGTATATTATTCTGAAATGAGAGTATGATTTTTTTTTTTTTTTTTTTTTTTGCCAGTCCTGGGCCTTGCACTCAGGGCCTGAACACTGTCCCTGGCTTCTTCTTGCTCAAGGCTAGCACTCTGCCACCTGAGCCACAGCGCCCTCTCTGGCCGTTTTCCATATATGTGGTGCTGGGGAATCGAACCGAGAGAGCCATGTGTAGGAGGCAAGCACTCTTGCCACTAGGCCATATTCCCAGCCCGGAGTATGATGTTTTGACATTTCAGTCTAGAATTGAAATACAGGACAGTCTGTTCTGGCATCTAAAAACCTTATGTTATTAAGAACAAGCTTATAGAATTGAAGACAGTGATCATTTCCCTCATGACATTATAGCTGAATAACATCTATGATTCTCTTCTAGCAGGTGAGTCCACAGAATCTAGGCTTTTGGTTACAAGTAGGTAAGACAGTACAAGTGGATATTTGGATATTTCTATATTTATAGGAAAGCAAAAATGATGACAGAGTAGACTCTAAAGAGGCAGGTTTGGATTGTAGCATTGTTGACTTAGTTATGCTGTATCATCTCTTTGGAGATCAACTTTCTTGATTTTGTAATCACAAATGTATTTGTTCTATTTGACCTGGCAGAATTTTTATAAACAGCTAGGGCTATCAATTTTTCCACACAGCCAAAATATGATGTGTATCAGTTGCAGATGCTAAAATTTTACTAGAATTTGCAAAAGAAAGATTAACTCCTGTGAGTGAAATTCAACATAATCCTTGTTTTCAGTCTAGTTTGCAATTGCTCTCCCACAATTAGTTCTTCTGCACTGTTTTTCATTTCTAACTCATTGTAGACCTATGTTTTCAAGTTCAGTTCAGCAGGGAAGAAAGATTGCCTTCCCCTGTCTCATGATCCCATTGAGTCATACTACCTTGAACCCTGCCTAGTGGAGTCTGGTCATATAGGGTCATCCCTGCATCAACCATTGTAACCAGGAAATACAATGTGGCAATTGACCAGGGCCAGTCTGGGTTTGAGTTGTCCATCCATTCTTCCCCAGGAACTGGATATGGTGAATGTGGAATGACTTCCTAGAGGACCCTAAGGACATTGCCAACATCAGAATACCATGTTACAGGGAGAGCTGACTTTCCCAAATATCTTAGGTGGAGAAGAATAATTATATTGCGACACAATGGAAACGCAATCCATACCCAGTATGTTAGTTGAATGCCTAAAGATATCAACCAGGCTCCATTTAGGAAGAAAATGAGTGGGGTGTGTGGTACAGTGTTGATTTGGGGAAGACAGGAAGGGTGTACAAGTACTGTACACTGAGTTCCCATAATGGATGAAGGTTAACCTGGGGCAGGTAGACCACTGAAAAGATACTATTATTTTTTCTCTGTGAACAAAATGTACAATGGCATAAAAGGAATGTGAAGAAATTATTGACTCACATTCAAAAAAGTAAAGACTAAATTTCAAAGGGAGATCTCATTTAGTAAACCAAAGAGGAATAAAAGCCCAGAAACCTTTCAAGGACAGATAAATGCAGTGATCTTAGTGAGGAAAAAGGACCATAGCTAGTGGCCGCTAAATTCCACTCAGTTAGATGACCATTTTATAAAACAATTTTCACTGCCTTCTTGGTCTTAATTCATGAAATAATTCATTGTTAAGGAGTTTGGGTTCAGCTGTAGAAATAGGATTAATAAAACTTCATCCTAAATCAAATAAGAGAATGTTAACTTATGAAATGTTACAAACTTTAACTAGACCTAGCAATTCTTTGACAGAAATATCCACATTATTATTGCCAAAAAAGTAGCTCCACAATTGTGAAAGTGAGTCTAATTTTCAGTGACTAAGTGTGGTCAGAATGTAAGGAGTTGAACAAAGAAAAGTATGAAAGTTCTAATAAAATTTTATTTGGGAAGGGCAGACAGCTTCAGAAAGCATGTTGTTGCTGCCCCTGTAGAGAACAGGGAGTCTTAGGAGATGTGGAATAAACAAACTTGAAAGAGACTTAGAAAAGCACACAGCTAAACAGCTATAAACCAGGAAAGAAACAGCCAATTTAAAATTGCCTTCCTTGTTCTAGAAACTTTATAACCATCATCTTATTTAAGGTTCAAAACAGTTTAATTTTACAATTCTATTTCACAAAAGGAGAAAGTCAAGCTTAGAGGTGTTAACTTGCTCCACATTCTTCAACTGCTCAGTAACTGAAGAGAGCCCTTAACTGGAAGCTATTGGCTTGGTGCTGCTGCTGCCATTACTCAAGTCTTCCATGAACCTTTTGGAAATTACAGTGAGCTTTAGTCACTTTAAGTCCATTAGATTTGATGAATTCTGAGAATCTCTTTTTGTATCTTTCCAAAAGACAGAATTCTATGCCAGATTTAAATAAGATGTTGTGAAATAGTTGGCCATTTCAAATTTAGGAAGTGAAAAGACAGATCATAGCCACCTCATGGAGGGAAGTTTCGTTCTTCAAGAAAAGAATATTCTGGGTAAAAAGACAATTATTTTCAGAAACTTAAAAACAAAACAAAATGAATTTGTCACTGTTTCAGGGAAATTGGTATTCCTTGAGATAATTTTAAATATTCCTTTAAAAATTTTAAGCTATATAGGGCCTGAGAAATTACATTCCTGACTCTAGCGAATGTTTAAGATTGAGTTGGGTTGTTAGTGGCTGCTTGTCCCTGGAAAATAGATAGTTAAAAAAGGGCTGAGACTACAGGACAGTTAAAGAGTCTAGGAAGGCATGTATTAGAAAGACTAGAGAATCTTTAATCATTTTAGCAGAAACAGTGGCAATAAGGGCCTTCCTTCTTAGGGACTTAAAATCCATGATTGTGTAATCTGTACAGGACACATATCCTTGCAGTGGAGACTTGGATTATTCTTTTGTGACTTGGTATATATGAGTCCATGGGATTCATGACCATGTATATGCCTATCTGTTTAGGGCTCTGAAAATTCCTGACTTGGGAGAAATTTGCCAAGTCAGCATTTCTCAAGTTTTTCTTGATCACTCATTATCTCCAGTCCCCATACATTTTGTTGACACATCTATTAATATCTTCTAGAACACAGGGAGCAGAATGAAGCCAAATATATTACCAGCATCAGACAATGGCCTTTGAGGCTTAAATTATTAAGTTGAGAATCATGGTCTTGTCGGACATAACTCAAAATAAAAGACAACTAAACCATAAAATAAGCTAAGGAAGATCCAGAAAGGTTCTAATTTTTATTGCTGTTTGAGTTTTGAGCAAGTTCTTGCTGTCCTGGAACTCACTATCCAGGCTTTTGCTACCATGTCCTGGCAAACTTCTAATTTTTTAAACAGCAAAATCTCACCACTTACTATGCCAGAAAATGTTCTAATTACTTTATTTGTATAAATGTGTTCAGAATTCACAGTAATACAATGAGGCACAGAGAGATGAAGGAGATTACATAAGGGTACCCGTGGAAAATGTGGTAGATTTAAGGATTCAAAATGAGCCAGCTTATGGAAGAAAGACAGACTCTTCAACAAATGGTGCTGGCAGAATTAGCTAAACACATGCAGAAAACTGAAGTTAGATCCTTATATATCACTCTGCACCAGAATTAATTCCAAATTGATCAAAGACCTCAATGTAAGATCGGATACCCTGAAAATACTATAGAAAGGAATAGGGGAAACACTATGGCTCCTTGGCACAGGTCAAAACTTCCTAAATAAAGATCCAGAAACACAACAAATAAAATAGAGGCTGGATAAATTGGATTGCATTAAACTGTAGTTTCTGCATGGCAAAGTAAATAGCTAGTAAGATAAATATGTAACCGACAGGGGCCTCATATCTAAAATATACGTAGAGTTCAAAAAATCGAATCCCCCAACAACAACCCCTTTAACAAGTGGGCTAAAGACTTAAAGAGAGACTTCTCTGAAGAAGAAATGAGAAGGGCCAGTAGACACATAAAGAAATAAATGTTTAACATCTCTGGGTATAAAAGAAATGCAAATGAAAACAACATTTAGATTCCACCTCATTCCAGCTAGAGTAGCCATTATGAACAAAACTAATAGTAACAGATGATAGTGGGGATGTGGCCAAAAGAGAATGCATCTACACTCCATTTGTTCTACCACTCTGGGAAGCAGCAGGGGGGTTCCTCAAAAATCTAAACATAGAGCCCCCACCCACACCAAGAGCCAGCAATCCCACTCCTGGGCATTTACCCAAAGTACCACAAACAGGCCACACTAAAGCTACCAGCACAACTATGCTTATGGCAGCCTTATTTTTACCAGAGCTAAGATATGGAATCAACTTAGATGCTCCTCAGTAGATGAATGGATCAAGAAAATATGGCGTATATGTATTTATTGTGGAATTCTATGCTTCCATCAGAAAGAATGATATCGCCTCATTAGTAAGAAAATGGACAGACTTGGAAAACCTTATATTAAGCTAAGCAAGCCAGACCCAAAGAAACATTAAGTGGCATGGTTACTCTAGTTTGTAATAACTAGAATTTGTCTTGGATATTTTTAGCAGAGGATCACAATAGCTCAATAGCTATGTGCATATGACATACAAAATGATGCTTATTGAAATGAACTTCAAGAAATGAAAACAATAGGGACTGTTAGCAATTATTTCTTATTTATTTCTTTTTGTCCCCTTTGGTTTATTCCCAGTGGTCAATGTTTTCGATTTTGGTACCCTTTGTCTTATATCTGATTTGGGGAAGGGGAAGAGAATCACAGAAACAGTAGGACAAAGGGTGAACCAGTGCAACAGCACTACTCATTAGACACTATGTTGGAAATGAACTTTACAACTTGGGGGCGGAGAAGTGAGATGGGGAAGGGGAAGATGTAGAAAATGAGGAAGGGGGTAACATTGTTAAATAAAGAAATATACTCTTTACTTATGTAAGGTTTTAATCCTTATTTTAAAATTAGATTTTTTTTCTCATATTTTTCAAATGATGGTAGTAGTGGGGGATGGAGATTGTTTTCTTATAGTTCTGTCTATGTAGTTTGAATTTTGGAGAACCCAACACCAAATGTGGAAACTTTATTATACTACCATAAAACAATAATTTACTCTCTGTCCATGCCCCCCTTTAGTATTAAATTTGTGTTATCGAAACAGAGGATTGCTTGATGTTGTACCTTTTTCTGAACTAAAGGAAAAGAATCCCAGTGTTGGAGCAAGAGGACATTCTGGTTAGGAAGGAAATTCTACATTTTGGTAGGTCATTCTTTTTCCTATTTAAGTCATTAATAACAAGTTACAATTCAGGACTTTCCATTGTGAATTAGCAAGTTCATATTATATGACAAACAGATGTTAGCCAGAAGGCTGTTGATGACAATGATTATGAGGAAGCTGGGCTTGGAGGAAAGATATACCAAGACATATTTAACTTACTGCAATACAGTTCTTCGCATGACTGTGATCTGTATATGGGCCTTGGGAGGAGTGGAGCATCTCTCTGGGCATAGTAGAGGTGGAAGGAACTGCCTAGAGAACAGATGGTTTTTGTGAAGTAGGCAGATTGTGGAGGCTGCAGGACCAGTGCTGTCACCATTGCTACCTGTTAGCAAGTTGTGCTTATAGACGACAGAAAAGCACTCTTTTCAGAACTAAACTTGTTCTTGTGGAGGTCTGTTGTAATATGGTGATATACTTACATCTTCTAGGGCTGAGTAGATGAGAGAACATAGCCAGTGAGCATCTTTATAAATAGCCAGCTGCTGAGGTGGGAGGTGAGGGGTGGCATCAAGTAGAGAAGGATGCTAATCTGCTACATTAGCCATATGGAGCCACATTGGCTAACTTGGAATTTATTAGCATGATGCAAAGTCAGGTCCATGGTTGGACCTAGATTTTATAAGGTCTGAAATTTCAGAGGACCTTTTAAAAGAAAAAAAAGTAAAATTATGAATACAGAGTCAGGTGATGATGTAAAAATTTGTACCAACTGAAGAAATACGAATGTGCTTTTCAAATGCAAATATATTTTAAAATCTGACAAACACAACAAATTCCATAAGGTCTGGGAATAAGACATTAATTGCCTGACAGTAATTTTTAAATTTAATCTGTATTTTTGGAACAGCATACCATCAAATCCCCTCTCTTAACAATCGTTTTCACACACATTTATATATGTATGTAACAGGGCTTGAACCCAGAGCCTTGCATTACTTGGCTGAAGTATCTTTTATTTAGATACTATGGACATAATGTAATCTTTCCAAGAGCTAGTTGTTGGACATTTATTTTGAACTCTTGATAGTTTAGAAAAAGTTTTTCATTTTGTTGTGTTTTGTAAATTTTATGTTTTTTGGGTCATAGTTTACAAAAACTTTTATTATAATGAACTATGATTTATGGCACCTCAAGTTTTAAGGGAACAGAGTGTGCGCACACACACATGGCCATACACACGCGTGAGGTATTTTGAGACAGGATGTTACTATGTAAATCAGGCTTGTCTTGGACTCAAGATCCTCTGCTTCAGCCTCTCATATTAAGATTTCAGTTATGCATCACCATTTCTGGCTAAAATATCTAATGTTAACTCAGTCTTCTTTAATTATCTCATTAAATTGTCTGTAATATTGAAAAATTCTGTGAGTTTTGCATTGGTATCATTTTCATGACAAATCAGTAAGAAATATGACTTGTTCCTTAATATGTTTATATGATTTAAGTTTGCTTTATATTAGATTGTTTAAAACAAGCCAAGAACCTATTTATTGTTTTTATTTCTCTTTGATAGGCTGCTGCTTTTGTTACAAGAGCTCTATAACAATAGCTTTCCAAATTTTAGCTAAAATATTATATACAAATGTTATCCATGATACTGTTTCATCAAACAAGAAAAAACATTGTTCATTTATATGGAGTTCATTTTTGATGAAAGAACACTTCTAATTTTGACTAGCAGTAGTGATAATGGGATACTCTGCTTATTATTTTATACAGCCGGAGATTAGGGAGAATTTCTACAGATTCTCTTTTAGTTCCACTACTTATACCCTGCAGTGTCAGGCACCATTGGTAGAATAGGCTGCAAGAGTGTTGTGAATGCTATTCCTAGATGCTAAAGCTAGCAACAACTTAACTATATATGAGAATGATATGAGCAATGTATTTCCTTAATTCTACCTCTGATTTGGCTGGATACCTAGAATAGCCACAACCCTAATCATCCATATCAACTCATTATGGCTAAATGTTTTTCTTTTGCAAGTAAAACAAATACAACACTGTGTTACACACATGGTTTGATACTGGGAGCAAACTGTTTAGAAGAGGATCTCCAGCTTATTATAAAACTATTTCCGGCATTGTTTCACTCTGCAAGATGTTTTGCTTATGTTATTCTTTAGCTTCTTTAACAATTTTCTCTTACTCTTTGGTTGACTTTTTACAGTTTTTTATTCTTGTCCTAAGTAAAGGGAAATAGGAGTTATTTTTTTCAAAAACAGATTGTAAGCAAATACAGTCATTGTATTTAATATGCTGTGTGAACAAAATGAACTATGTGACTGTGGGTAGGGATGGGAAGGGAAAAAGGAAAGAAGGAGTGACATTGCCCAAGAAACATTGCACTCATAACCTGACTCCTAAATAACAATGCAACTCCTTAATAATAATAAGAAAAATGCAGATTGGATACACACACTGGATAAATCATTTGTCAGAAAATAGCAAAATTTCAGGAGTTAGGGATTAAAATTGCATGAGTTTATTTGAACGCGAATAAATGTTATCTATGGATTAGAAAGCAGCTAACAAATATGAATTATCTATAAAGTTGATAAGTCTTATCCAACATCCAAAAGTGGAAAGAGGGTAGTAAAATTCCTAATTCATTTTCCTATATCATGCTATATAATAACAGAATAAAGCAACTGTGGGTTCTGTTTGGCTCTTGTATGTAGGCTGTCTCCACCATCCCTGACGCCTTTTGTTGTGCATTTGGAAGCAATCATCACAGTCATGCATAGCTGTAAGCATTTGGCTTCAGGAAAGAGGCTCAGAAATGCTAAGTTGTAAAGGAAATATGGTTGGATCAAACAAAAACAGCATTGCTGAAAATGGGGGAAGAAATGGAACCAGACTTCCAACCATCACATTTCATCTTAGAACACTAAAGTCTTCTTCACAGAGCCAAAGAAAACCCCCCAAATACTAAAAGCATGGCTTTGAACACTAGAGAGCTTAGATTTTTTTCCTCTGTCCTAGCAAGTGATGAAGTTTAATTTCCCTCATTTTTTGTTACTTCTTTAATAATGTATACTTTCTTCTAAAGTGAGGTTTGTGGGATCACAGCAGAGGTATTTCTTCTGATTCCTCTTTGAAATTTAGTTTTTAACCAGGTATCTATACATACTCTAAAATCCCTTAGTTGTAGCTACGTACATAGGACTATATATAAGATGAGGCTAAGCAAAATGAACTCCAAGAGATGGAAACACGAGGATTTTATTGTTGTTGTTATGTTTAATGTACTAGGTGAATTTCCTCTGGTGTACCCCCTGTGGTCACTGTATATGATTTTGGTACACTGGATATTGTATATATGCTTATATGAACTAGGGAAGGGAAAGAAAAATGAGGGAGGGTGTAACAAATAAGACCAAAAATGTACTCACTACCTTATTATGTAACTGTATGCCGTCTGTACATCACCTTGTCAATAAAATGAACTCCAAAAAAATAAAATACATCAGTTGTGAATTTTCTTTTCTCAAGAGGCAACTGCTTTCAAATTCTTAAAAAAATTCTGTCATATTTAATAAATGAAGAAGGAATGATAGATGTTGATTATCTCCATTTTACTTTTCTATCAAACTGTTTCTCAATCTGTGTTCTGCAATCAATCACTATGATCTTAATTAACTGAAATAATTAACAAGAGCCCTTGGCCCACTGTCTCCCTAATAAGTTAGGCTTACTGGAATCTGGAGCCCAGAGTCTGTGCCTTACTTAGTCTTTAAGTGAGTGCTATGTAATTTAAAGTTTGACAAGTCACTTTCCTAAGGTTTCTTTATTTTTTCCCTGGGCATATCATTTTCTACACATAAACTAAACTTACCCTATCATGGGTTAGAGTTTTACTTGACTCATGATGACCTAGCTGAAACTGATATCCCAACTTAGATGATCACTAAGGTTACAATTTTAACCAATGATAGTAATACCAACAAGTTAAACTAGTAAGCTTACCCTCTTCGAACAGTAAGAAATGGATCTATAAACATCTCTGGGGGCTAGAAAAGTGCTTTTTATTATTACTGGGGGTTTGTGTCTAGACCTTTTAGAAGACAGATGTTAAAATGGTGAGTTAACTTTCAATTAGAATAAGGAATATTATGGTTATTGAATTCTTTTTTGTTGTTTCATTTATTTTTATTTTTAAAAATTGATTTATTTATTGTCAAAGTGATGTACAGAAGGGTTACAGTTTCATACATAAGGTAGTTAGTACATTTCTTATCATTGTTACCAACTCTGTCATTTTTCTTCCACCTTACCCCTTCCTCCCCAACTCCCCTAAGTTGCACAGTTGGTTTACAACATATGGTTATTGAGTTCTTTCATGTATATTTTTTCAAACATGAAATTTGATGGGACTAGAGATGTGGTCATTTGTAGAACATTTGCCTGACAAGTGCAAGGCCCTGTGTTTGATCCCTAGCACCACAAAAAAGTCCATAATTCTTAAAAAAAAAAAAGGTAATAATTAAAATTAAAGATAGAGCATGAAAGAATTGAGGTTTATTCGTTTTGTTTAATTATTCACTTCAACATAGAGGCTGGGTGTTGGTGGCTCACACCTGTAATCTTAGCCACTCAGGAGGCTGAGATCTGAAGATCCAGGTTTGTAGTCTGGTCAGGAAAGTCCATGAAACTCTCACCTCCAAATAAGCCAATAAAATCCAGAAGTGGAGCTGAGACTTAAGTGATGAAGAAATAGATAGTGCCCAACAGTTAGGGGTGATGCCATTCAGGCTCTGAGTTCAAGTCCCAGGACTGGCATACATATGAAAACGTAGTTAGAAAATGCCAATTATATATCCATTAGATGATTAAATAAATAATTGCATAAATACTTAAATAAACCTGTGCAGGTGGAGGGGGAGATGCCAGTGTCTTTTTTGCCCCCTCTCCTTAAAACATTGTTGAAAACCTTTGCTTTTTTGTCACTATTTGAATCCTCTATGCTAGATCATTGATTTTATAAGTAAGTTATATTAAGTAATCTAGATTTCTACCATCATCATTGCTATTCTACAAAATTAGCATATTTACACTGGCTGGTACAACAAACAGAATGTGCATAAAAACATAGAGAAACCAGATCAAATTGAAGAAATGATTGGGATGTGGGTGGATGTAAAGCATTTGCCTTTATTCTGTTCAAAGCATTTATTGACAGTAAGGCACATTGTAAAGGAAGAAAGCAGTCTTTCTCTAGAGAAGATATTCCAGTGGAACTCATTTTTAAGACTCTCCAGGATATATTTACTTCCCCCCCCCCCCCCCGGCCAGAGGCACACAAAGTTGGAACAGGAAATGCCCTTTTGGAGGTCAAATATATTTTAAATGGTTTCTTAGCACTGTGTATTGATTTTTAGCAATAAATATAACCACCTTTTGAGGTTGACCAGGATATACATGCATGTATGTTGAAATGTCACAACAAAGCCCCCCCATTGTATAATCAATGTATGCCAATAAAATGGAATAAATAAATATCCCCATATTATATATGGATCACATTTTACATATTAACCTACAGAAAGCAAATGATATAGTTAATTTTCAAGAAATGTTAGATATGATAATATCCACCTAAAACTTTGCACAAAAATGGTATTGGTAGTTTGAAGTATAGTTTATTCACATTATGTGTTTTGTGCATGAAACAGATTGTTTAGTTATCTTAAAATGATGTTATATCATGATGTATAATGTGTCATACTAGTGAGGTTTTTCTGAAATTTATACAAATATGTGAACTGTTAAACTGAAAATTAGCTCCAAAAAGTTCCCTTTTGAAAATCTTTGTGTGTGTGTGTTTGCGTGTATATGTGTGTGCATGCATGCACACACACGCATGTGCACATGTGTGTGGGCTGGGTCCTTGGGCTAGAACTTGAATCCTAGGTTCCATCCCTGAGCTTTTGTGTTCAAGGCTAGGACTCTACCTCTTGAGTCACAGTTCCACTTCCAATTTTTAGTGTGTGTGTGTGTGTGTCTGTGTGTGTGTGTGTGTGAGATTAATTTGAGTTAAGAGTCTCACAGACTTTACTTTTGGGTTGAGTTGTAACTGGTCATCAGATCCTGACCTCCTTACTAGCTAGGATATAGGAGTGAGCCACCTGTGCCTGAATCCTTCTTTTTATTTTATTTATTATTATTATTATTATTATTTTGCCTGTCATGGGGCTTGACTTAGGGCCTGAGCACTGTCCCCGGCTTCTTTTTGCTCAAGGCTAGCATACTACCACTTGAGCCACAGTGCCCTTTCTGGCCATTTTGTATATATGTGGTGCAGAGGAATCAAACCCAGGGCTTCATGTATAGGAGGCAAACACTCTTGCCACTAGGCCATATTCCCAGTCCCCGGATCCTTCTTTTTTATCTTAGGAAATAAATGCAAGCAGTTTAGCATCCACCTGGGAAGATACATTGAAGTTTAATATGCTAATTTTGAAATGTATAAAGAAGTGGACTTATTTACATTGAAATATATTTTATTCTTACAATTAAAAATTATACACTATAAAAATATTTAATGTTCTGTCACCCTCAATGATGCAGATAAAAATGTAGTGTTCAGTTCTCAAACCATTATGAATTGTGAGGCCACAAATCAGCTTGGGTAAAGGGCCTCATGAAAGGCAGGGGCGTGGTAGTAGAGCCTGCTTGGAAGGAAGAGATCACATAGAGAGGCAGGAAGGAAGAGACAAGAGGGGGGCCAGCCCAACTCTTTGTAACAATCAGCTGTTACAGGAACCAAGGCAATTCAGTGAGTCCCATCGTATGCTCTGAGACCAGCATTAACCTTTCATAGGGGTATAATCACCACCCATGAGGTCCTTCCTAATCATAAAGGTCTTACCACATGTCAATACTGTCACATTGGCAGCAATCCTTAACATGAGCTTGGGCAGAGACAACTCATCCAACCCAATCAGACCAGCAAGTAGGGACCCTTTGCTTTTAACTATAGAGATCAGACTTCTAAGACACAGGATAATAAGGTGAAAGGACCTGGAGGAACAAATATAACCCAGGGTAGAGAAGAAATGGGAAGAATCTCTGCTGCCTCAGTGCCTTGTTCTCTGTAAAAACAACCATGTTACCAAAGCCTTCTGAGATCTTAATCTACCCCTGTCATTTTGAAGTAAATTTAGGAGTGAGGACTTGTTTTGATAGGCTTTAAAATTTGCCTAAAGCAAACTTTGTTGCTGGGAAGGCGCCCTTACTGTGTGCCAAAGGTTTACTGGGAGTCATTAAAGACAGTATGAGACATATCCTGTTTCTGTATTCTGGGTTCTCTGTATGGGTTCATTTTGGCCTTAAAATTACTGAAAAGGTAAAGTTTATGTGTTATTACCTTGTGTTTCCTATTACTGTTTTGGCTCAGGAGTAGAACATGGAAAAATATATTCACTCTTTTTAGACAAGTGATTGTAGCACTCTTTTCTTGAAAAGACTTTTCAAAATTATACTAAGTGAAGTGAGCCAGACCCAAAGAAACATGGACTTTTTGGTCTCCCTTACTGGGAATAATTAGTACAGGTTTAGGCAAGTCATAGCAGAGCATCACAAGGCCCAATAGCTATACCCTTATGAACACCTAAGAAGATGCAAAGTGAAATGAACTCCATGTTATGGAGACAATTGTTATATCACAGTTGTAACTACTTTAAACGTCCCATGTGTATCTGTAGCTTCTATTATTGATGATGTTCTTGTATCACCTTCCTGTAGTTGTCCCTACACTATCTCTGTAATCTTATCTGAGTATATTGGAAACCATGTATACTGGTATTGGAACTAGGAAATTGAAAGGGAATACCAAAATTGAGAGACACAGGTTTAAAAAAAAGACAAACAACTACAAAAGCAATACTTGCAAAACTGTTTGGTGTAAGTGAACTGAACACCTCAGGGGGGGAAAGGGTAAAGGGGAGGGGGAAGGGGGGTATGAGGGACAAGGTAACAAACAGTACAAGAAATGTATCCAATGCCTAACGTATGAAACTGTAACCTCTCTGTACATCAGTTTGATAATAAAATTTTGAAAGAAAATAAAGAAAAGACTTTTCAATAGTTCTCGGCTTCCTAATCCATTGTTCATGGATGAACATCAAATTTCAGGAACAACTGAAATTACATTCAAGATGTTAATCATGCATACATGTTTTCAGGAGATGCCTTGGCTTTCAACAAATTCTCATAAATGCCTTGAGTCATAAAAGACTCAGAAGCATTGGCTTAAAGGAAGTTTTAATTTTCTCTGCGTGCATGCGCTCCCCCCCCCTCCAAACCCTGCCCCGCCACACATAGTATGTGTGCCTGTGCCCAGGTCATAACTAATTTCTTCCTTTGCGTTTTTGCTCACTTCTGGTGCTCTTCTACTTGAATCACGACTCTATTCGTTATATATTTTAAATGATCTCTGCTTTATTTGGTTTCAGTTGGTGCACAATGTTGATGTTAGACATTTCATGACATTGAAATTCAGATGTTTTCAATGACTTGCAGACTGAATTTTCTAGTGTAGTGAAATCATATGCACTAAATGGTTCCTGATATAGAAAACTGTGTGATATTTGTCACCAAATCCCATTATGACTTGATTTAAGCTGATGAATTTTAACCAGGAGAAAAATGTTTTAAGTTATAGAAAAGACAATCCATGCTAATGAAAACATTACTTATTGGTTTTTGCAACATAAAATTGTCCACAAATTTTGTAGAAGCTTATCTATCTATTCAAATGTCCATCCATCCATCCATCTACCTATCTACCTTTTATTTGTTGGTTATAGGCCTGTACCTGAGCTTTTTTGCTTAAGGCTATAGCACTCTCTACCACTGTCACTTGTTTTCTGGTGGTTAACTGGAAATAAGAATCTCACAGTTTTCTGCCTGGGCAGATTTCAGATCTCAGATCTCAGCCTCCTGAGTAGTTTAAGATTACTGGCATGAATAAACATTGCTCAGCTAAATATATATTAATATAAATGCATATTAATAATAATATATTTTTGTTCATGTTTTGATATTTATAAGTACATTTGGTAAACCAGTGAAATCATATTTAAGACTTTCTTTTATGAAATCATTTTTATCATAAAATTATTCCTTTTTGTAGATTTTTTTTTTCAGGACTGGACTTTGATCTAAGGGTCACTCTGGCTAGGCATCCTATCCCTTCAGTAAAGTCCTCAGGTCTTTTTTACTTTATTTCAGTTACTTTTTGGGATAGTGTCTCTTTATTGATCCCAGTAGCTAGAACCAGCCACTTAAACCTGGATTATTGGTTAAGGTGTGATCTTACTAACTTTTTACCTGACAGGCCTCAAATTGCTATCTTCTTGATCTCTGCTTCTGAAGTAACTGGATTATAGGCTTGTGCTACCAAATGTGGCCCCATTTACATGACTTTAAATGTTTGCTATATATCTGATTCATGTTGTGATTGTCCTGTAGCCAAACACTATTCTAAGAAATCACGATTTAATGATAAAAATGACAGTATCTGATTTGTTATATTCTGGAAACATTTAAAGGATTTTTTTCCCTTTCATAAGGTATACATAAACTATGAGAGTATTAGTGGAGCAATACAATTCTTATTGCACTTACAAAGAATTGTAAGGCTACACTAAGGAGTCAAAACTTTTCTACTAATTTCACTTCTTTTGCTTAGGATTTTTAAAATTTAATTTTATTGTCAGGGAGATGTACAGAGGGGTTAGAGTTGCATATGTAAGGTGGTGAGTACATTTTTTGTCAAACTTGTTACCTCCTCCCTCATTTTGCTTTGCTTAGGATTATTTTTTGGTATAATTATCTATAACCTAATTGCCTTAGACAAAAGAGGAAATTTATTTGCTTTTATTGAGGTGAATTATATTCAGAACAATGAAATTAGGATTGTTCTGGATGTCTGCATTTAGGGCCCCAGTCACCTCATCACTTCAGGTCTCTTCTTTTTTTCTCTATTGTATTTGTGTCTTTGTTGGTCTCTTTCTCCACCTGCTTCCTTCTCTTCCCTACCCTATTTTTTCTCTCAGATGAAGGATTTGAGAGAAAGCCTTTAGTCTGTAGCCTAAATTGACTGGCCTCAAACTAGTAATCTTCCTGCTGAGTCTCTGAAATGCTGAGGTTGCAAATGTGTACTACTACACCCAGCTTTGTTCTAATTCACTACAGTTAAAAACATGATAGTCATTGAAAAGATAAGACATCACTCTCTAGCCAATAAATATTGGAGGGAAGAAAATTTCTCTTTCCTCACTTGAGAATAAATAAAAATCCAAGAGAAAGTGGTTGGTTGGTTCCTGTTTGGGGACTGGTTGATTCAGCCAGGAGTTTGTTCCATGACTAATGATCCATTCATGAACTGGTAATGCCATTTCTCAAGGGAAGGCCAGAGGAACCTTACTAGACTCATGAGGTCAGGTTTCTTGGCTAGCTTAACTATCACATAGAGTTAGTGTATACTGTCTCAGAAAATTATTCTGCCAATTGACTAACTAATGGGTTGTCCTCTTTACTCTATCAGAGAAAGAATTGAGCTGATTAGTCTATTTTAACTATAAAAGCACAAAATCTTGAAAATATAGATATAATTTAATTTCCTTTCTTATGATCTTTTTATAGAAGAATGGCAAGTAGATAATACTTAAATATAGTTGACACTCAACCTTTAATGAGTCTGAAGGCAAATGACAAGTAACTAACTCATTAATTTGATGCTTCTGACATACTTGAAAATAATTCCTGCATGGCATTTTGGGAACAATATGCCTGCCCTACCTATTTTTCCATAATTCTGTTTCTTTTATTCCCCTTTCACAAACTGCTAAAAACTTTCCCTCAAGAATGAAAATAACCAAGAGTTACGAATGGTCTATGGTTTATTGTTCCTCCAAAAGTTCAGAATTTTTCCTTATTCTACTAGTTCCTTTTTTTAAATTTAGTTTTTAAATTTAATTTTATTGTCAAAGTGATGTACAGAGGGGTTACAGTTACATACGAAAGGCAGTGAGTACATTTCTTGTCAAACCTTTTACCACCTCCCTCATTTTTTTTTTTTTTGCCAGTCCCGGGGCTTGAACTCAGGGCCTGAGCACTGTCCCTGGCTTCTTTTTTCTCAAGGTACACACTATACTAGTTGATCCACAGTACCACTTCTGGCTTTTTCTATATATGTGGCGCTGAGTAATCAAACCCAGGGCTTCATGGATGCAAGGCAAGCACTCTACCACTAGGTCATATTCCCAGCACCCTCCTACCTCATTTTTCTCCCATCTTCCCTCCTCTCCAATCTCCTGACCAATTGTGCAGTTAATTTCCAACGTATTGTCTTGTGAGTATCTCTATTGCATTGGTTTGCCATTTGTCCTTTGTCTCATCATTTTGATGTTTCCCTTCCCTTCCCTGATTCTTATAAACACATATACAATACTGAGTATCAAAGTCAAATACAATGACAACAAAGGATAAGCCTTAGGGGGAAAAATAACCCAAAAGAAAAGGAAATCATTTCACATAGCACATTAAAAATCACAACAGCAGTGAAAAACCTCTTGTTTCCATATCTTGGAGTTCATTTCGCTTAACATCATCTTATATGATCTTATGTACAGAGCTATTGAGCTATTGCGATCCTCTGCTAGGATTATCCTAGACATATACTAATTATTATCAATGAAGAAAACCACAGAATCTATGTTTCTTTGGTTCTGACTCATTTCACTTACTATGATTGTTTCCAACTCTTTCCAGTTCCTTATGTTTATTAGGTCTCCTAATTCATTGGGAGGGAAAATACCATTCTTTAATGGTGGAGACAAACACTGAAAGGACTAAAGAGCTGGATATAAGACTGGAGTCATGTCTGAAGTGGTAGAGTGCCAGCCTGGTGAGCACAGGGCTCTCAATTTAATTACTGCGATTGCCCAGAGCAAAGCAAAACAAAAAAGACACAAAGGAAATAAGGATGTAAAATATTTTTCACAATCCCAGTTTCAACATAACAATTCATCTTAATCACATTTATGGTAAACTGTATGCTTTATACTAATACTGCACTAAACTGTATAAGTAAACAACATGTGAAGAAGTTTTCCTTACTATTAAATCACTTTAATAAATTGGGACAGCAATGCATTTTGGGTCCTCCTTGTCCTAAAACCTTTGGATGCATTGGTCTCACCAACGTTTAGTACCTTTTGGTATTAATCACTTCTCCTCATTCTTCCTTCCCATCTAAGCAATGATAAATTAGTTATGATAACATAAAAATTGTCTTGATTTGTTCAGTCATCTTTGAAAGATCCTTTTGATAAAAAATCCCACAATTTATGACAATAAAAATAAGGCATTCTCCAACAAATTCGAGAACTTGGAAGAAATGGATGATTTCCTAGAAAAAATTGATACCCCCAAACTCAACTATGAAGACTTAAACCTTCTAAACAGACCCATATCCAGTATTGAAATAGAAACAGCAATAAATGATCTCCCATCCAAGAAAAGCCCAGGTCCAGATGGATTCACCGCAGAATTCTACAAGGCCTTCAAAACAGAACTCACTCCAATATTTCTCAAACTCTTCAATGAAATTGAAAGAGAACGTTCACTACCAGACTCATTTTATGAAGCCAGTATAACCCTCATCCCAAAACCAGGCAGAGACTCATCATGGAAAGAGGACTACAGACCAATCTCCCTGATGAACATAGATGCAAAAATTCTCAACAAAATTCTGGCCAATCGACTTCAACAGGTCATCAAAAAAATCATACACCACGATCAAACTGGATTCATCCCAGGGATCGAAAGCTGGTTTAATATACGCAAGTCAATTAATGTAACCCACCACATCAACCGGAGCAAGGAAAAGAACCACATGGTTTTATCCCTGGATGCGGAAAAAGCGTTCGATAAAATCCAGCACCCATTTATGCTAAAAGCCCTGGAAAAACTGGGATTCCAGGGAACATTCCTGAATATAATCAAGGCAGTTTATGACAAACCAACAGCAAGCATAACTCTAAATGGTGAAAAACTAAAGCCGTTCCCTTTAAAATCAGGAACAAGGCAGGGATGTCCACTCTCTCCCCTGCTCTTCAACATAGTACTAGAATTCCTAGCCAGAGCAATTAGGCAAGAAGAGAATATAAAGGGGATCCAAATAGGAAAAGATGAAGTCAAACTTTCTCTCTTCGCAGATGACATGATCCTATACCTAAAGAATCCCATAGACTCTACCCCCAAGCTACTAGAGCTGATCCAAAACTTTGGCAAAGTTGCAGGATATAAAATAAACCTTCAAAAATCAACGGCCTTTCTCTATGCTAACAACCCGAAGACCGAGGCTGAAATCAGGAAAGCAACTCCTTTTGCAATAGCCCCCAAAAACATAAAATACCTAGGAATAACCTTAACCAAAGAAGTGAAAGACCTCTTTGAAGAGAACTTTAAAAGCTTGAAAAATGAAATTAAGTCAGAACTAAGAAAATGGAAAAACCTCCCATGCTCCTGGATTGGGAGGATTAATATAATCAAAATGGCAATATTGCCAAAGGCTATCTACAAATTCAATGCAATACCCATTAATATCCCAACACCATTCTTTAATGAAATAGAGGAAGCAATCCAGAAATTCATATGGAACAATAAAAGACCTAGAATAGCAAAAACACTCCTAAGCAGAAAGAACAGTGCTGGAGGAATTACAATACCCAACTTCAAGCTGTATTATAAAGCTATAGTAATAAAAACAGCTTGGTATTGGCACCGGAACAGGCCTGAAGACCAATGGAACAGAATTGAAGACCCAGAATTAAACCCACAGAACTATGCCTACTTAATCTTTGATAAAGGAGCTAAAACAATAGTATGGAAGAAAGATAGCCTCTTTAACAAGTGGTGCTGGCAAAACTGGCTCAACACATGCAACAAACTAAAACTAGATCCTTATATATCACGCTGCACCAAAATCAATTCCAAATGGATTAAAGACCTTGAAATCAAAACAGGCACCCTGAAAACACTAAAGGAAGGAGTAGGAGAAACACTTGGGCTCCTTGGCACAGGACAGAACTTCCTTAACAAAGACCCTGAAAGGCTACAAATCAAAGAAAGGTTGGACAAATGGGACTGCATCAAACTGCAGAGCTTGTGCACGGCAAAGGACATAGCTCTCAAGATAAACAGAAAGCCCACAGACTGGGAGAAGATCTTTACTGGACATTCAACAGACAAAGGCCTCATCTCTAAAATATATGCAGAACTAAAAAAATTACCTTCTTCCAAAACAAAACCGCAAAGAACCAATAGCCCCCTCATCAAGTGGGCTAAAGACTTACAAAGAAACTTCTCTGATGAGGAAATGAGAATGGCCAATAGACATATGAAAAAATGCTCTACATCACTGGCCATAAAGGAAATGCAAATCAAAACAACATTGAGATTCCATCTCACCCCAGTAAGAATGTCATATATCAAGAAAACTAATAATAACAATTGTTGGAGGGGATGTGGCCAAAAGGGAACTCTACTTCATTGTTGGTGGGAATGTAAACTGGTTCAGCCACTCTGGCAAGCAGTATGGAGATTCCTCAGAAGGCTCAATATAGAACTCCCCTATGACCCAGCAGCCCCACTGTTGGGTATCTATCCAAAAGCCCACAAACAAAATCACAGTAATGCCACCAGCACAACAATGTTCATCGCAGCACAATTTGTCATAGCGAGAATCTGGAACCAACCCAGATGCCCCTCCATAGATGAATGGATCAGGAAAATGTGGTACATTTACACAATGGAATTTTATGCCTCTATCAGAAAGAATGACATTGCTCCATTTGTAAGGAAATGGAAGGACTTGGAAAAAGTTATACTAAGTGAAGTGAGCCATACCCAAAGAAACATAGACTCTATGGCCTCCCTTATTGGGAATAATTAGTACAGGTTTAGGCAAGCCATAGCAGAGCATCACAAGGCCCAATAGCTATACCCTTAGGAACACATAAGATGATGCTAAGTGAAATGAACTCCATGTTATGGAAACAAGTGATATATCACAGTTGTAACTACTTTCAACGTCCTATGTGTATGTGTAGTTTCTATTATTGATGATGTTCTTGTATCACCTTCCTATGGTTGTACCTACACTATCTCTGTAATCTTATCTGAGTATATTGGAAACCGTGTTTACTGGTATTGGAAGTAGGAAATTCAAAGGGAATACCAAATTTGAGAGACACAGGGTAAAAAAGAGAAATAACTACAAAAGCAATACTTGCAAAACTGTTTGGTGTAAGAGAACTGAACACCTGGGGGGGGGAGGGAGGGGGGCATGAGGGACAAGGCAACAAACAGTACAAGAAATGTATCCAATGCCCAACGTATGATACTGTAACCTCTCTGTACATCAGTTTGGTAATAAAAATTTGAGAAAAAAAAAGGCATTCTGTGTATCTTATGTTCTGGATAATTCTGTTTATTGCCTTTTCCCCTCTTTCACTTTCCTAATTTGAATGCATACATTTCTTATCATGGTGACTATAGCTTAGTTAAAATCTGTCTTCCATTTGCCATAAATGTTTCCATATATATCTCAATTAGCTATGGCTTTATAAGGATTTTTGTGGCAATTTTGGGACTTGTGCTTGCTAGGCAGATGTGCATGTACTACAACTTGTTTTTTTTTAATAGGATCCTAGGTTTATTCCAGGTCTGACCTGAACCATGATTCCCCTATTTATGCTGCCCAAATAGGAGGACAAATGTGTGCCACCACATTCAACTGTTGGCTAAGATGGATGTCTCAGTAACTTTTTCTGGCCTTGAACTTTAATTATCCAATCTCTACTTCCTGAGTATTAAGATTATAGGCATGAGCCATAATACCCAGCTGATTTCATAAAATATTATTTGCTGATGGCCCATAATTTGTAAAGGAATTCAAATTATATTGGACATTTGTTTATAACCAGTTCTGTTATGAATATATTTGTTTGTTGGAGCCTTTCTTTTTTAGGATTCTTTCTCCAAGAGAAGTTGTAAGTAAAAAAATGAACAAATCAAAGGATAAGAAGCATTTGAATAATGCAGTATTACAGTATATTTAAGATATGTTTGAAATTTGTAAATGTGTAGCAATAATATTGTACTTTTTAATTGAAGTTTATAAGAATGTGTGTGTATTTTAGTTTTCCTAGTGCCTATCATACGTGGTCTATTCAGTTACCTCCTTTTAGTCTATTTCTCAAGATGGGGCAAAGAATGAAAACCTAAAGCTTAAATTCACAACTGAAAGAGAAAAGAAAGGTGAGGGGATATATATTGATTTTTTTTAACCTTCTGCCAAATTTCTGTTATATCTGTGTTGATATCTTTTATCCTTCCTTTTCCTTCCATCCTCGCCTTTTTTTTTTTTTTTTTTTTTTTTGGCCAGTTCTGGGGCTGAACTCAGGGCCTGAGCACTATCCCTGGCTTCTTTTTGCTCAAGGCTAGTGCTCTACCAACTTGAGCCACTGCGTCACTTCTGGGCTTTTCTATATAGGAGGGGAGCACTCTTGACACTAGGCCACATTCCCAGCCCACATCCTCATCTTTCTTTCTTTCTCTTTTTTTTTTCTTATTTATTGTCAAAGTGATGTACAGAGAGGTTACAGTTTCATACGTTAGGCCTTGGGTACATTTCTTATACTGTTTGTTACCTCCTCCCTCGTTACCCCCCTCCCCTCCCCATTTCCCCCTCTCCCCATCATCCTTACCTTTTGAGTACCAAGTTCCTGGTAATCATTTTGTTGGATTGTGAGCTAGCCTTCTCAAGGAATTATGAGCTAGTATCTAGTTGAAATGAAGACTTCACTTTTCAGAATTTCAGCTACATATAATAATTATCATGACTTTTGTGGAATGGATTTATATATTCATAAATTGCTATAGGTCATCTCACTTTGAGCTTGATCTGAAGGTGTTCTGGATGAAATTGGAAATTAATATCCCTGCTTTCTCACAGACACAGTCTGTCCTCATTTTTTTAGACTGACTTTACATTTCTGCTCCTTTAGGGAGAAAATGATTCATGGTTTCTAGTCGGTAATTGTTCTCACCTTCCAACTCAACTTTTTCTTGAACATTTTCTAGCCAGAATTTTACCTTTAATTAAAGGAGTCTTAATGATAGATCTACAACCAAAGGATAACATCTTGTTCTTGAATATGATTAAGGTGTACTTGGAACTCAATCCCGAATTGTCCTAGTTATCTCATTTGTTCACTGATATGTCTTATTTTCTGCACAAACCAGATCAACAATTGAATATATTAATGGCTGCTTAATGATAGCTAATGTTATAGTTGTAGAGGAAAGTTCTCTTGCATTGTAGAAAGGAAGTGGAAGAGACAAACTTCTTTGTACAGTGGTCATTTTTCAACACTTACTTTACTTTTCTGTTCATAAAGCTTTGATGCTAGCTCTCTGATTCAAACCTATAAGTTTCTAATCTGAAAACAGGTATCAGAGAATGTTGGAAAAATAGTAAGATGGAAGATTTAAATGAAAGATAGTAAGAGTGAATGAGTTTATTTGATTTACTATGTACATCTATGCAGATATATGAATACATAAATAAAGAATATTCTAGGCTTCATGGTAAAGATTGTATTAGTCCATACTACAGAAATTTTTTGCTTAGAAATTAACATTCATTTTTTATTTGATTCATCGTAAAAGCTGGATAAAGGTATAGGTAAAATAAAAAGGAATATTTACATTATTTCAGGTACATCAGTGCACATTCACACGGTTCATATGTGGGTGGAAATTGTGAAATATTTGATCAGTGTGCATGCCAGTTAAAAGAACAAAGAATTCCAGGGACAATAATTTTCACTCAGGGATCAAAGATACTTTTTCCATCTATTTTTATGTATGCATTTATTTTATATAAATCAAATACATTATTCATTTTTCATAGCTACAGTATGGTATAAATTAAATCCAAAGAGTAATTGTTATTTTTGAAATTAAAATAGGAAAGCCAAACAATATTCTATTTATGAAAAGGTAAGTGTTTTTAGTGGCTTTCAAAATTATGGTCCTATTATTATCATTTATAACACACTGGAATTTCATTTCTAGCAGGATGTCAGCAATTCCATATGTGAAGAAAGTGATTCAAAATCAACTTAAAATTGATTTAAAATGGGACCCTGAAACAAAATAATCTCTATACAGATATCCATGTTGTTGCCAATTTCAGAGTTGTTTTTCTTTTTTAATTTTTTTGGAGACCCTCTGTACTGTTTTCCATAACAGATATACAGTTTTTCAACACAAGTTAAGTTGAACTTTCATCTTAAGTAATCCTTTCATTTTATTGGCCATCTTGTTACAGTATTACACCTTATCAGTCTAGTTTTGTTTTGTTCCATCAATAAAGGAATGTGGTTCATAGCAGTAATATAAGAGTTCTACCTGGGAACTGACTTTGTTGCTGTTATAAACCATCTGGGGAGTTTTGGACTTACCACTTGAATTGTTTAGTTGGGTAAACTTTGTTTGAACTTAACTCCTTAGTCTTCGATTTCTTCACCTAGCAAATGGGACCCTCTTTATACCTACTGCATCAATTTGCTCTTTGTTTCTGTGATCAAGTAATGGATTTAAAAATCTTAATATAGATTTTCAGTGCCATAAAAACACAACATGAAACCAAACAGTGTCTGGCACTCTGAAAAATACAGTGTTCCTTCAACTTCAACCTTTGCCCCCTAGGCTTATCTTTTACTGCTGTTGGAGCCACTTGTAATTGTTTTCCCTGGTAATTCTGTTCTTATTCCTTTCATCTGAAATACCCTTCTTCTAATCTATAACCATCTTACCTATCTTAATACAATTAAGTCTTTTAAATCTTCATAAATCTTGACTGCTGTAATTCACAGAGGTTTTTTTTCCTTTTTGTGTTTTCTGTGCCTACAGTCAGTTCCATTAGTCATGACGCCTAATAATACATTACACTGGAATGTGCTCTTTATAGTCTTATTTTCTTAATGTGATTAAAAATTCCATTCTTCCTAGGAAGATGCCATGTAGGCATGTTTTTAGATTTAATTTTGTCTGCATATATGTATTTTTGTGAACATGGAATATACTTTAAATACTTTGATTTGGTTTTTTTCGCTTTTGAGAAAGTCTTATGTAGCCCAGGCTGACCTTGAACTTGCTTTTGTTTTAATTGTCAAAGTGGAGTACAGAGGGGTTACAGTTTCATACATAAGGCAGTGAGTACATTTCTTATCTAATTTGTTGCCTCTGCCCTCATTGCCCCCTTTGCCAGTTCCCCCTCCCTCCCCATGAGTTGTACAGTTGGTTTACACCATATATAGTTTTTTAAGTATTGCTGTTACATTGTTGTGTCTTTTGTCTATCCTCCTACTTCAATCTCCATAGGGTTGGTATTTCTATTGTGTAATACCCCACCCATCTAGAAAGTTGATTTCATATATTAAAAAACAACCAAGGAAAAAACAAAAAAGTTGAAGAAAGCAGAAACAAGCACCAAAAGCAGACTGGGTCATTGATTTCAGAATTAAGGTGATAACAGGAAAAAAAGAGCAATGGAGAAAAAACTGATAGGCTAATATAAGGCTACTTTAGGTTACTTTTTTGTAAGGATTAAAGTGCGGAAACTTCATTAATCATGCTGATGAAAATGTGTATGTTTAGGAAACTGTGGTCAAACTTACTTTATAGAAACATTTCATGTTAGTAAGTAGATTAATACTATTTTAATGACTTTTTAGAGGTTCACATGATAGGACATGACTAGTTTGTAATTTATGTAATGATTAGTATTTAGATTGTTTTTTATTTTAATATTTTTGCATTATTATATGAATATCCTTGCTCATATATCTTAGTGTTTGGGCTAGTTATTTTCTTTTGATCTTTTCTTAGGAGATGCATATTATGACTAGGAACATATCATTTTATTTAGCATCATTGTCAAACTATCTCATATAAAGCTTATATTAATTTGTTGGGGGTAAAATATTATTGTTCAGATATGTTAGGTACTTGATCATTCATCTTCTTCCAATCTTTTCTTAGGAGATGCATGCATATGATTGACTAGAAGTAAATCCTTTACTCATGCAACATTGTCAAACTAGCGCCCATAAATATTATCCTAATTTATTTAGGATTAATCTGTGTTTGTACAATTTTATTAATCTCAAAATAATCTTTGCATATGACAACTGGAGTCATTCTTTTAGTATTTTTTACCATTTGATTTTTGGAAAGGTTAAACATATGTTTTCAATTACTTATTGTTCATTTTATGAATGACATTTTATGAATCGCTTTCTCACATATTCTTTATAATTTGTACTGGAATGCTCACATGTTTCTTATTGATTTGTAAACCTCATATTAAGGATGTCAGCTATTTGATATGAACTATGCTCACTAAATCTAGAAACTTATGACATAAATGTAATGCTATAGGTCATGATCAAATAATAGGTTCCTAGGTCGTGTGTTGGGGTTTGGACAACCCCTTTCTCCCCCCACGGGGAGAATGGTAACCACAAACTCTATGAAAGAGCACTCAGCCTGGCCCTCCGCCAGCGGAAGGCCAAAGGCGTGCTCACATGGGCAAGCGCTAAGTTGAGGAAGGGTTGCTGAAGCCTCCCCTCCCCCCAGTCCCCCCACATGTTACCAAGGGCGGAGGCGAAAAGGAAGGCATCAGGGACACGCTGCGGTGGTGAGAAGCGT
Source organism: Perognathus longimembris pacificus (assembly GCF_023159225.1). NCBI lineage: Eukaryota > Metazoa > Chordata > Mammalia > Rodentia > Heteromyidae > Perognathus > Perognathus longimembris. Next base: position 113,400,995 of record NC_063162.1, read on the forward strand.
CTCAAAGACTTTAATATGGAAGGGCACTTATATAGAAGTAATGGCGGGAAAGAAAGGGGGCTGGCCAAAGGGTCAGTCATAGGCTAGGGACCACGTTCATCAAGTGACATCACGAAACTTCCCTTTGTGGGCGGGACAACCCCATCATGGTGGCACACACGTGTTCACCTCCCAAGGGGTGGAGGCCAGAAGGTGGGAGGGACTTCCATTGTCCCAAGGCTGGTGGAAGGGCAGCCTTCCCCAGGCCATAATAATCCCCAACAGTATGATCACCTATAAATCATTTTCTGTTTTCTTTATACCTAGAAGTGTGTCATTTATCATAAAGTAAATTCAGTGTCCTATATCAGAGGGACTATTTAATCTTTCATGTAGCCACATCTATAGGAATATTTTGTTTTATTTGATCTTTATTTTAGAAAGCCTTCCTCATTGAGGAGCTAGCACCCAGATTTTCTTTAATTACTTTCATGATTTTATTATAAATAATTGATCCTTTAGGCCATTTAGAATTTCTGCAAGTATTAGTGTGAAGGAACAGCAGCAATATTGTCTTTCAAAGGGCCTGCCAGTTGTTCCTGAAAGAGGAGTAGACTTGAAGATTTTATGTTCCTAACAGGTTACAAGCTCTTTGGAATCTCTGAGCCTCTCTGAATCTCAGTTCTGTCACATATACAATAAGGAATCAGGTTATTTCTCATCTCAAGTTGAAGTCCATGTAAGAGCAATTTGTTCTCTGCCTACCGTTGTATCTCATTAGGTTCTGAACTCTTTCATGTACACTCTTATACATCTGATTTAGATAACTTACATCCAGGATGGGAAGGGATTAGTCTGCGTTTATGATGGTCATAGAGAAACATAAGAGTAGAGTTGAGGAATAATACATAAATTGTTTTTGTTCCTAGCATATATCATATTAAATAAAACCATTTTCCATAAAATGCTTTTCCTAACAAAAACTTTAAAATATGAAGTGCTATCAGAAGAAAAATAGTAATGCTACTTTGTAAAAATAAAAACAGCAAAAGGTCAATTCAGGAATAAAGTACAGGCATAGAATGTAATTTTGATTTTCTATTTAAAAACTCCTGTTTAAAAATACTTGCAATTAAACATAAGTTTCATGTATGTGTGTGTGCGTGCGTGCATGTGTGTGTGTGTGTATGTGTGTGTACGTATGTGGGCAGTCCTGGGATTTGAACTCAGGGCCTGGGCACTGTTCTTGAGCTTTTATGCTCAAAAGTAGCACTCTAGCACTTGAGTCACAGCTCCACTTTTGGCTATTTTTGGTGATTAGTTAGAGGAAGAGTCTCATGAGTTCTCCCCAGGTTGGCTTTGATCTCAAATCTTTGATTTTCAGATCTCAGACTTCTGAGCAGCTAAGATTATAGGTGTGAACCACTGATGTCCAGCTTATAATATAATTTCTTTTTTTTTTAAAGTAAGCTATAATGAGTTGAAAAGAAGAAATGCCCAGAGTCAGTCTTATAGATGTCAGTAGATAACCTAAAATGTTTGCCTTCTGTACTTTTAGTTACCCATAGTCAACTGTAATCTGAAAATATCAAATGGAAAATTCCAGAAATAAACAGGTCATGATTTTTGAATTACATACCGTTTTGAATAGTAAGATGAAATCTCTGATTACAGTATGTTGCCATTATTGTTCTATTTAGTTTTAGTTCCAGTTTTTTAATATTTTAACTGTACCTAATTAATAAATTAAACCTTAACATATATGTACAGGAAAAACAAAGATGTGTATATATAGTGTTTGGTATGATCTGTGTTTTCAGGTATCCTTTGGCAATCTTGAAATGTATTTTTTGCATATGAAGAAATTGAAATCAGAGCTAAGAAAGATTTTTACTTAGCTAAGTTTTCTGCTAAAAGAGACTAAATCCTAGTAGTCTGTTTATGTCGTAGGCACTAGAGATTGAACTCAGGCCCTAATGTGTGCTAAACTCATGCTCTGCTACTAACCTCCCAGGCCTCATAATTACATTTTCTAAACAGATATTGGTATATTAAATACATTATTTTGATATATCCTTCCTAACTTAACAATGTGTTTCAAATATACTCCCATATAAATACATGCAAAGCAACCTCATTTTTATAAGTGTTGTGTAGTATTCTAATTCATCGCTATGCTCTAATTTGCTACAGTGCATAGTTGAGAGTCATTTATGTTTTCTTTCAGTTTTTTTGTTATAAGAGTGCTGTGATAAATCTTATAAACACATTGTGCTAACATGTGGGATTATATCTGTAGGATAAATCCTTGAAATGAAATTGGTGGATCAAAAGGATTACAATTGTAGATCTTCATCGAAGCAGGTCAAAAGTGTCCACTTTCTAGCACCTTGTATCCATTACACATGACTTTCTGTTCTTGATTGGTTTGAAGAACCCTGAGGTGATTTTGTTGTCTCTTTCATGATTGTTGGCATGCTCTTGTGCCATTGGAAAGCTCCACATACCTAGCTCCTACGATAGTTTTCTTCAGTTTTTTTTTTCCTCAAGACCCAGATCTATCATAAATTACTCTTCTAGCCATCTTTGTAGCCTTTCCCTTTTTACTTCCCCAGAACTTTCCAGGCCCAGTTAGGTTCCTCTTCTCTCTGTGTGTAAGGGTTCTTTTGCACTCATAATATATTTGCATATTCTGTTAATGCTGATCATAAATATGCACTTTCTTTTTGTAATTCCATTAACTGATTCTATGACATAGACCATGCCATTTTCATCTCTTTGTCCAAATAGCTTTCCTATGGCAGCATGAAGTAGAGCTTGGTTAATGTGTTTTTGTATAAGCTGATATAAAGTCATGCCAGATTCTGTTTTTCTTTTGCCAATCCTGGGGCTTGAAATCAGAGCCTGAGCACTGTCCTTGCCTTCTTTTTGCTCAAGGCTAGCACTCTACCACTTGATCCACAGTGCCACTTCTGGCTTTCTCTATATACGTTGTGCTGAGGAATCGAACCCAGGGCTTCATGTTTGTGAGGCAAGCACTCAAGCATTAGGCCATATTCCCAACCCTCATGCCACAATTTTAAAATTGGATGAGAACTTGGCATTTATTTAACCTATGTTTGCTTTCTTAGAAAAACATAGTATTTTATATTTAATCTTAATGTTCTAAATTTAAAATTATTCATTTAGTTATTTTATATTACTTTAAGGAAAAACTAGTCAGTAGATTACTTCCTGTGGCTCTCTCCTTTGGGCTTACATCACTATGCCAGTAATAGTGACCTAGATCTATAAATTTCTTTTTTTTTAATGGAATATAATACTTTTTCTTTAAACATAGCCAATATCTAAGCCATATTATTTCTTATTGCTTTCCATTTCTTCCATTGCTCAACTATTCATCATTGTCAAAACTTTGTTTCCAAAACCTGAACAACCATGTTTGAAAGTAGAAGTAGACAGGAAGGTGGACAGCAAAGAATCAGAGTTTTTACTAATAGAAGTACTGACAAATAATTCCTTAAGTGTAGGACCAAAGAAACTAGTTCCCTCTAATATTTAATTTCATTTCACTACAGCTTCTAAATATTTATGCATTTCCTACTAATTTATATAGTTTTATACTTCTTGTTATCTCCAGAGAATATTCATAGGTGTTTTCTTCAATAGACAAAGGGATATGCTTAATTTTTATTAAAATATTTCCCCCAAAAGCCTAATTGATGTGATAGTGAAATGTAAAAAAAGCAGTAACAAGAAAGAGCCATGGAAACAATATATCAATCATGTAAAAATATCTTGGGTCCTTTCCATTTGGATATTTGTAAAGAGATCACTTTGTTTTGGGATGCCATTTTATTCTGTAATATTTAAACATGAGGCCTTATAATTACACATTTACTTTTTCCTTTGGAAAAACAGATTTTGGAATTTATGATTGCAAAATAGCAATGAAAGCACTGTTTTCTCTTTAGCTGAGTTGGCAGTTGACTTTAAAATGCAAGAAATACAATGGTTCATCAGGTGATTGTGAAAACAGTTGCTGGATACAAAGGCCTTAAGATAATGCTCTGAGGATAGAGTGTAGACACTCATAGTTTATATATTAGTGTGTATGTGTGTGTGAGAGAGGGGAGGGGAGTTAAACACTTTCTCCTTTCCTTTTCATCATTGTCTGCTTTTGCATATTTTCAGATGAAAAGAATTCAGCAAATTTTCACAAGGAAATTCACTACAAAAAGATTTTCCTAGTGATCATCTTCTAAAATCTAGGGGACTAGAGAACAAAGTATATTTCTTTTTTTTTTTTGCCAGTCCTGGTGCTTGGACTCTGGGCCTGAGCACTGTCCCTGGCCTCCTTTTTGCTCAAGGCTAGCACTCTGCCACTTGAGCCACAGCGCCACTTCTGGCCGTTTCCCATATATGTGGTGCTGAGGAATCGAACCCAGGGCTTCAAGTATACGAGGCAAGTGCTCTTGCCACTAGGCCATATTCCCAGCCCAGTATATTTCATTTTTATGTTTGCCGTTTTGATGGATTATTAGTTTTGATGTGATAATTAAAATATAGAATCTAACTAAGGGTAGGTCAATATGTAAAAATCCCAGTTACTGGTTTTCTTTTAATGTATTGCTTTTTAAAAAAGAGTTTTAAGAGTAATTTTGAGGTAATATTTTAGGAGTGATTATAAGGTAATAATATTTCTGACAAACTTTTCTAAAACGTGGACAGCTAAGTGAGTTGTCAATGTAGGCAGGCATTTTATGTATTACAGTAACAGCTTTTACTCATCATGCTGATGTTACAGCTTTTAGAGAATTTCCTGTGAAAGTCTCTAACACAGTTTTTATTGGAATAACATCAATTGAATGTATTTTAGTTTTACAAGTAGACAAAAACCATCCCAAATCGCTTTTACACTAGTGAGTTGTCAAATAACACATTATCTCTCATCTGAATATCTCTACTGTAATGCCCGAAACTTTCTGAGCACTGGTCAGATTCTGCAAGTGATCCTACATTTAATATCATATGACATATGTTTAGATGTGGATTTTATCCCCAAGGTGATCTCATTATATATTTGCAAATGTTCTAGGTATTTTTAAGAAGCTGAAATCTCAAGCATTTGTTCTTATCCCAAGCATTTTATGTAAGGATGCTTCTCAATTAGGATTTAATATTAATGACAAGATATGATCAAGAAATCATGAAACTAGGCCAGGCACTGGTGACTTATGCCTGTAATTCTGAGATCCTGAAAATTGCAGTTCAAAGCCGCCAGAGCAGAAAAGTCGATCTTCAAAATAACCAGTAGAAAAGTGAGAATGGCAGTGTCGCTTAATTGGTAAAGTGCTATGGGAGCAAGCAAGCCAATCAAGTGTGTGACCCTGTGTTGAAATCCTAGCATGTGACAAGAAACCTCCAAGCCCCAAAATACAAAACAACAACAAAAAAGGAGTTGCCACTCCTTGGTACAACTACGTGTGTGCACGTGTGTGTGTGTGTATGTGTGTGTGTTTATGTGAAAGTGGATTAAGGATGTAATTCACTGATGAAGTGACGCATTGCCTGTCATGTATGAGGTCATGGATTTGACCCCAAGGACTAAAAACAGTAGGAACAATGCTACTGGTTTTCGCATTTGTCATTTTGTCTCTGAAAGCAAAAGAGAAATTTTAATAGTCCCCAGTACCTGCAGTAACACTGTCATAAGCGAAGATGATTTTAAGAAGACAGAAAATTGACAGCTGTACTTACTAGTTCTCTTACAACTTGTTTTAAAACCCCATTTCACTATTTATGGTAATCTTCTGCTACTATGAAGAAACAGGCATTCTAATGGAAGCAAAATAAAATTGCTTGACTCGCTGTGATTACCATTTGTTCATCAAAAGTAATTACAAATGGACTGCTATTAGCTGGAAATGGCCCTTAGAAGTGAAAGGCTGGTAAGGTAATGACAGTTAATGGAATAGACTGAAATGTGAGATGGCAGACACCTTACTTTTCAAGGACTAGGTTCTTGAGACAAATGGTGAGATGATATATTTTTCTGCGCTTCAGAGTCTATTTCATGCCCTTATTACCTAGATTTCTTTGGCTCAGGTTTAATCCAATACTTTCCTGTCATAATTATATGTTGATGATAGAAAAATGTTCAAAATGATGCAGTATTTCTGATTAGACAAGGGAGATTGCAACCTTGCTTTGGATTGAATCTTTGCTTCATTGCAGTGATGGGTAATGTAGGCACAAGAAAGTCACAAAACAGAAGAATCTCCATAAAATTTCAGAAGTTGTAAGAAGGATGGACTGAGGTAAGTGACTTGACAGCCAGCAAAAAAAGCAGATGTCTAATTTTGGCACGTAGAACATGAAAGAGGTTCTAGAAACAGAGGCACCAGCTACTTTAGGACACCAATGTATTTTTTTTTTTTTTTGCTGTGTGTGTGGCTGAAAAAGAACAGGTTATATAAATTTTAAAATAGACTCTAAATCTCTTTTAGAGATTATGTAAAATCTGACAGTCATAGTTTTGCTTAATCTTGTTTTATATCTGTGACATATGGCGGGAAAGTGCTAATATTTGCCTTTTGGCTTATTACTTGAGCTTTACAGGAAATAGAGACGTCTGTTTAAGTATTATTAATAGGATTAAGGATTATTAAAGAGAACAAATTAGCATTACAGCCTTTTTCGGGTATACTTTCAGTGGCCATAGCTGCACATTTTTGTGTTTGGTTTCTGGACAAGGATCTGTTATTAGAAATAATGTTTGTGAAGTCTGTTCTCTACACCGATCAGTGCTGCCCATCTGCTGTTTTAAGAAGGGACAATTTTTTGATAGACTTCCTTTGCTAGAAGCTGAAAGAACTTTGGGTATGTCAAAACTATTGAAATTTCACTCATTAGAAACAAAGAAGGTATAAAAACTACCAAAGACTATAATATGGAAATGGAAATGTCAGAAGGAGAATTTTACTAGATTATAGATAATGTAATGTGTTGCATGTAAAGTTTGAATCTTTGTTAAGGAGCTGCTAGGAGCCCAGCTCTTCTGAGTCCTAGTACTCAGAGAAAAGCATCTCTATTATCTTGGTGAATAATGTTTCTCTCTGGAGAAGCAACCAGAGTCTCAGGATTGGTGATCTAGACATCAGAAGGCAAATTTATACCAGCTACAGGAGGGTTTAGTGATGTCTGCCTGTGGAATCAGGATCCACGACACCTTCCTCCAGCTTAGATCTCTGAATATTTGCATCAGACTTATATTATCCATCCAGGAGAATACTTACTGTCTGGGAAGAGTGATCAGTTCATGGTAAAGAAACTACAGACATAGGACCTCTGTCAGTTATCTAGTTATTTTGCATCCCTCTAGATAGGCCTGCCTACCCACACCTCAGCTGTTCTTCATAGAGCTTAGGTAATTACTACATATGAAACAAGAAAATGGTACCGAAGTTCCCCCCCCCAAAAAAAAAATTAGAAGGTAGAAAGTGATAAGCACTATAGCTTACTTCTGTAATCTGAGCTACTCACGAGGTGAAGATTGGAAGGGTCAAGGTTTGAAGACAGCCTGGGTAAAAAGTTAGCAAGCCTCATCTCAGTCAATAGCAAGTATGGTGGAATTGGACTGTTATCTCACATCTGTGAGAGGCACTAACGATCTCTGCTTGAGACAGTCTGATGTACATCCTAGGGAACAACTAAAGAATGACCTGAGACAACAAAGCAAAGCAAAACAAAAAAATGGTTGAGTGTGATATGGCAGAGACTCCTGAGTTCTGACTCCAGTACTGCTAGTTAAGTTAATTAAGTTAAATAAGCAGTAGAAATAATTTTTAAAATCAACAGAAGTGCTGAATGATATACTTAAAAACAGTCTCATAGAAAACAGAGGAAAAGATTAAGAAATGAAAGTTAAGGGGAAAATGACAGAAGATCAATTTAGATATTTAGATATTTTTACTCATAGGAACCCTAGGAGAATAGTAGTAAAAAAAAAAAAAAGACTTGGAAAGGAAATTGTCGAATAATTAATTTAATAAAATTCTTCCTAACACAAGAACAAAAATTTCTAAATTGCAAAGATTCTTTGAATGCTCCGGAGTAAATGTAAGAAAACCCACATGAAAATACATAATTGTGAAGTTTTCAAATAAGAGAGGAAGGAGAGGATTAGAAAGCTTTTAGAGAGAGAAAGAAAAAAAAACAAAACCTGGTCATTTTGAGAGAATTGGAATCCGAGTAGATCAGTAGTTAATTCAGGTATTCAGTTAATTCATGGGAGGAAAACAGAATTCATGTTGGTGTTGGGTTAAGTGATCAAGAGCGTAAGCTTTGGAGTGAGACCATCTAAATCTGCATACTGACTGTACTATCAGTATCGACTATACTGTCAGGCTGACTGCTTCAACCTGCAGAGCTCTGAGTAAGTTTCTCACCTCTCTGTGCTTCAGTTTCCTTGCCTGGGTAGAAATATCCAAAGATTTTCTTAACAAGGTTGTGTGAGAATTGAGTTCATGTAAAGGTGTTATGTCAGGAGTAGTGGTATTAGTAATAACAGCAGTAATAGCCGTTGCAGCAGCAATTATAGTAAGGGATCAAACTTTTTAACTATCATTTTCATTATTAGTTTTAATTGAAAAAAGAATCTGGGTGCCAGTGGCTGGTGCCTCTAATTCTAGTTACCCAGGAGATAGAGATTTGAGGATAATAGTTTCAAGCCAGCCTGGGCAGGAAAGTCCATGAGACTCTATCTCCAATAAACTGCTCATAAAAAGCCAGAATCTGCACTGTGGCTCAAATGCTGTAGTGCTAGCCTTGAGCAAAAGAAGCTCAGGGACTATGCTCGCACCTTGAGTTCAAGCCCCAGGACTGGCAAAGAAAAAGGAAAAAGAAAAAAAAAAGAATTGAGAAAGGAAGAAATAGAAGTATATGATTTTTTAAAATAAACATAGTGATACATACTCAGAAGTTGCTTGTAATAAAAAAAATGACCCACTTGAAGGTGAAACTTAAAAACACTTGAGTACATAGATCACTAGTTAATTTTCCTTTGCATATTTTATTGATACAATTGTAGGGTAAAATGTTGTGTTCTGCTTCCCCTATTTTCCCCCTTTTTTCCTCTTTCTTGAGTTTTTTGAGATGTAGTCTCACTACACAGCTCATTTTGAATTCATGATCCTCCTTATTGTCTACTGCTAGGATTACAGTGCTGATTCACCTTACCAAAGTGGCTGGAAAATGATTGCTTAATAACATTAAGATAATGACTTTATGTACTACATTTAAATTTTAATTTCCTTTTTATATTATAATTCCTGTTTATCTTAGAAATGTTAGATAATATGCAGAGACAAAAGTAGTAAAATTAATGTAGTAATAATTTAATGCCAAGATTTAAGCACTATTAGCATTGTAAGGTATATTTCTTTTCTTTTCCTTCACATGTATAAGTTTTCCTTCCTTTTACTTTCCTTAAGTTCGTGGAAAATTCTGTAACTTGCTCCTGTCAGAAGTGTTTAATTATATTTTTTGTACTTTATTTTATTATTTAACTGCTTCAGTTGTTGCTTCTATAGGTTCTCTATGATGGTTTATTGAATAAAATCATTATACAACTGTACACATTCAAAATAATTACTTAGTTAAATTCCTAGGGGAAAAAAGCAGGCTAAATGCTTAGAAACACAATTGCAAGGAAAAAACCCTAACACTTAACATGTGTTGTCAAACCCTTCGTTCTGTGTGTATGGGTTTTTGATGTTGTTGCTGTTTGATGTTGTTGCTATACTTTTTTGTTTTTTTGCCAGTCCTGGGGCTTGAACTCAGGGCCTGAGCACTGTTCCTTGGCTTCTTTTTGCTTAAGGCTAGCACTCTGCCACTTGAGCCACAAGGCCACTTCTGGCTTTTTCTATATATGGTACTGAAGAAATGAACCCAGGGCTTCGTGCATGCTAGGCAAGCACTCTACAGCTAAGCCACATTCCCAGCCCCTGTTTTTGCTTGTGTGTGTGTGTGTATGTGTGTGTGTGTGTGTGTGTGTGTGTGCCAGTTCTAGGGTATGAACTTAGGGGCTAGGCGATGTCACTAATCTTTTGGGATCAAGACTAGTGCTGTACCACTTGATTCACAGCTCCACTTCCAACTTTTTGGTAGTTAACTGGAAATAAGACTCTCATGGACTTTTCTCCCTGGGCTGGCTTTGAACTACTGTCATCAGATCTCAGCCTCCTGAATAGCTAGGATTACAAATATGAGCCACTAGCATCCAGCTCTAGGTAGTTTTGTAAACTATTTTTTTATTTTTAATTTTATTATAAGGTTATGTACAGAGGACTTACAGTTACATAAGTAAGGAAATGAGTGCTATTCTTGTCAAACATTGTTATCCCCCCCATTTTCTCCTGCTTTTCCTCCCTCCCCGCCACCAAGTTGTAAAGTTAATTTCTATCATAATGTCTTGTGAGTATCACTGTTGCATTGATTTACCCTTTGTACTTTGTTCATTTCTTTTTTTCCTGTCTTTTTTTATTAATTAAATTTTGTTGACAAGGTGTTGTGCAAAAGGGGTACAGTTACATAATAAGGCAGTGAGTACATTTCTTGTGATATCTTACACCCTTGTTTTTCTTCCCTAGATCAATACCCAGTGTACCAAAATCATATACGGTAACCACGTAGCATACACCAAAGGAAATTCACCTAGAACTTTAAGTGTAACATCAACAATAGAATCCTCCTGTGTCCTTCTCTTTTTTTTTTTTTTTGGCCAGTCCTGGGCCTTGGACTCAGGGCCTGAGCACTGTCCCTGGCTTCTTCCCGCTCAAGGCTAGCACTCTGCCACTTGAGCCACAGCGCCGCTTCTGGCCGTTTTCTGTATATGTGGTGCTGGGGAATCGAACCTAGGGCCTCGTGTATCCGAGCAGGCACTCTTGCCACTAGGCTATATCCCCAGCCCCCTGTGTCCTTCTCTTGGAGTTGTTTTTGCTTATCCTCATATTGTATGACCATATGTACATAGCTGTTGGGCTATTGTGATCCACTGATAGGTCTATTCTAGACCTTTTTATGTTTAATAGTTGTTTGGTTTTAGATATATAATGGAAGGTCGCTGACCCAAACCTGTGGAAATAACATTTGAAAAGAAGTTTGTTTTACAGACCTGGTCTCTACTGTCCCCTCCCCCCACATTTACAGTCATATATCAAGGAGATCATGCCCCTTTGTTCTCTGTGTTCTGGCTTGCCTCACTCAACATTATTTGTTCAAGTTCTAACCATTTCCCTACAAATACCATTATTTTATCATTTCTAATCGCTATGTATTGTGTATAGGTACCACATTTTTTGGATCCATTCATCTGTAGTGGGGCATCTGGGTTGTTTCCATATTTTGGCTATTGTGAATTGTGCAGCTATAAACATGGATGTGCAGATGTCTTTTTGATATCCTGAGACCTGTTGTTCAGTATAGATGCGTAGGAGTGGTATGGCTGGGTCATAGGGTCTATGTTGAGCTTTTTGAGGAACCTCCATACTGTTTTCCAAAGTGGTTGTACTAGTTTGCACTCCCACCAACAGTGGAGAAGGGTTCCTCTTTCCCCGCACCCCCTCCAGCATTTGTTGTTGCCTGAGTTCAGAGTATAGGCCATTCTACCTGGAGTGAGGTGGTATCTCAGGGTTGTTTTTATTTGCATTTCCTTTACTGCCAGGGATGTTGAACATTTCCTCATATTTTTCTTTGCTATTTTTATCTCTTCTCCTGTGAAGTCTCTCTTTAGTTTCTTTGCCCATTTAATAATTGGTTTACTGGGTTTGGAGGGGGTTAGCGTTTTGAGTTCTCTGTAAAGGACGGATATTAGCCCTTTGTTGCTGTGCTGGTGAAGATCCTTTCCCATATGGTTGGCTGTCTTTCTAGTTTGGTGGCTATGTCTTTAGCTGTGCAGAACCTTTTTATTTTGTAGTAGTCCCATTTGTTGAGACTCCCCTTTCTGTTGTGCCTCTGGAACTATATTCAGGAAGTTCCTTCCTGTGCCTATAAGTTCTAGCATTTCTCCTACTCTGTCCTTCAATAGTTTCAAGGATTCAGGTCTGATGTTGAGGTTCTTAATCCATTTTGAGTTGATCTTGGTGCATAGTGATAGGCTAGGGTATACTTTGAGTTTTCTACATGTGGCTGCCCAGTTTTCCCAGCACCAGTAGTTGAAGAGGCTATGGTAAACTATTTTTCTGATACTTGTGGCTCTTTTGAAGCCTACTTTTTCTTATAACAATTATTTTAAGGTACATATCTCCTAAATTTGTTTTCTTTAATAGATTCTTAGGTACAAAGATATCAGAAATTTTAAGACTTTTTTACTAAATTTTGAAAGTTTACTTTCTTAACAAAGGCAGCAATTGACCATCATTAATAATGCCTGTGTTCTCACTAAAGATAAAATTCTACAGGGTAAAACGGGTGACAAAATAGATGTTAAATATTGCAAGAAGTCAGGCATTGTATCATAACAGCTCAGGGATAATGGAAATGAAGACATTTTGGAATATTATATGTAGGAAAGTATCTCCAGATTGCTTACCAATTGATTTGAATAGCCTGCTTATATCACCAGAAAAAGGTTGTAACAGGGTGTCTGAACCAAACATGGCAGTCCCCAAATGTAAATTAAGGATTGAGTTTGCATTGATCATGGGCCAATCTCTTTCACCAAAAATGAGATTCATTTATATAAATGAAGGACTGGATTGCACCAATTGCAGGTCTTCTGCTGAGCCCACTAGGAAGTGATGCACTGTGGTCTGGATAGAAATGGCTACAAGAACATGTACAGTTCTCTCCTGTAATGATAGGGTAAAAAATGTTAAACTGTAAGAGCTGGAGGTTTTCTTTGGGTTCGGAATGTTCTGTGCTGTCTCAGAGAGAGATGATCTCTATAAGAGTTAGGATGAGGATAGTACCCACCTCAACTTTCACTTAAGCAAATTTACTTTAAGTACCCTACTCCTGATATAGGAGTAAAATCTCCTTGGAAATTGTCATCTGAAGGGAATGTCTCTATAAAATACGAAATAGCATTACTTTTGGCACAATCCTATACAAACATCCCTTGCATGTATATAAGCAGGAAAGGAATTTGCTTGTTTATAGATTGGAAAGTAATAAAATGAAACTTCCACACATAAAAGTAGACTGTGGATGAGCTTTTCATTCTCTTTCATAGCTTCAGTGTAATTTACTGTAAACAAAATGGAAAATTTAAATACTGGGTATTATATGTTGAAATAGATCACAATGTTGGCAATGAGTGGTGCTGAGGAATGGATAGTGAACTCTCAGTGCAAGGACCTTTATTCATTTTCTGTAGTGAGGACAGTAGTTTTCTAAAAATAACTGAAAGGTTTTTCTTGGCTAGAGAAAGGAAGAAAATAAAAGGACAAGGTAAATAGGTGCTATGTTGAGGAAGAGATGAAAGCCTGGAAGATATTTTCTTTTAAAAATGTTCTAATCTACTATGCCTACTTAATCTTTGATAAAGGAGCCAAAACAATAGTATGGAAGAAAGATAGCCTCTTTAACAAGTGGTGCTGGCAAAACTGGCTCAACACATGCAACAAACTAAAACTAGATCCTTATATATCACCCTGCACCAAAATCAATTCCAAATGGATTAAAGACCTTGAAAGCAAAACAGGCACCCTGAAAACACTAAAGGAAGGAGTAGGAGAAACATGTAGGCTCCTTGGCACAGGACAGAACTTCCTTAACAAAGACCCAGAAAGGCTAAAAATCAAAGAAAGGTTGGACAAATGGGACTGCATCAAACTGCAGAGCTTCTGCACGGCAAAGGACATAGCTCTCAAGATAAACAGAAAGCCCACAGACTGGGAGAAGATCTTTACTGGACATTCAACAGACAAAGGCCTCATCTCTAAAATATATGCAGAACTAAAAAAATTACCTTCTTCCAAAACAAAACCGCAAAGAACCAATAGCCCCCTCATCAAGTGGGCTAAAGACTTACAAAGAAACTTCTCTGATGAGGAAATGAGAATGGCCAAGAAACATATGAAAAAATGCTCTACATCACTGGCCATAAAGGAAATACAAATCAAAACAACAATGAGATTCCATCTCACCCCAGCAAGAATGTCATATATCAAGAAAACTAATAATAACAATTGTTGGAGGGGATGTGGCCAAAAGGGAACCCTACTTCATTGTTGGTGGGAATGTAAACTGGTTCAGCCACTCTGGCAAGCAGTATGGAGATTCCTCAGAAGGCTAAATATAGAACTCCCCTATGACCCAGCAGCCCCACTTTTGGGTATCTATCCAAAAGACCACAAACCAAATCACAGTAATGCCACCAGCACAACAATGTTCATCGCAGCACAATTTGTCATAGCGAGAATCTGGAACCAACCCAGATGCCCCTCAGTAGACGAATGGATCAGGAAAATGTGGTACATATACACAATGGAATTTTATGCCTCTATCAGAAAGAATGACATTGCCCCATTTCTAAGGAAATGGAAGGACTTGGAAAAAGTTATACTAAGTGAAGTGAGCCAGACCCAAAGAAACATGGACTCTATGGTCTCCCTTATTGGGAATAATTAGTACAGGTTTAGGCAATTCATAACAGAGCATCACAATGCCCAATAGCTATACCCTTATGAACACATAAGATGATGCTAAGTGAAATGAACTCCATGTTATGGAAACAATTGTTATATCACAGTTGTAACTACTATCAACGTCCTATGTGTATGTGTAGTTTCTATTATTGATGATGTTCTTGTATCACCTTCCAGTGGTTGTACCTACACTATCTCTGTAATCTTATCTGAGTATATTGGAAACCATGTTTACTGGTATTGGAAGTAGGAAATTCAAAGGGAATACCAAATTTGAGAGACACAGGGTAAAAAAAGAGAAATAACAACAAAAGCAATACTTGCAAAACTGTTTGGTGTAAGTGAACTGAACACCTGGGGTGGGGTAGGGAAAGGGGGGAGGGAGGGGTGCATGAGGGACAAGGTAACAAACAGTACAAGAAATGTATCCAATGCCTAATGTATGAAACTGTAACCTCTCTGTACATCAGTTTGATAATAAAAATTTGAAAATAAAATAAAATAAAGTTAAAAAAAGTTCTAATCTTAAAATTTCCTTTTTCTCATAAAGTAATTGAATTTAGATGTTTAAAGAGCTCATTTTCTGAGTTCATTTTTCTGATAAGCTTTTCATAGCTAAAATTGAATGGAATCTTTGATTTTCATTATCACCCATCGTTATGTACTTAAATATTTTTACTGTGCATATTATAATCATAATTGACGCTTTTGTAGTCCTTTATTGTCCTCGAAAAGTTATTTTGAACATCTGCAAGATCCAAAATGGCCTTAGTCAAGTAGCTGGATAGGGATTGTTAGTACTGATTGGGAATATAGATGGAGCTGTCAGCTAGGAACTTGCTCTCTTCCTCATGAATCTTTTTATGTAGTTGTTTGGACTTTCTGACAGCCTAGTGATCGTATTCAAATCAAAGTTCCACAGGTATTACAAAGCTTCCACCTCACTATATAAAGGCCAGGTTAGGTTCTAGGAGAGGAGAAGCAGGTTACATGTTACCATAAAAGGAATAACAATGAATTAGTAGTAGCCATCTTTAATTCACAGCTATCCATCCATTGGCCACAAATTGTTATTTTTCATCTATGTAAAATGCACTAAGTTCTTCCCCAAAGTCCTGAACAAATATGATTCTTCTATAGCATCAGGAACAAACTCAAGGTTCAACTTCTTACTGTCTAATTAGCCAGGTTTAAGTGTAAGGCTTCTGGGCACCCAGGAAGATACCTTTGAGCAAGAAAGATTAAGGGAGATAGGGACACGGGGACTACAAAAGACAGTCCTGTCAAAAAGGATGAAATAGGTGTTACCAAGCTACTATACATGCATTGGGATTCTGGTGATGAGATAGGTGAGTTGGTGAGTTTACCAGCTTCCCCTGCTTTGGGAAAAATAAATGTGTTCCTTCTTCTTCCCTTTCTTTGCCTTCCTTCTCTTTCCTTCCCTTCCCTCTTCTCCCCTTCCCTTTCTCCTTTCCTTCCCTTTTTCTACCCCCTTTCTCTCCCTTCTTCCCTTTCCTTTCCCATTTTTCCTCTCCCTTACTTTTCTTCTCCCCCCTCCCTCCCTTTCCTTCTATTCTCTTCCCCTCCTCCTCCTCCTTCTTTTTCCCTCCTTCTCTTTCTCCTCTGCCTCCTGTCTCCTCTGTTCTCCCTCCCTCCCCCTTTCCCTTCCTCTTATCTCTTCCTCTCTTCCCTCCTTCTTCTCTTATTCCCTCCCATGTACTGAAGACAGAAAATCAAGACTAACTGAGGTGTGTATTCCTATGAACCTTGGAAACTCTTTTACACAGATGTATGGTGTAAACAAAAACAGCTTGAAATGTTTCTGAAGTCTTGGCAAAGAACTTCAAAATACCACAATCTTAATTTTAACTTAACTTTGAAGTATCATTTTACGAGGTTAGAGTTTTGCTGAGACTTTTTTTTTGAAAGTTCTGGTAAGATCAGTTTTTGTTCTTGTTGTTCATTTGTTTCTTATGCATCTTTGGTGTGATTACTGTAAATGAGACATCATCCTTTATAGAGTGATACTTGAAAGGCACGCAGTTTTGGCTTCTTCCATTATTCTGGTAGATGCTGATTCAGAGATGGATTCAGATGATCATGATGGACCATGTAATGTGAACTGGGTTAAGTGGAAAAGACAGTGGTCAATGGCATTTAAGTTAGAGTAGGTAGGGTGAGTGGTTTAAAATACCCAACCAAAGAAATAAAGTAGGTTACTAGGAAAAGATGGGTTACTAGGAAATGGTGAAAAAGAGTGGAATGATTGAAATCAGTTATATTCTGGTTTATCATGTTAACTTCCTGATCTCCATTTTAGGCATGGGCATATCATGTTTTTAAAATTTAAATACCTTCCCCAAAGTTATATAGCTAGTAAGTAGCAAAGCTTAGATGGAAAGTCAAATTCTTATTCTAACTTTTGACTCTCAAATCTTGGTAGTTGTGCATGAAACAAAAAAAAAAGTCATCTCTATAAATGGAAACATTTACATTGTTTTATTTATTCCAGGTTTATTGTGGTCTGCACATGAAATAGGCTGGAACTCAGAATACATTTCTTTTTTTTTTTTTTGCCAGTCCTGGGCCTTGGACTCAGGGCCTGAGCACTGTCCCTGGCTTCCTTTTGCTCAAGGCTAGCACTCTGCCACTTGAGCCACAGCGCCACTTCTGGTCGTTTTCTATATATGTGGTGCTGGGGAATTGAACCCAGGGCTTCATGTATACGAGGCAAGCACTCTTGCCACTAGGCCATATTCCCAGCCCTCAGAATACATTTCTGACAAATAGAAAATGAATTACCTTTTCAATCTGATTGAAAATTGTTTATACTTTAAATTCACAAAGAAGGTCACAAACCATTCGCACATATTGGTATTAAATAAACTGTTAGTATACAGTGAATTTTACCTTCTCCATTGACAGTACAATTTTCTCTATACTAAGGAAATCTTTTCTTTTCCTAAGTGTCAAATTATTTAAGTAGATATTTACTTAACAATAAATAATGATGTTCTAAAGAGAAGGACATCAGTAGTTTTGATTACTTCAGTTGGCTTCCAGAAGAGTTACTTAAGGCCCTAATTTGAAGACACTGAGGATTTTAATAGAAGGAACAGTGGTATTTTAAGTGGGGGGGTGGGAGGTGTTCCACCTAACAATTAAAATAACAATCATTAGCATACTTTCACTGTATTGCAAAAAAAACACCCAAAAAACCAAATTACCTGGGCTGTTTTTTATTTAAATTACAAGGGGCCTTTTCTAGTAATCTTTGTAGATATAGAGGCTTGGTTGAAAAAGCTACATAATTCCTGAGCAGAGTTATTCTTTGCTGTAATTACATTCCTGTGGTGACTCATACTATTTTAATGCTTACACTTTTTTTTAATAATTCGATGGAAAATATTCCCTTAGAATTTAAAAACCTCCAAGACTATAAATTGATTTTAAGAAATTATTCTTATTACTACTTCTACAACTGCCATTTCTCTAACTTTTTTACTTAGCTGCTTTTGATTTCACTTACGCGAGCTTGATAATGGGGATTAGTGATGGGGATCAAGCCCACAGACAATCAGGATTGGCTGTTCTGGATTTATGGGATAGAACAGCAAGGACTTGAGGCATTCAGTCTGACGATTACAACCAACACAACTCATTTTCTCTCATATGTCTGCCTGCTTAAATCTGCCTTTCTCTTTTCTTCATCAGCTGAATGTTTTAGTTGTGCTTTTGTTTTGAATTTAGTAGTTGAGGAACCTGACTGGCTATGCTAGTGAACATTGCCTCTCTGTGGTAGTGTTTCCCTGTCAGTTCTGGGAAAGGCAGTTTCAGACAGGTAGCAAAGTTTTTGCAAAAAATCTTGCTGGAACTTCATCTGTTTGGGTCTAGGCAATGAGACAAGAGTATTTTTAGCTTTTTGCTCTGCCATTAATCAGTATCATGGCTGTTCTGTCTTTCCACTGGCTAGCCTTATTGTTCAAATACAGCTTCTGCCATTCTAAGCATCTCATGAAGATTAAAATAACTTAAGGCTTCCTCACCACCCCCTGCCCAAAGCACCTTTCATCCATCCTTTCAATTCTCTTTTTTTCCCAGAAATACAGTATTTATACTGCCATACCTAAACCAATTTCTCTAACAAGGACTTTTGTCTCTGAAAATAATCAAGGTTCTCTGCCTTGACTTCCCTTGAACATCATGACTTCACAAAGATAGTTAATATCGAGGGAAAGGATGATAGTGAAGACAATGTCGGTTGAACAGTCAGCCAGTAGTGGTGGTCCCCTCCTCTGCCTCTTATTCTCCTTGCTCTTCCACCTCCTCCCTCTTTCCTCCTCTCCTCTTCTTCCCCCCCCTCTTCTCCTCCTTTTTCCCTCCTCCTCCTCCTCCTCTTCTCTTCCTTTCTTTTTTCTTTCCTTGGTATGCTAATTATTTCAATTTTTTTCAAGGGCTTCCAACAAAATAGTAAAACTATGAAATAAAGAGCTTCTTTAGATAAAACTGGTAATTATGTGGTTTGAAGCCAGCCAAGGCAGACAAATCCAAAAGACTCTTATCTCCAACTAACCAACAAAACAGTTAAAAGTAGAGGTGTAGTTCAGATAGTAGACTGTCAGCATTGAGCCCCCCCCAGAAGCTAAGCAAAACTAATAGGCCCCAGTACTGGAACACTTGGCACACAGAAAATCTCCAGTTGCACATCTAAATCAATTTAAATACACACAGAAGAGAAAGAGATGTGTAGGTTTACATATGTAGAGTGGGAGAGAGAGAGAGACAATGGAAGCTAGTCTGGGGCATATGGACATACAATCTTCCTATATCCTGTTGCTGTCTTTGCTTCACTGGCCTTCCCCACTGATATGTTTACAAGAACTAAAATTGAGGTTTGAGCAAGCCCATAGGTTGCAGAGGTCCTGACCTAATTATATTCCTTTTGCCTTATTTGAAAGACACAGACAAATAAGCCTGGTCAGAGCTGTAGCGTGCTGGCCAACTAGCCTCATACACACTCATGAGTTCTATGTGTGCTTCTTGGACAAAGAACAAATATAACAGGAATAAGTGTCAGCAGTTGTTCCAATCAGTAAGCTTTTAGCAATATCTGGAGATATTTTTGTTGTGGTCTGTGTGTGTAGGAGATATAATGGCACCTAGGGGTAGAAGTCAGAGATGCTGCAAAAAATGTGCTCATTGGTGAAAGAGCCTCCCAAGATAAAGAATTATGCTGGCTCAAAATGTCAATAGGGCAATGTTGGGTAGTACCAATGTGTGATAGAATATCAATTGCTTACCTATATTTAGATGTTATGGATATTTAATGTTTTCTATATATTTAGCATTATTAGTTATCTCTTAATTATTAAGCCCTTCTATCAATGAGCAATAGCACAAATATGATCTTCTGATTTACCAAGTAAGAATATCTGGTGAATTCTGCATACATCTAACATGACTTCACTAATTACTTATCTGTACTTAAAACGTATCAAAGTGTTTGCCTATATTTTATAAATATAGTAACTTCCAACTTACTCATCTGGCAGAACTGAATATTCACTACATGTTTGCACTATACTTGTTCTGGAAGAACAACTATTAGCACATCTTAAAGCAATTCTCTTTTGAAACCTCCTCTAGACAACACTTGTAAATTTTTAAATGTTCATATAATTTTAAATATTCCTTTTTTTTTTTTTTTTTGGCCAGTCCTGGGCCTTGGACTCAGGGCCTGAGCACTGTCCCTGGCTTCTTCCCGCTCAAGGCTAGCACTCTGCCACTTGAGCCTCAGCGCCGCTTCTGGCCGTTTTCTGTATATGTGGTGCTGGGGAATCGAACCTAGGGCCTCGTGTATCCGAGGCAGGCACTCTTGCCACTAGGCTATATCCCCAGCCCCTTAAATATTCCTTTTAATCACATATATGTGAAAATTTCCCTTTTAACAAAGTGCCTCAAGAAACAACTTCCATTAAGTCTTTAATTTTAAGCATTAAATTATGAACAAAACCTTATTAATAATTTATAAATACAAGAAACTATATATTTCCAATGCTATTGTATTTATAGGATTAATTTTAAATGTTGATGTTACCTTCTTTTTCATTTAACTTTCTCTCTTCTTTTTCTAAATCTATTATGGAAAGTAGTGTTTTGTTAGATAAAAATAAAAATAACCAAATGCGAAGATAGAATAATCAAATAAAACTTGTTGATAAAAAATAAGAATAACATGACTTGAAAGTAATGGTGTATTCATAGTAGTTTCTTCACACTGATAGCTGAACTGGTAGTATCACTGTTCTTAAGACTCAGAACAGTGGGTGTTATGATGTCAGTTCAATCCCTTATCCTTTAAGGATTACAATCTAGATCAAAGAATCATTAAGGCAGATATGTATGAAGTTGATCTCAATTTTCAAATGTTTTTCACTTTCAGAATTATTATTATTATCGTTATTGTTATGGTGATGATGATGATGATGCTAAGGGTCTAGCTTGGCCAACAGCATCCTAAACAGGTTGGTAGTCTCCCACTTAGCTCCATCCCTTTAACCAAACTTATTTTTAAATCGTTGCAGTGATTTGCTGTCCTCTGATTACATCGAGAGACACATTGAACATGGAGGCAAGACGGTGGAAATCAAAGTAAGTTTTAAAAGGAAATTTAAAACTTGATCATGATCCCAAACAGTTTAGATGTTCTTTAATTATTTTATAATTTAACAAGGAGGATATCACTCACTTTTGAAAGAAACCTATTTTTTTATTACTAAGAAAATAATTCTTCAACCAGTATAGGAATTACGGGACTTGAATCTTGTAGGATTTATGTAACAGAAAAGATCTTTTCTTTAGAGCATTATCACCTCCATTTCTTTCCAGTTTATTTAAAACCTTCATTCTAAATTCTTCTCTGGGTGCCTTCCCCCCCCCATCCCTTTCCCCTCCCCAGGAGCTACATTGGGAGTACTGAATTTCACCCACCAATCTGAAGTCAGTAGCTCTTTTTTTTTCTTTGCCCTCCTATCTGTTCTCTGTGTTTGGTTCTTTAGGATAGTTCCTATTATATACAATTGGATAATTTTCTCTTAAGCTTTCCTTTTTTACTATTCATTATCAGTCAGGTAAGTTGACTTAGATCTTTTCACCTTTCCTTTACCTTCTGTATTAGTTTGCTGTGGCAGTGATAGCACAATAGGAAGGCATTTTCTCACACTTCTGGGGATTGATTCCTGAGATTCCGGTGTCCACAGGGTTGGTGTCTTGCAAAGTCTCTCTCCTCAGTCTGTGCTTTTTTCCTGGGCTACCACCTAGCCTTCCCATTGCGCATATTTCTGCCCTGGTTTTCTCTTCTTAGAACACAGTCAGTTTGCATTGGGTCCACCCCAATGACCTTGTTTTACTTTTATTACTTCTTGAAAGATCTTGTTTTCAAATACAATTACATTCTGCGGGACTGAGGGCTAACAACATGTGAATCTTAAGAGAACACAGCCTACAGGACCTTTCTTAAGGACACTATGAGGTATTGGCTTGTTTTGAAAGTTGATGGTTTTGGAACAGCAGTACGTGAACATAAAGCTCTGTAAGAATGTTTCTGTTTTTGTTATCACAAACAGGGCCACATATACATGCCTTGAAGGGAGGAAAATTATTATTAAAGCCATTATATTATAGTTAAATTAGCAATTAGAAATGAATCCATTAAATGGATAAATGGATATGCTTATTTTCAGAGCTTGGTTGTTGTTGTTTTTTGTTATTTGTTTTTCTTTTCTTTCTGGAGTGCTGAGACTAAAGGTGTGCACTGCCATACCCAGATAGCATAGAATTTCTATTTGTGAAAAATCAAGTACAACTCATTTCAGTTGTGAAATATAACATGGACACAGAAATCCACATAAAACAATGAATGGGCTGATGAATTACTAATACATTACAACCTCCATCCAGTTCAAGGCATAGAGCCTTTGCTGCTATGTCCTGCACACTGTCTCTTCTTGTCATGCTGGAAAACAGGGCCCCAGCTTTTATGGGAATATTTCTCTACTGTTGTTTGTACTTTAATCCCCAAAGATATGTCCCTACAGTGCCTACATTTTATCTTTCATTTTATTCTTCCTTGTAGTATATATGCTGAATAAACCAGATTGTTTATCCTATTCAGTTTCTCAGTGTGGATTTGTGCTGATTAAAATTTTATATTTAGAGCAAACTGAAGAACATCTTAGAAATGACTACTTACCGTAACATTTCATATTATCTGCAGGGTCTTTTATGGCTCAATAAAAGCAGAGGTATTTTTGTGTAAGTTTTAGCAAGGATTTATTTAGTATAACAGGACAAAGTAGTGAGAAATAGAGAAAAGTGAGAAATATTTCCTGCTTCTCATTCAGGAAATAGGATTAAAGATTCCCATGGAGATTTTATCCTGATCATTGAGGTACGCATAGCCCTGATTTTAAAGTTCTATTAAAATATTTTAAAATATTTTCCCCTCCCAGTGGCTATAAATATAAAATTTATGCCAAAAAACACTTAATGCTTTTTGGTCCTTTGATAAGATATACATTAATTTCAAATTTCACTTGCATTGTGCTTGATCATTTAAAAACTAAGTTCTAGGGCCTGAAATGGTCTTCCATGTTTACAGTTCCAACAACGTTAGAAATGGGATGATCATGATTGCAGCCTGTGCAAGAAAAAGTTAGTGATCCTTTCTCAAAAACTGAACTTCCTTAATTCCAGCTAGGCAGAACCTGTTTTAGGTTCAAGGCTGGCACTACGCAAAAAGGATGAGCCCTGCATGGAAATTAACTAAAAGAAAAAGAACTCAGGACATGGCTCAAGCTATTCCCTGAAAGCTTGCCAAGAAAGCAGAAGGCTCTGAATCCAAATCCCAGTACAATGGATGGAAGGAGGGAAGTAAAAGGGAAGAAAAGAAATAATGAGAGGAAGAAGGGAAGAAGGAAGAGGAGAGAGAAAGTGAGCAAAAGAAAAAGAAAGGAAGGAAAGAAAGGAGAACAGAAAAAGAAATAAAAAAGACTAAGTTTTCAAATTTATTCCTCTCTTTCGGGAGAACTTTTATGTGTTTAAAGAATTTAAAGTAAAGTCTCACCCAATCAAAGTTCCTTAGAATGTAATTTTTGTTTGGTGCTGGAGAATTATGACTTTGGATTTGAAGACTAAAGAAATTAGAATTTTAGAATAGTTGCAACAAAATATAAACCACACAGTTTGCTGTTTTATAGTTAGCTTGTCCTAGAACTCAAAAGTAGTCAGTACTGTTCTGGTTAGTTTGAATTTCAATTTATGTAGGCTCAGTCTTTTAATTCTAATAGTGATAACAACTAACATTTATTGGTAAATTATGTAGTGTTGTAGTAGGCACACAAATTTATATACTTCATTCTCTGATTATACACAGAATTATTATCTTACTTTGTAGAAACCGAGGCATGTGGCTTGTGCAAAGTAAAGAGAGATAATTGAACAATTATTTGAATCTAGGTCATTCAACTCCAGATCTACCTTTTACACCACAGTATTTATCATATATCCCATATTACCTAAAGTAGAATGTCCATACAAGCATATCTATAAGTCAGATGTATTTTATTTGGCCTTTTTATGTAAAAATCAAATTCATTTGGGAGGTTTCTAATAATTACTCCTGATAGTCATTAATCATTAAGCTGAATTAGTAGTTTAAAGATCCTTTAGATATTTCTCTCAAATTTTGGCATGTATTTGGTAGTTCTGTAATGCCATGGTATTTGTGTAGCTTTACCATGAGCAAAAATGGAAAAGACTTACTCCTGTCCAAAGCTTGTCTTATTTTTCCTTGAATGAACATCTTAGGAAGGTACTTCTAACAACAAAAATTTTGAAACACAGTCCTTATATATGAGGCACATGAGGTAGGAGGAAGTGGATTCCCTTGGGGTCAAAAAGTGAAAGACTGGCAGAGTGTAGCAGGCTAATAATCTCAGCCTTGAGGGGACAGAAGGAAAGCAGCGCCTTGAGTTGAAGGCTAGCCTGGGCTATGGAGTGAGATCCTGCCTCCAAAAACAAATAGAAAAAAACAAAACAAAACTACAACAAAAAAGTAGAACTAGATACCATTGTAGAGATATTATTTGTTTTGTCACCAGTAGAGGCTCATGACTGACTGACTACTCACCAATGTCATTAATTGTGACGGTATTTTTGTTAACAAACTTTTAGAATAATCAGTGGCCACTGTTGATAATGAACTATCTATGAGCATTCCATCTCATCTTCAGATTAGAATTCTAAACTTGTAGGTTGAGTATGTGACCAGATATCCACTATTTAGTATTGACATTGGGTTGGCCTTTGTTAGTTACTATTCATTGAACTGGGTGCATTTGATTCTCTTAGTCTTGAACTCATAATGCTGCTTACAGTGCAATGGAAAGATGGAGCTTATACAGAGGCGTGTGGGACCCGGTTGATGTCTGCAGATAGGTGAAAGTATTAAAGAGTGCTAGGTTCTAGAGAGCCGGTACCAAAGAAGAAAGTGTCTATTGAAAAATAAGAGAGGTTATTGTGAATGTAGGAAACTTTATTCTGATGAAAAGCATTAACGTTTCCATTGAAAATATCTTTAAGGCAAAACTGAAAAGACCACTATCATTTCTAGAAATGTATACGGTAAATTGGTTTACAATCTAGGAGAAAGTCAGTTTTTTTGTACAAAACAGCTTTGCCTGCTGATCCTATTCATCTTCCCTCCCTGGGCTTGGAGCACCATGCAAGATGTCTAACCTGGCACAAATAACCTCTTTCTCTGGGCACCTGTGCTACTAGCAGAATCTTCAAATGCCTTTGCATTTATTTTTTTAAGTCAGATTTCCTCCTCATTAAGTAGAGATCACCTTTTATATCCTGACTTAATCATTTTATATTCCACAATGAATGTGCCAGGAACAGGAAAAATAATACTGTAAGTACAGCTGTAAGAAATCACTCAGAAAAATGGAAATATGGTGGTTTTGAGGACAACTATTTCTAGAATTTTGTAGTTTCCTTGAGCCTGAACAACACCAATTAAAAATTGCTTATAATGTCTAATTGTTTTAAAGATTTTTTTCCTACTTTTTTCTTTTCTTTTCTTTCTTTCTTTCTTTCTTTCTTTCTTTCTTTCTTTCTTTCTTTTTATTTTTATTTTTTTTTTGGCAGCTGTGGGGCTTGAACTCTGGGCCTGGGTGCTGTCCCTGAGCTCTTCAGCTCAAGGCAAGTACACTTTGAGCCACAGCACCACTTCCTAGTGGTTAACTGGAATTAAGAGTCTTAAGTACTTTACTGCCCAGGCTGGCTTTGAACTGCAATCCTCAGATCTCAGCCTCCTGAGTAGCTATGATTACGGGTGTGAGCCATTGATGCCTGGTTTAAGATTTATTTTTTTCTCATTTGCTAGATTTCTCTAAAGGACAGTAATATCTAACATTACAATAATTCAAAAGGTACACAGTATGTTAGAGATAGGACATTAGCGTATTTTAAGGTTTTTTTATTGGTAGAAAAACATCAATAATTATTGTGTGGTGTGATATAATATTGTAGATGCCTTTAAAAGATGTTCTTGATTTTCATTAGTAACAGAATTTATTTTATCTAACATGTAAGATATTATTTATTAACCTCATTTTGCTTATTCTACTTTTTTGTAAAAAATTACAGGAGTCTAATTGAAGATTGAAACTGATTTTTTCTCAAAATTCATTGCACATACTTAGCAAGAAACATTTGAATTGTTTCATTTTTGGCTCCTGGGCAATAAAAAGTAGCTAGTATACATCCAGAGCATCTCATATATATTTTTCTTGGAGCCAAAAAAGATGTACCCAGGGTTAATCTGCTTTTGCTTATTCTGGGTATTGAGTTTCCTTATTAATTTTCAAAAGTGCATTCCCACAGAGAAACTTTATTCTTTCAATAAAACAAGAACAGTAAGCGATTAAGAAGAAAAATAAAACTAGGCTTTGATGTGCAGGAAGTTTTGCTGCATGCATTAGTACAGAGCTCTCTGTACCATTCCATCAATGATGAATCTTCTCTGGTAGAGATGTGTTTTTTATTTTTCAAGTGGCTTCTTAGTTTGTCTTGTTTTGGAGGCTGTCTGTGAGGTGCAATGTAAGAAAGAGCCACTGTTGCCAAGTAATCTATACTAAGGATTTTTCTATGTCATTTGTTTCTTTTTTTTTTTTTTTTGAAAGAGCAACTCTGAAGCAGCGTTTTTTTTTCCTCAGATGCATTTCTGCATCGTTGTCTTATATTTAAGAAACATCGTTTTTATCTTAAATTCTGTTCACTTGGCTAGGCATTTGGATAATACTTAGTTACCTACACCATCAATGAATCACATACTCCGGCAAGATGCTTTTAGGAAGGATTTTTCAAAAGGATCTATTTAAGTAAGTTGTCATGAAAGCTCCTCATTTTATCATCAGATTCCAAATTTAAGTTTCAGGCTCTGTTGAGATGGGGAGGCCTCTATCCGTGTTAAAAAGAACAAATCCAGGATGTACATTTTAAGATTGGTCAATAGTCAGTGTCATTCAAAGACCCTCCAGTTAGTTTTAGGAGGGTCTTTAGTTGTTATGGCAACTGGAAATATTTTTCTCTCTCTTGCTGTCTTTCTCTCTTTCTCCCCCTCTCTCTCTCTTTTTCTCTTTTTACACATCTTTATTGAGATGTAGTTTATGTACCATAAACTGAGGTGTCTTCTGGTTTCAGGGAATGTAGATTCATTTTTCTTTCTTCCCTGAAACTTCACCAGTACTCGTAACAAATAGAATGATTTAAAGATATGTCAAGACATCTTCTCCATACATAAAGATTTAGTTATTAGTTGTAGTTATACCTGCTTTAAGGTCTATTGTTCTTGTTATTTATTTTACTCATTTTGAGGCATAGTCTTGCTATGTAGTCCAATCTGGCCTCAAATACTTGATCATCTTGCCTTAGCCTTCTGAGTGCTGGGATTACAGATATGTACCTCGATGCCCAGTTTAAATTGTATTATATTTGTAATGATTTTGCTACTGACATATTTTTAACTTCATGATAAAATATTTTGTAAGAATGACATCTGTACTTTCAAAAAAACCCAAATATAAAATAGATTTAATATTGTGGTAATTTGATGAATTATAGAATTGAATGTCAGGGTTGGTAGTGAGATTCAGTTCCAGGATCTTGTTATTTAGAGAGGACTTTCTATTTGCAAATAGGACCAGCACAGGAAATCTTGGTCTTGTGGGTTTGAGCTGCTGTCTATTTAAAAATACTTTAATTTTAAAATTGAATCAGGAGAAATCAGTTTTCTCTTACTTAAAAAATCCATAATATTTTCACAAAAATATTTTAAGCCTAGAACAAAAGTACAGCTGGAAAAAACACATTTTTGATGGCCAAGGTATGAGGGTCCTAGGGAGCTAATTTTATTAGCTCATAATTACCATACAGTGCTATCCTATAGAAAGATTAATCTTTCCCTTTTGTTCTATGAACTCAAGACTTCATGGCAAAGTCTTATCTTCGCTACCATTAGTTTAATACCAGTTACTTGAAAGACTTACCCACTTTGCTTACAAATATAAACTTACTATGCTTCCTTAATAAGATGACTTATAGCTTATTCTCTCCAGTTAGTGGCATTAAAAAATAGTATGACTTTCTGTATTCCTACTCTCTGTCTGTCTGTCTGTCTCTTTCTTCTTTGCCTGTTCTTGGGCTTAAACTAGGTGCTGTCCCTGAGATTTTTTGACTCAAAACTAACACTCTACCACTTAAGCCACAGTTCCACTTCCAGGATTTTTGTTGGTTAACTGGAGATAAGAACTTCATGGACATTCCTTCTCAGGCTGCCTTCAAACTGTGATCCTCAGATGTCAGCCTAGGATTATAGGTGTGAGACACCAGCACCCAGCTAAAACTTTGTATTTTTGCAAATTAATAATTATTACATTCTCAAAGTGCTCATCTTCCACAAAGGATGGAGAGAAAAGGACCAGTAATTGTTGGGGTTATAGCAAACACAGGTAGGGCATTTATACTGCGGTTGGCACTATAAATGAGTACGTTCCACATTTGTTAGTTTCTGAATTCCTCAGTATACTCATTTTACAGATGAGTAAACTGAGTCATGAAAAATTGAACTAAATCACCCGAGAATTTGAAGTCAATAAGTCTGACATCAGAAGTATAGTTTTACCCAGTCATACTTTTAAGACTCCATGGAAACAGCCTTTATAGAAAAGGGATATTAGGTTGCA
The DNA here is from genome assembly GCF_023159225.1 of Perognathus longimembris pacificus. Lineage (NCBI taxonomy): Eukaryota > Metazoa > Chordata > Mammalia > Rodentia > Heteromyidae > Perognathus > Perognathus longimembris. Next base: position 113,429,934 of record NC_063162.1, read on the forward strand.
AATATTTTATTTTATTTTTTAAATTAAATTTTATTGACAAAGTGATGTACAGAGGGTGTACAGTTACCTAATAAGGTAGTGAGTACATTTCTTGCCATATTTTTTACACCCTTCCTCATTTTTCTTTCCATTCCCTAGTTCAGGTATATCATATATACAGTATCCAGTGTACTAAAATCATGTACAGTAACCACGTAGGGTACTTCAAAGGAAATTTACCTAGTACATTAAACGTAAACTCCTCCTGTGTCCTTCTCTTGGAGTTCATTTTGCTTAGCCTCATCTTATATAAACATATGTACATAGCTGTTGAGTTATTGTGATCCTCTGATCCGTCTATCCTAGACCTTTTATGTTTGTTTAGTAGTTGTTTGGTTTTAGATACATAATGTAAAGTCACTGACCCAAACATGTGGAATTACCATTTTAAAAGAAGTTTGTTATTTTACAGACCTGGTCTCTACTGTTCTCCCCCCCCCCCAACCCCCAACATACACTCCCAACAATCATATATCAAGGCGACCATGCACCTTTCTATGTTCTAGACTTGTCTCGTTCAACATTATTGGTTCAAGATCTGACCATTTCCCTGCAAATACCATTATCTTATCATTTCTAATCGCTATGTAGTATCCCATTGTGTACAGGTACCACATTTTTTGGATCCATTCATCTGTAGTGAGGCATCTGGGTTGTTTCCATATTTTGGCTATTGTGAATTGTGCAGAGATAAACATGGATGTGCAGATGTCTTCATGATATCTTGGGACCTGTTGTTCAGGATAGATACCTAGGAGTGGTATGGCTAGGTCATAGGGTATGTCTGTGCTGAGCTTTTTGAGGAACCTCCATACTGTTCTCCAAAGTGGTTGTACTAGTTTGCACTCCCACCAACAGTGGAGAAGGGTTCCTCTTTCCCCACATCCCCTCCAGCATTTGTTGTTGGCAGAGTATAGGCCATTGTACCTGGCGTGAGGTGGTATCTCAGGGTTGTTTTTTTATTTGCATTTCCTTTACAGATTGCAAACATTTTAATGACACCACTTAGATAATTTGTGATTTTCAATTGCATCTTTTTTTGCAATTGTTTACTTAGAAAGCCATAACTTGTGTTTGTAGTATAGACCAAGTGAATCTCAGTTTTTCCAGTATAAGACTTCCATTATTCTAAAAGAAAACTTAGTTCCTTCAAAGCATGTCCTATTTTCTTTTCAACCATTTTCTCTTGAGGTTATTTTTAATCCTTCTTTGTTCACATAGAAATTGGATTCTGTATTGCTCATTACTGGGGAGCATTGAGGCTTTTAAACTACTGTGGTTTGAAATATGTTGCTGTCTTACACATGACAAACAGATGGACCTGTTCTGAGTCCTGTATTAGGTCTGTGTATCCACATCTGGAGAAAATGTGAAGTTTTCTGGACAAGAGTCACTAAACCAAAGCATATCATCATCTTGCTGAGAGAACAGAAGAGATATAGTTGAGTCCTTGACAGGGTGCTTTAAAATACCCATTCCCTAAGAAGGTGCAGGGGGAGAATGCAGTAAAACATTCAAGGCTTACAATACAAAATTAAGAAAAATGAGGAAACTGGTGGGCTGGGAAGGAAGGGTGTAACACTGATCAAGGGTAACACTGATCAAGACTCATTGTATTTATAAGATGCTTGGTTGAATGGAAATCCCTTTCTACAACTACTTCGTCCTCTCTTTTCAACCCACACTTCCCCCACATAGGACAAGAATAAGAGAACTACCTACACCCATTTAAAAACTTGAGAAAATATTTGCTTCTCTCTCACATGTAGCATTAGTTTTTATAGATATATTACCTAACTACTGTCTGTCTGCTACTGGCCATCTGTGTATTCCCATAGTCAGTATCTCCTCCAAGAGTTTGATGGTGCATGCGTTTTCCCCTGGCAGGCTTATGCAGACATATGCTTCTCTACTATACTGTAATCAGTGGGGTTTCAGGAAGGTCTCAGATTTCATGGCTTCATTCTCTTTGCATTTTAAAGAAACAAAATCTATGGGGATTTGAGTAAATGTTGCTTTCCTTTGAGACTGAAGTAAGGTTGCACTAGGTCCATCATGTATAATGTATCAGTTACCTTAATGGCATTGTAAAGATTGCACATAGGCTTAACTCTGTAGCCTGGAGAAAATATATATTGGCCCATTACCAGTTGATACAGGTCAGGCATCCTAGTGATGGAAGTACAGAAAAATCAAAAGTGACAGCTGCTGTCAGCATGAGTTCTGATCCTAAGCCCTGTTTGTAAGCTGTTTGAGTAGAAAGGATTCTTCCTCTCTGGTGTAAGAGTTCTTTCCCCTCTATCAAGTATATAAAGAATTATTTCATCTTGTAATATTCAAGATGCTATCCAAAGACTTAAAAGACATTCTTAGGCATAAACTTAAAGGGAAGATCAAAGTAGCACCAACTCATGGAATTTCTATGTGCAGAACTAATTACTTGATGATAGAAGATGTTTTCTATTTTAATCATAATTACACAATCAACCTTTTCTTTATTTAATATCATTGTGTATATACTGCTGCAATTTCTTTATTGAAATCAGTGTGAACTATTATGAGAATAATTACAATTGAATAGGAGTAGGAAATTGTAGAGTATTGATAAGGGTTCTGTTTAATGTTTTCTTATAGCAATCTTCTTTGCACCTATGAAGTAAAAAAGCAAGTACATGCAAGTAGTCTTGATTAGCCCCATAGGAAACTTCTAAACACTCAGCATAGGGAGTTTAAGTGGCTAGAAAGCTGACACGAGGGATTTATAGAAGAATAAACAAGTCCAAATTCTCAGACAACCTGAGTGCTTGCTTGGTGGTTAGGAATGGGATCAATAGTATTCCATACAGTAGTAAGAACCTTGGAAAGGTTCTGTAGTGCTGTTTTCTCAAGGTCATGATAACTTTGTTATTAATTTTTTTAAAAAGTTTAAATGTCTTCCATAGTGTTAATAGAGGAGACTAGTCATCCCCCCCACCCCTATCTTGAGTACAGCTGTAGTTGGGAAGCAGGCATTTTTTTTTAAGCTCAGAGACTAAAATGTTATTAGAGCTTTATGGGCCTAAACTTAAGTCCTGACATTTCTTTTTGCCTTTTTTAAAAAAAATTTTGAGACAAGGTCTCACTATGTAACTTAGGCTAGACTGGAACTTACTATCTAGCTCAAGCTGGCTTGGAATTGGAATTCAAGATTTTCTTGCCTCAGACTTCCAAATCTTGGGATCAAATTATAACTTTTGCAGTTCATATCTGTGGGCCTTACACAATATGCTTATAGCTTTTGTGCTTCATTTTCTGCTTATGTTAGACAAGTAAAATAGACAGATAGCCAGAGCTTTGTATGTCGCAAACACTTCATAAATATCAGTTATGAAAACTGATATATGTATATATACATGAAAAACAACATATATGTATATATTGATATACACATTCATTGCATCTTTGAATGAAGAGAGCAAAATTACTGAAAATAGTTAAATGATAGTGGTAAGCCAGTTGCAGAAAAGAAGAAGGGTCAGTCTGATTAAAGTCCTTACCTTTAAATCATCTCTGCGCTACTGTACCATCTGGGAGGAGTGAAATTGGCTACTTACTGCAGTGTCCAGTTCCAGGTACCAGAGAGAAGAGAGATGTTGTAAGTCTCCATTTATCTACCTTTCTTCAAAGATAAAAAGGAGGAGGAGGAGAACAAGAGGAGGAGGAGGAGGAAGAGAGGAAGAAAAGGAAGAGAAAGAAGTGCCTAGGGATATGATAAAATGAAAGTGAACTAAAAAAAATGTCAGCCAGTCACCAGTGGCTCAACCAGTGTCTCAAGCCTGTAATTCTAGCTACTTAGGAGGTTGAGATATGATGATCAAAGTCCAAAGTCAGCTGGAGACAGAAAGTCCACTAGATTCTTTTTTTAAAAATTTTTATTATCAAACTGATGTTCAGAGAGGTTACAGTTTCATACGTTTGGCATTGGATACATTTCTTGTACTGTTTGTTACCTCGTCCTTCATTCTTATCTCTAATTAACTACCAGAGAGCTGGAATTGGAACTGTAGCTGAAAGTGAAAGAGAGCTAGAGCTAGCCTTGAGCACAAAAACTCAAGGACTGTGCCCTGGCCTTGAGTTCAAGCCCCCGGACCAGTTCCACTGTTCCCAAAGGGGAACCCACAACAACAGTTCATAATAGAAATGGAGAAAAAGCAATTTGCCTTTGTTCCCTCGTTTCCTTTTTTGGTAATAAAACAACTACAAAATCTTTATTTGTTCTGTATTTTCAATTTGCTATTTAAATATATTTTCTTTCTAAGTATAACTATCAGATGGTTAATTATATTTCTTCTTATTCACATTAAAAATAAATTATAGAATAAGATTTTAGGCACTATAAATCTCGTATGTTAAAAAAAAAACCCTATACAGAGAGAGCAACATTTAAATTTCATTATTTGTAAAAAGGTACAATGATGTAGTGGTTTCCTGGAAAGTTATAATTTCATGAGTTTATAATTTTATAGTCACTGTATGTGGTTCACATTGATTTTCCATTCTCCCAATTTAGACCTACATCTCAGAAAACCTGATAAGTACCCTCTCTGCATTACAGTAATTTGTTGCTGAGGAGCACTTTGTGGGAAGCAAAATTTTTTTTTCTGTAGCCGATAAGACATTTGTTATAATAGTGGGGGTGTAATTATAACCTGACAGATGAAAAATAATTTCTCTTGAGTATTCTGTGTTAAAAAAGCAATTTGGAAATATGTTTGATTTGATAATAGACTGGAAGGTTTGATTTGATGAATTATTTGTTTAAAAATAATGAGTATTTTTAGTAAGTAATGGGAAAGTGGAATGGCTAGCTCCAGCTAAATAAGATGTAAGTTAATCCTACCAGATTAATGAAAGAAGCGTCTAGGTTATACCTCAGAGGCACACTTCTTAGAAGCAAAATCTTTGAATTATGAATATTAAAAAACTAGTTAGCCAAATTTAAAGATATGAGAAATTATATTGAATAGTATTTCCACAAAATTCATGCTACCCATGCTTGCAAATAAGACCTTACTTGGAAACATAATCTTTTCAGATGCCATCAAGTGAAGATGAGGTCATGTCAGATTGAGGGCTGTCTTAATTCAATAACTAATATCCTTTGAAGAGGGAAATTTGGGCAGACACATAGACAGATCCTTAGAGCTCCCATGAAGACTCAGGAAAAGATCTTAGAGATGCACCTACACACCAAGCAGTGCCAAGTTTGATGGTAATCACTAGAGGCTAGCAGGAAGCCAGGGAATTTGGTTTGTTTTCTCCTTAGAGCTTTCAGAGGAAGCACGGCTTTGCCAACAGCTTGACTTCAGAGCTCTAATTTTCTCAAAACATGAGAGATAAATTTCTATTGTTTTGAACTCCCTCAGTTTTTGGTAATTTGTTATATCAATCCTAGGCAAGTAATATCAAGGAGAATGTTTTTATTATAAGCAGTGTAGAAACAATCAGCATATTGCAAGAGGTGCCTGGGCTTATGTATGAAAAATGAAGTACATTAATATCATACCTTTTGGAAATGCATGGCTTCTCAACAAGATGTGAACAACTGCTCATGTAGGGCACTTGTGAGCTGTAGCTCTAAGAACCACCATCTGATAGTTTTCATACTTTGTTTTCCACAAATGATGTCACCCAGGGGAAATCAGTATAAGGGAAAACTCATCCAGAATAATAAAAATAGATTTTGAGCTTGCTGTGTCCCTAGTTGCTTTTCTTCTTCTTCTGTTAATCTGAAGCTCATTAGAAATTTATGTCCCTGGTATTTTGTATTGTTAACCATCATCTAATGACATTATCTCTTTTCTTATCACTTTTATTATAATTAGTAACGTCTTCGTCAAGTACAAAATTTTGCTACAATAATGTCTTATCTATGTTTTTTTTCTGATAGGATTCATGTATCTTTTCAATAAAACTCATCTATTTATCAGCTATGTTTTTGTTAGTTTTTGTGAATGTTTTACTTTTTCTTTATAATTGCTGCAAGGTCTAAGTGCTCATCAATTTTTATCACCAAGATAAGTAACAGAATACGTGGATTTTTGAATGACTATTTACCTTTACCTAAAAACACTGATGCCTGCACCCTATCCCAAGAAATAATGACAGGACTGGTTTGGGGAAATGACCTGCCTACTGGGATTTTTTTTTTTAAGCTACCCAGGTACTTGTATTTATTCAGGGAGTTAAAAAATGAAGTTTTTGCTAACACGCAAATTTGAGGGCCTTCCTAAAGAAACTTCCTCTGCCAACATTTAGACATTACATTATAAACTCATGCCCTGAATTATTAGATTATTCTTGTTAGTTTTTGAATCAGGGGTTTGCTGACAGACCAAACTGACCTCAGACTAGAGATCCTTCTGCCTTCTGAATGCTGGGGTTAGCAGCATGCTCCACCACATCTGATTTCTGAATTGCTACTAGTCTTAATAAGGCATGAAAGGCATAGCTCAAAAGACACTGTAGCATCCCTCATTCAGGAAATACTGCCTTACTGTACCCCTGACCTCTACATAACAGTTTACAGGGTACTTCAGTTTGGTATCTTGTAGGAACCCTGCTTTCCCTGGAGATACAGCATAAGTGGATATTATGCCTATTGTATTGAAAGGAACTGGAGATTCGCGAGTTCTCTTCAAAAATACATTTGGGGATGTAAACCCAGATAGAGCTAATGTACTTCCTTAAGAGGAGAGTCTATATACTCTGCTAAATTGAATAAGCAAATACAGAAATGCAAGTAGAAAGATATGTAGCACAGACTAAAAAAAATATCAACATCTAGAGGAGAGAAAATAAATGAGGAAGAGGAAGGAATCAAAGCTTTTTAGAGAATGTCACCCTGGCCTAGCTTGGAGCTGAAAAGTACTTGCATTTCCTTCTTGTGGGTTTTCATCATTTTATAATCCAGGCTGTGTACCTCCTTTTGTGTTATCATCTCATATAATTCCTTTTTACTTTTGAGAGCATCTTGGCTGTCTAATAAAAGTGTAATATGTCTTGAGTTCTGTAAGTAAATGATCACCTGACTTCTTTAGAATAGAATAAAAATTGCAGTAAGCCTTTTTTCTACTGGGAAGCTTAATAACTAATCATGTGAAATACTATACAGCTGAGTTTTTAATAGAGAGATCTTTCATCTAATTAGCTAAAAATAAACATCTGTAACCACAATTCTTGTGTTATGACTGTGTTACTACATCAAACAGTGCGAAAGTTTTAAGGACAATGGTTTTATTTCTGGAACAAAAGAAGCAATAAGGAATAAAGCTATGATTGGCAGCCAGATAAAGAACCTATCTCTGTTGGGATGTACTAGCTTTTCTCTTTTCCTTCAACATGTCTCATATTATCAAAAGCAGTAGCTATTTCCGTAAAGCATCTGATTCTGGAAAAGTTATAGAGAGATGTAGAGACACTTTATAATTGGTAAAGGATTGGAAGAAGTTGGCTGAAGTCTCTAGTCCTTATAAAAATATGTAATTTAATTACAATATATTTGTTATATATTTTAAGACATAGTGAAAAGAAATTCAATTATATTTATTCCTTTAAATATTTGTTACAGTTTAAAAGGCATTTGTTCTTTGACCCCCACCAGCAGATCCACTTTGGATAATTCTACATATAAACTGATGTATTTGCATGTAAATACACGAAGGGGTGTTTATACAGCATTGTTTAAGGCAAGGGTTAGATTATTTCACTGCCTATTAATATAGGATTGTATAAATGCATTATGGTTCATTTCTATGATGGATTATTATGCCACCATTCGAGAATGAGGTTCTGATAAAGAAAAATGCCAAGGTTTAAGGGGAAAAAAATCAAAGGGATGAAATGGTGCACATAAGATAAAAAATTTGCATACTTAAAAAGGATGTTTGAGGGCTGCGACTATGGCCTACTGGTAGAGTGCTTCCCTCACATACATGAAGCCCTAGGTTTGATTCCTCAGCACCACATACATAGAAAGAGCCAGAAGTAGTGCTGTGGCTCAAGTGGTAGAGTTGAGCAAAAAGAAGCCAGGGACAGTGCTCAAGCCAAGTTTGCCCCAGGACTGGGAAAACAAAAGGATGTTTGTGCATGTATGTGTGTATACATTATGCATTCACAATGTATACCTGACATGCTGTACAAAAATCTGTCAGGTCTGGGCTGGGGATATAGCCTAGTGGCAAGAATGCCTGCCTCAGATACACGAGGCCCTAGGTTCGATTCCCCAGCACCACATATACAGAAAACGGCCAGAAGCGGCGCTGTGGCTCAAGTGGCAGAGTGCTAGCCTTGAGCGGGAAGAAGCCAGGGACAGTGCTCAGGCCCTGAGTCCAAGGCCCAGGACTGGCCAAAAAAAAAAAAAAAAAATCTGTCAAAATGTTTCACTTGTCGGAAGGAGCTGCAGCCTGCACACTGTACATAAGGGGTCTGCTATTACTCTTCACCATGTACTCTCCAAGTTCTTTTTGCTGCAATGTATAATTTTTTTTGCAATATGTATAATTTTAAGATAGACATAACATAACATTTGGAAAAACATGACACATACCATGCGATCTCAGTTACCTAAAAGGGATTAGTGTGTATACATGGAGGATCTAGACAGTCATGTCCAACTGAACTGCTTGTGGTAGTAATGCTTTGCACTTTGCTTATATGTTTTCTGTAATGTACATGTTAAATAAAAGTTATTTTAAAAAGATAATAACCTAAATTAGAAAATTGATTACATTTATTTTAATAATTTGATAAAAGATTCATATAGATTATAACATTAAAACATCTTGGACTAAAGAAATTCAATTGTAAAGGAAAATAGTCTCCATTACTTCTTAGTTGAAGTTAATTTTGATTGATGGCCGATAATAACTGAAAAATATAATTTAACAAAAATAAATTTCTGTTATTTAAGAGAGCTATGTATACTACTGATTGGGGTCTGAAAATGACAGTAGCTGGAACTGAGGAGAATTTCTCCCCTTGGTGTTTGTGCTTCTCCTGGAGTGTCATGGAAACATTCAGTAATGATTCAACCACATTGAGCTCTGGTCTGCCTTCGCAGTGTTAGGCTTTTGTGCAGATGGCTTCTGATCATATGTTGTTTTTGGATTGATTCCTATTTCTCTGAATCAGAAATTACTGAAATATTGTTTTCTATTATCTAATCATCTGACACTCCCTGATATAACGGAAGAGTGTTTTTAGGAGTGAATTTTGTCTTTTAATTATTATAGCATGACTTTTGCAGAGTTCATATTTTGAAAAACTTGAATAACTTACACAACCCCTGTTATAGGCTTTGCCTTTGGCATTTCTCCCCTTCTTACAAAGACTGCTGACTTTGTTTCCCTCATCTGATATCATAATTCTTGTGATTATCTTCTTTGTTTCTTGGTGTTGTACTTTCTTTGTTTCTTCTGTCTTTATGTGTTGCTGTTTTCTATAGGCTTAGACCTCTGAGAGGAAGGTCTGGTTTAGTTCATTGTTGTGCAATCTAGGGAAACATTTAAGCAGAATTCTCTCTCTGACAAGGTAACCTCATTAAGTGATGACTTTTCCTGTCTGGACAGTTCAAAGCTAGTCCAATCAAATGAGTCCAGGAAGTTAGCCTCATCCTAATCATCATGGAATCTCATGCACTTAGAATTTAATCATATAGCATTCACCATCTAATAGCCCAATGGAAGATATTTAAACTATAAATTTACTCTTGACCTTACTAGAATCATAATGGGAAAAATAAAATAAGTTTGCTTAGGGTAAAACTTAGATTTGCACTTTATGGACCACACACAGATTCTAGAGCCAACTCATAAGTACTGTTAGACATTTTGTTCACTGCTGTTGGCAACTTCCTAAATGGAATGCCTTAGCTATAGGTTTCTGTATAGAATGGGGATAATAATATGTCTTTTAGGACTGATGTTTGGTAATGAGACTGTGTAGGTAAATTGAGTAAAATAATAGTTGACACACAATAATTATTGTGTTTGTGTATTTGTGATGGTACCACGGCTTTAATTTATGGCTTTGAGCTCTTGCTCCACTGTTTTGCTCAGTTATTGTTCTATTACTTAAGTCATACATCAGTCCAGTTCTTTTGCTGGTTAAATTGGAAATTCTTTGGACCTTTATGTCCAAACTATCTTCAAATCATAATTCTCAGATCACAACTTCATGATTCATGAGTCATGAGCCTTGATGTCTGACTGACATAAAATAATTGTAATAAAAGTGAATACTTACTGTGTGCAAGCATTATTCCAAATGTTTTATGCCTTGGTGTGTGTGTGTGTGTGTGTGTGTGTGTGTGTGTGTGTGTGTGTGTGTGTTTATTCCTATAGAAACTCTATGAGATAATTTTCCCAACTTTATTAATGAGAAAACTGAAAAAATTAGTATGTTCTATAACAGAAATTACATAGCTTAGAAGGTAAATAAGCTGATAATTCAGGCTTTTACTATTTTAAATTGAATTAACTCTCCTTTTAAAGTCTCTGTCCTGTCTTATCGAGGATTTGTGAAGGACCACTCAGTCTTCTCCATTAAATCTTCATTCACGATGCTCAGTGACTCCCCTGAGCATGTGGAGGTGTTGTAGTGTCACAGATTGCATTGTCTACCTCATTGTCTGCTCCCTTCTTTCTCTCCAAAGCTAAGAGTCACCCATTTCTATGGGAGTATGTCGTAAGTAACAAAAGCCTCATGCCAGGCTGTTTTGCTTAGAGTTCTCATAAGGATACTGTCTTAACCCTTTCCTCACTCTTTCTTTTGATAAGTCAGTCTTTAAACTAACAAGTTGCCCCTTTACTGTTGGTCCTTCATATTTCACTCTTCTGTATTCAACTTAATGAGAAGCCATTAGATACTGAAGGTGTACATTGCAGGAAAAATGGAAAAAGATCATTCAGAGCATAGCTCCTCAAATTTCAACATGCATAGGAGTTACTTAGCTTTGCTAAAGTGCAGATTTTGATGTAGTAGGTTTGTGGTCTGGCCTGGGATGGTACAAGCTCCTGATGGCCTCAGTGTTGCTGGTCTGCAGATCATCCTGAGTAGCACTCAGTGTAAGAAAGCAGATGGTTTACTGGGTCCTTCTCCAGCCACATTTAGTCTAAGAAAACGAGTCTCCCTTCTTGTCAAACCCCATTCCTAGACTGCTTACTAGTAAAGGAATTACTACTTTGACAAAAGATTACTATTAATTTGTCTATCTGGTGCTCAGGTTTTGATGCAAACACTATAAAACCTCATTTTTCCTCCATTGGGATAGGTTAGCAACTCTTGGATGATTTCTATTCCTTTTTACATAGCTGCATGAGAAAGCATGGCTTTGCTTCTGCTACTCAGGGTTGAATCTCTCAAAAGTAGAGAATTTTCAATTATGAAAGAAGCAAAGAAGGAAGGAAGAAAAGGAATGAATGAATGAAAAAGGAAGATTTAAACTTTCTCAAATGCCAAGGGTCACACAAGTATTTCAATATCTGTTTCTTTCTTCCTCTAATTGCATGTACATTAAGAGTAAAATTAAGTCAACACTTGTGTCCCTGTCTTTTGATTTCCAGTCAGTTCACAAGGAATGTTTATGAATAATTCTGTTAGAACTGGTTTGGTATTGCTAATCAGAATAATGAAATCCTGTACAGATCTTTAATCTGGAGCTACAGCATGAGCAGAACGCAGGAAAGGACATGGCAGCTTCTCCCTGTGGGTGGCAAAGGCTTATGTCTTCTGTTTCTATTTTCAGGGAGGAGAGCACTGTTACTACCAGGGCCAGATCCGAGGAAATCCTGCTTCATTTGTTGCATTGTCAACATGCCATGGACTTCAGTAAGTGTCCAAAAAATTATCTATCCCATTCATTAGTTTGATAGCTTATATTCTTTATTTTAATGCCCTACAGTAGACATTTTCATTTTATATCAAGAAGTAATTTCAAATCTATGATTCTGATTATTTTTCTCTTCCATTTGTTTGCTTCTGTTTTTCTTCTTTTATATCAGGGCCTCACATACAACCCAGGAGGCCATCTTGCTGCCTCAGCTTCCTGAGTTGCTGGAAATGTAGGAGTATGTCATCTAGCCTGGATCTTTAAACCAAGAAGATTTTGAAATTAAGTTTTGAGGAAGTTGAGGCCTTGGAATTATTACATGATATCTTAAAGTATTACTTGAGGCATTCTTTTTGTTTCATTTGAATTTAAGCAGGAGCAGCTTGGGTGACTTTGGTTATGTTTCTGTGGATATTTAGCAGTTCAGCACCAATTCTAACGAAACTTGTCCACTGTATTAGCAGCTTCTACAGCTGCTTCTTCGAATTCTGCTGTCTCTCCCTCCTCCTCCTCCTCCTCCTCCTCCTCCTCCTCCTCCTCCTCCTCCTCCTCCTCCTCCTCCTCTTCCTCCTCCTTCCCTTGTCCTCCTTTCTTCTTCTTCTCCTTCTTTCTCCTTCACTTTCTCCTCCTCCTCCTCCTCCTTTCTTCTCCTCCTCCTTCCTCCTCCCCATTCTCCTCCTCCTCTTCCTCTTTCTCCTACTTCTTATTTTTCTCCTCCTTCTCTTCCTCCTTCTCCTCCTTATTTTTCATCATGCTTGTGGTGGTGGTGGTATGTATGTTTGCAAGTGTGCACATGCACCACTATTGCGGCTTGAACTCAAGATCACTATCTCTACAATTGGGGCTTGAACTCAAGAACTCAAGATCTCTATCTCTTACTGGGCTTTTTGATCATTGGTGCTCTACCACTCAAGCTTCACCTATAAGTCCATTTTGTTGATTAATTGGGGATGGAGTCTTGAAGAAAAGTCTTGAAGACTTTATGCTTGGGCTGGGTTTGAACTGATCTTCTGGTCTTGGTCTGCTAAGTAGCTAGGATTAAAGGCATGAGCCACTGTCACCTGTCTAAAATAACAGAAATATTACTAGATGGAAATTCTTGACTCTTTGTAGAAGGACAAAAGGCAGCACATGAGCTCCAGCGGACTTGCATCAGAGCCCTCATTCAATCAGAATCCTGTCTAACTCATAGCAATCCACTGGTGGATCTGTGTATTCCCAGAGATTTCTAAAGGATAGAGATCATATTCTCTTGCTTCCTTTCCCATAACCTTCCCTGTCACAGCATGCTTGCTGATGTCTGGCATGGGAATACATCTTCCTCCATCCTGTCCATGATGAGGATACCCAGGTGTCCATCTCTGACTTGTCTTGTAACTACTTGTAAGCTACCATGTCTTTCTTAGTTTCATAAGTTTTATGAGCAATTAAACAAAAAGTTTGAATTCATAAATATATTTATTTTAAATACATTCTTTAAGTAAACAGCTTTTCTGACACTATGGTTTTCTTACCAGGTAGAAGTGATGATGTAGTGCTTTCCAACAATGAAATGATTATTATGCTTGATCTCAATAGGAGTAGAGCTGTTAGTAAGGAATGGTGTAGTGAAGGATGGTGACACTGAGGACATCAAACATATGTGTGAGGAGAGAGCTAGATATAAAATAAGTTTTCTTGATTCTTTTTAGGGGTTTCTTTTCTTTGTAGAAGCCTAATCCAGTTACCATGTGAGCCTCATTCGCTGTGTTATTCCAGTTTGCTCTCTAGGTATTTAAGAATAGAGTGAAGGTACCTAGGCAACGGGGGCTCGCACCAGCAATCCTAGCTCCTCAGGATCTGCAGGTTGTGGTCCAAAGCCATGCCAAGCAGGAAAGTTCTTGAGTCCCTCAAAGACTTTATCTCCAATAGACCACTAAAAACTTGGAAGTCGAGTTGTGGCTCAAGTGATAGAGTACCAGCTTTTGGTAAAAACGCTAAGGGAGAGCTCTCAGGCCCTGAGTTTAAGCCCTAGTAGCCCAGTCCTGGTATACACATAGAAAAAGAATTGAGGACTCTACATATGAGAACAAGAATGTAAAATGCTACCAAACCCTACCACACTCATTTTAGAAAAGATAACGATTTCCAGAAAAATTTTATTGTGATTGGATTAGGAGAACCTAGAAACCTGCTTTAGTTGCTTTAAGTAAAATTTACCTTTTACTTAAAACTAAGTGAAACCAAACAAAGACCATGTCTTGACACACTGACAATTGTGTTTTGATTTCCTAATCTGTTATGAATATGTTGGATATACAACTACACACATACACACACACATTTTGGACCTCTTTAGTCATTTATTAATTATTGATTCTCATCTTGGTTTTACTTTTTGAGAAAAATAGCTCTCAGAAATACTTGGGGAAATATGACTAAATACTAAATAAAATAGGTTATCTCAATTATAGTGGTTTTAAATATAAGATACATTATGAATCACTTTTCTTTTATAAACTACCTAGCATATATTTTTTATTTACCTTTTAATTTACTGCATTTGTTTGAAGAATGTTAACAAGGAAAAAATCATATTTATATAACTTCCCTATAAAAACCTTGGAAGGGCATATTTCTCCAAGTTTGAAAGACTAACAGGCAACATTTTGATTTTAATATGTTTGATATTATGACAAAATCTTGAAATGATAAAGTTAAAATTGTAATCAAGTGTGAGTTGATTGCCCTCTTGTGGAAATTAATAAGAATGACCACTGTTTTCTTCCAAACCTTTAAAGTTTTTAGTGCCTTTGGTCTGTAGTGATTTGATTCCAGCAACAGTGTGTATGGATTCTGTATACTTACTCAAATTCACACTATTACAACAAAAGATAATCTTCAAAGCAGATAATGTACCTCCAATTTTTCTTGTTAAAGAATTAATAATGTTGTATATCCTGTCATTGTGAGCCAGAATCTCCCAAATACAGTGTTAGAATCTTTTTTTTCTTAAAAACTGCATAATGTTTCTTTACAGGATATGATATTTAAGCCCAGTAAAAGGAACTGATTTTCCCATTGAATATTAACTGAAGGCTGAGTAAATAACACCCTGTGCTATTTAAACAAAAAATAATCTGCCTGCTACCTAATCAGTTGTTGGCATGTGGACTTGGGCACATGGTGATATTTGTGGTTTCTCTGGATCAGTCTGACCAATTCTCAGCTAGTAAACAAAGCATGTTTACTGCCATTTTGATCTACTACTTTTCTTAGGCATATATCAGCAGTATCTTGCTAACGACATCTGTTTATCTTTAAATTCCAGATGAGAGTCATCCAAATTCAGGAAGCATAGTTGGGGCTGAAACCTGCAGATGTGAGAACAGCCATTCTGCAGATACATGAAAGTTTAGGACATGTGGAAGATGTTACAGCAGGAATGAAAGAATTTGGAAAGCAATGGAACTGGAAGCCATTACAATTTAGCTAAGGGAAACCATCAGATTTCACCAAGGATTCAAATGCTATTCTGTGTCTAAGAACTTAGTTGTCATATGGTCACTTCTACTGTGAGCTAAGAAATTACTGCAGAAGATCACAGATTTGCTTCCCTTATGTATTCTAGAACAAATTTCTCCAGTCTCATAAGGGGCCTCATTTCAGTAGAGGAGCATGTTCTTCTACAAGGGATGACAATCGGTTCTGTGAGTAGGAGTGGAGGTCAGACAGAGCTTAAATACCCTCCAGAGGATTTCTCAGATGTAGTCACCTACAGATCAAGAGGTCTGAAGTCAGTCTTGAGTTGGTTCTTGCTTTGTTCCCTCTTCCTTGAGCCTGTTTACATGTTCTTCTTGTAACCATTCTTTTTAGAAAGTGCTGAGTCCATCTTTGTAGTTGATTGTGTGAAAACTGTGGAGTCCTGGATGATCCTTCTTGCTTTCGCAAACTCCGTATCAAATCTATCAATGAATTCTGTTGGCTTGCTTTCAATCCCTAGCACCAAAAATACACACGTTCATAAATGCATATGTATGTATGAATACATATGTTTATATACATACACATACATATGCATGTATATACATACATACACACACACCTTTCCAGAATTTGGCTCAATCTCATTGCTGCTGTGATTGCTCCTCTGATCTAAACCAGCATTTCTAAAATAATTCCTGCTTTTGTCCTTGCTGTCCTAAAGATCATTGTGACCTATAGTGTGGATAATTATTGTAAAACAGAGGAAATTGTGTTTCCCCTGCTCAGAAGCCTGCAGTGGTTGGGTTCTTATTTTCTCAGAGTAAAAAAAGCTAAGGTGCTTGGAGTTACCTACCTAATGTCATCCTAATGAGATCAGCCTTCTGATCTCACTGCCTGGTAACTCTGTGCTGCTACCTACTCTACTCCAGCAATGCTCCCTTCTTGCTGTTCCTGTGATGTGCCAAGATTTTCTTTTCTTTCTTTCTTTCTTTTTTTTTTTTTTTTACTTTTTGTGAGGCTTCCATTTTTGTTTTGTTTTTGTTTTTTTTTTGGCCAGTCCTGGGCCTTGGACTCAGGGCCTGAGCACTGTCCCTGGCTTCTTCCCGCTCAAGGCTAGCACTCTGCCTCTTGAGCCACAGCGCCGCTTCTGGCCATTTTTTCTGTATATGTGGTGCTGGGGAATCGAACCTAGGGCCTCGTGTATCCGAGGCAGGCACTCTTGCCACTAGGCTATATCCCCAGCCCTGAGGCTTCCATTTTTGAAATGTGTAGCTTTTACAGCACAAACACAGTATTTACTTTTCAAGATTTTTTAAAACTTGAAACTTTATTGTCAACTCTTTTTAGATTAGGTGTGGTGGTGCATATCTATAATCCTGGCACTCAGGAGGCAGGGGCATAATGAATTGGAGAACAGATTAGGCTCCAAAAAGATTTCTTTGACCTTGAGCTTGCATGTTGAAATGCTCTTTATAGAGATGCATGTATGGACCATCCTGTCCCTTCTTTCAGGTTTTTTCTTAACTGCCGTCTGCTCTGTGAAGTCCTGTTCTGACCTCTCTGTGACTTGGCAGTCCTGTGTCTTTGTCCCCATATCTTCTGGCACCATTTATTTTCCCTATTCACCTCTAAACTTCTCTAACACTTACCATCAGCTAATATATATTTTCTTGTTTATTCTATATTGGTTATATGTTCTTTCTAGAATGTCCCACAAGAACTGGTCTCGTTTCTTTACCACTCTAGCCCCAGTACATTGTAGGTTCTCTGTAAATACATATTGAAAGTATGTATGAATAAATGAATGAACTTGAGTTGCAGATTGGAAATGGTCATTTAGTTCATTTGTTCATAACCATGGACCCACAGGATGGGCTACATTTGCTGCCTCTACTCTTCTTGATTTTGCAATCTGGGAAAGATACATCATCTTTTGGGGTTTCAGTTTCCTCACCTATAAAATGAGGATAGTCACTGTACCCTCCTCATACATTTGTGGGAGAAACTAAATGACCAAAATATGTTTAATGTGTGGCAAGTTACTGAAAGATATATTAGTTTTTGTTCTTTTTTAACCAGGGCATGTTCTAGGTATATAGTAGGGAGGCCATATACAGTGTTATGTGTATCAGAATCACCCAGGGTTTGTTTAAAATGTGACTTCCTGATTCCCTGCCCGGACATCCAAGGACTTCTGGAGGACTTGCCTTTTTATAAGCACTCCAGGCAGCCTTTTATAAAACCAAATCTTAGAATTATATGTTAGAGGGAGGACTGGAAATCAGCGGGAGAATGACTATGGTGAGCAGGAAGTAGAGTCAGGGTGAGAGGGATTCACAGGGGCCTTTGTTCCTCAGCAGGGTGTGTGGTATATCTGGTAATCATGGCTGGCCTGGGGAAATAGGTATTGAAAGTAGTTGACCTCCAGATTTTAAAATGATCTTGTTCTGAGAGGAGCGTTGGTAGTCAGGCCTAATTATTTTCTTGTGCTTGCAGTGGGATGTTCTATGATGGGAACCACACATATCTCATTGAACCAGAAGAAAATGAGACCTCCCAAGTAAATGCAAATGTAAGTGCTGGTGTGGAAAGCTTTTGTCTTTTGCCTTTCTCTACTTCTACTGTAGTTGATTTTCATATTTTTAATACTTGAATAATAATAATTTTTTTTTTTTTTTTTTTTTGGCCAGTCCTGGGCCTTGGACTCAGGGCCTGAGACTATCCCTGGCTTCTTCCCGCTCAAGGCTAGCACTCTGCCACTTGAGCCACAGCGCCGCTTCTGGCCGTTTTCTGTATATGTGGTGCTGGGGAATCGAACCTAGGGCCTCGTGTATCCGAGGCAGGCACTCTTGCCACTAGGCTATATCCCCAGCCTTGAATAATAATTATTGTAATTACCATAGTCTAATAATAATGCATGTGATACATACACACATATATGAATCATTTAAATATATATCTAATTTAGTTAAATATTAAGTAAGTAAAACCACTAAGGTTTCTTTTTCCTCTTCTGTCTCTCTGTTCTGTTAGAAATACTTCCTTGAGAGGTGTTCTAGAGCTTCCATTCTACCTCCACTATAACCTGCTATGTTGTCTTAGCTTGCGAAGATACTATAGACTGAATGACATAAACAAAAGAAGATTTTTTTTCCTCATAATTCTGAAGGCTGTGAAGTTCAAAGTCTAGGTGCCGGAAGGGTTGGTGTCCAGTGAAAGGTTCCTCCTTGGGTGGTAGATGTCTGCCTTGACCCTATATCTCTGATATAGAACAAGTGTGATTTCTGGTCGTCTCTTTCTCTTCCTGCAAGAGCTCAGCCTTATTGGATTAGGGCCTTACCCTCATAGCCTTAGTCTGTTATGGCTTCCTAAGCCCTCTCTCCAGAGGCAGTGACATAGCAAAGCTTCAGCATATAAACTTTGCGCGGGGCAAAACATTTAGTCTGTAACATAAAAATCTACAGAAATTTTAACTCTTTTTTCTTTTCTGGATTCCAGATTTCCTCCATTCCCCATTGCTTTTAAAGTTCTATATCAATGAAATTTAGAGAAACTCAGGACTTCTTACTTTTCTCCTTCATTTTGAAACATTCATCAAAATATTTATTTGTTGAAAATTTCAAAGTAATTGAGTTAGTAACTATAGATGACAGAGAAACAAAATAAACTTCCATTCTAGGTCTCTACACACAAATATCCTTCTTGGTCTCATACGACATTGGCCAAATACTTAGAGAAACAAGTAATGTCAAGGAATGTACATTGTTTTGTCCCATATAAACAACCTTGTTTAAAAAACTTACTTGTATAATCTTTTCTGGGTCCACACCATTGGCTGTTCTGTCATTTTGTTTGTCAATGCTATTCTTTAAAACTTGACTCTGGCCTTCTAATTTATTTTAGTGCCTGGATGAAGCTAGATACATTTTTTTCAGTGTTCAATAATTTTTCTTAGAAGAAAATGTGGTCTTTATCGCTTGCTTTTTAATAGGATTGTCCATCACACTTTAATTTGGGCTCTGCAGTCTTTGCCTAGAGAGGTTACTGGCTCTTAAAAGTGGGCAAGGAACCGTGAAAGGAACCAGTCACAAGAAACATTAACCCATTTTCCCAGATGCCTTATTTTTCCTTGGGGGAATGGATCTGTTCATTTATTTTCCATTACAGTAGGCTTTGGCTTCTCTGTGAGGTATTTTGCTTGAAAGTGGGTATTGCTGTGGTTCTGGGAGAATTTGGAAGTAAGTGGGAGGACTTATGCAATGGCACATGGCCTCTCCAACCCAGGGGGATGTGTAGCCGGCACAGCCTCTGCTACTATGACGGCCTTGGGACAGAGATACGTGGTTTGTAAATATGTAATCTCTGTTGCTTGTGTCATTTCAGGAGGATTTCCATTTTCATTCAGTTTACAAATCCAGACTGTTTGAATTTCCTTTGGATGATTTTCCATCTGGTATGGCACTCATATGACTGCTTACATAATTCAGCTAGTATGTTAAATGAATATATATGTAAATACTAGTAACAGGCAAGGCATTTTTAGTTACATCAAGGTAAGTCACATCAAGAGAAAGAATAAAATGCAAACTAGCTTTATGTTTATGGTTGAGGAATTCAGAAAAATATCACACACTAACACAAACTGTTAACAAAAAAAGTTGCCTGGGAATGATGTAGTACACATGTAATCCTAGCTAATCAGGAAGTAGAAATAGAAGGATGGAGGACCCAGAACCAACCCAGGCAGAAGAAGCATAAGACCCTATCTGAAAATTTAACTAAAAGCAAAAGGAGTAGGAAAGTTACTCAAGTGATAGAACTCTTGATAAGAAAGTTCAAGGATCTGAATTTATTCAGCAGTACTCTGTCCTCTGAAAAAATTTTTGTTGACTCAAAGTATGGCATTGGAGAATAAATAATTTTAGAAATGAATTAATATTCATAAATAAAAAAGTGCAAAAATTCACTCAGTAAAATTATAACGTTTTTTGGTGTGGGTCCTGGGGCTTAAAGTCAGGGCTGGGCCCTGTCTCTGAATTTTTTCACTCAAGTCCAGTATTCTACCAGTTGAGCCATAGTTCCACTTCCAGCTTTTTGGTAAAGTTTAATTGGAGATAAGAGTTTCAGAGGCTTTCCTGCCTAGGCTGGCTTTGAGCTGTGATCCTCAGATCCCAGCCTCCTATGTAGTTAGAATTATAGGCATGAGCTATCAGCCCCTGGGTAATAATGGCTTTTTAAATGTAAAGGTGAATTCTTAATCATTCTACCATTTATTGGTTTTTCTCATTAGTATTTTTTACTCTGGAATATTAAGAAAAATTCTTTAACAGATTAGCTTTTTACGTTGTTATATACTGTCATGAAATTACTTCTTTATCCCCTATATATGTTTATAATTCCTTTATTTATAGGTGTTGATTTTTTTGTTTATGTTTTGAGACAGAATCTCACCATATATGCAAAGCTGGCCTAGAAACTACTATGTAGCCCAGCCTTGCCTCAAACTTGTAATTCTTCTGCATATGCTTCCCAAGTACTGGAATTACTGGTTTAGAGGTTGATTTGATAGTTGGATCCAAGACTTCACATGACAAGATCACTCATACTTGGGCTTTGTTCTAGTGCAATAGTGATTATGCAGGGGTTGGTGGGGACTTGTCTTTGGTTGTGTTGACTCATTTGTTTCTTCCTTGGAAGATAAGACTAGCTAGTTTATCTAACATAGAGACACTTTCCCTCTTATATAGTAAGTCCTGTCCATTCTCATTTTTAATCTTAATCTTTGCAACAACTCTATAAGATTAATAGTATTCCTGTTTTGTAGATGAAGAAACAGGCTTGGCTAGTTTATCTTTTTCAAGGTCTCAGAGGTGGTAAGGGATAAAACGAGGCTCTGGGTTCTAACACTGAGAAAAGGCACTATGGGAGAGAGGCACTGGAGGAAATGAGAAAACTGAGAGAAAACACTAAACTACTGCTTAGTGTTGCTTAGAAGTTTATAGTCTTTTCATCAGAAAGTGAAGTGTTTCTTAATGCCCCATTCACTTATATATGCTTTTAGAATCTCACTTTAGTGACCTTATGAAACTCTTTTTAAGCCTTTTAATGGGAAGAAACTAAATGATCACTGCAGCTGCATGAGGATAAAGTTACAATTTAATAGATATTACTGGAAGGAATCAGCATGAATTAATATTTAAAGTAACTAAGACTCCACTTAATGACTCAACTTTAGGCTTGCTATTACTTTGTTCAGGTTTTTTAGTTAGAAGAAATTTTTGAAGTGACGTGGCAGCTTTGATATCATAAAATTGAATTTTAAGCTGAGCCATTCTTAGCACTCAGGAAGCTGAGATCAGAGAAGCTGGCTTAGGCAGAATAGTCTAAGATTACAACTCCAATTGACCAGCCAGTAGTGAGGCTGGAGATACAGCTCAAGTAATAGAGTGCCAGCTATGAGCAAGCAAATCCAGCTTGAGCTTAAGGGCTTGAAATCAAGCTATAGCACCAAGCACACACACACACACACACACACACACACACACACACACACGTGTAAATTTTAGATTGATTATTTGAAAATTCCTGTCTCAATTAGTTTCTCAATTAGTCAGTTTTAAGAGTGATATTTGTCTTCCAATATTAATATTTACTGTGAAAATTAGAATTACACAAGAAATAGTTAAAGTAAGCTTACTTCTTTTTGGTTGAAGACAGTTTAATTGGGCTAAACTATATTAGTAGCGCCCTTATCTTATTTTATATCATTATGTATATCCCAGAGAGATGAACTGATCAGATGGTTCTCCAAATATAGTTTGACTATATAATATTTTATTTTATATAACACTCCTCTCAGAACTAGTGTTAGTAACATTCGGAAAATGCTTATTTTACTTCCTCTGGATTCCTTAGCATTTTGTCACACACTACTATTGAGATAGAGCATTTCTATTACCTCACCTTATCTGTTTAATTTCTAGTTAGTGTTTCACACTCTGAAATCCATTTTCGGACTATTTTTCCTATAGATTCTTTTGTCTACATTAGAACTTCAAACAAATAGATATGGAAGTACACTCCTGTCATCTTAGCACTCAGAAGGCTGGGGCACGAGGATAGGGTATTCAACGCCAGCCTAAGTGTAGCAAGACCCTGCCTCAACCTTCAAGTCCCTCAAAAAAAGAGCCACATATTATATCCAGCTTTTTTTGTTTGGCAGATGCCTGTGTGGTTTATGTTACCAAGCATAGCAGCAGTGGTTAATTGGTTTAAGTTGAGAATATTCTTTTGTATGAATATACTACTACTTTTTATCCAATGTGTAGAATTGGCATTTGGGTTGCTTCTAGTTTGGGCCCATTATGAATAAGCAACTATTAACTTTCTTTTACAAGTAAGGCACATTTAAATTTTTTTCTGATATATATCTAGGAATAGCATGATGGGCCACAGAGTAGGTGTGTGTTTAACTTTATAACAGCATTCTCTGATTTTAACCTGTATCAGAATGAGCTGAGGGCTCCTAACTAAAAATTACTATCAGGTCCCTAGGTAACACTGATTTTATTTAATTAGAGCCTCCTCCTCCTCCTCCTCCTCCTCCTCCTCCTCCTCCTCCTCCTCCTCCTCCTCCTCCTCCTCCTCCTCCTCCTCCTCCTCCTCCTCCTCCTCCTCCTCCTCCTCCTCCTCCTCCTCCTCCTCCTCCTCCTCCTCCTCCTCCTCCTCCTCCTCCTCCTCCTCCTCCTCCTCCTCCTCCTCCTCCTCCTCCTCCTCCTCCTCCTCCTCCTCCCCCTCCTCCTCCCCCTCCTCCCCCCCTCCCTCCTCCTCCTCCTCCTCCTCCTCCCCCTCCTCCCCCCTCCCCCTCCTCCTCCCTTCCCCCTCCTCCCCCTCCTCCCCCTCCTTCCCCTCTTTCCCCTCTTTCTCCTCCTTCTAGTCCAGGATGGCCTAAACTTACAATCATCTTGCCACAGCTAGACAAATTCATTGAAATGAGTTTGGTCACAAGACTCATTGGGATAGATAAAATGATTTTTCATAATTCTTTTGAAATTATGTGGGTTGATAATATAATGTTTTTTCTTTTGAGTAAAATAATAAACCCATATGATAAGAAAACACATTTTATTACATCTTGTAATAGTTTGTATGAACAATACCCAAGAATCTGGATAATGCTTCACAGTTGGTGTTGTGTAGCATTCCTCTGACAGAAACTTCATATCAAACTGCTTCACTTAGTTAGCCATCAGTGTTTTAGGAAATGTGTACCACAGGGAATGATTGCACTTTATTTCACACTATAGAAATCCTCTTTATAAACAAGGTGGATCTACATCCAGAGGTGAATCTATTTGCATAAACAATTGGTGCTTAATTCTGACCTGAAAGGTAAAATGGCTTCAATTTTTTGCATTTGCTCTCTAGAACAGATAATTTTGTTCATAGGCAAAGAAGAATGTCAATGAATTGGAAAAAGTTAAGTAAAACTATGGTGACCCAGAAGTCTTCCTATAAATCATTTATTTGGGAATACACAATTAATTGTTCTGTTTTCTTCTTTAATTTATTTTGATGCCTCAAGAAGGTTAATAATGGGAATGAGTGGTGGGCTGGCTATTCAGAAGATTTTTGATAAAGAATATGACAATGACATACAGAATGTTGACATAAATTAGGACAGGAATAATGTATGAGGTTTTTTTTTTTTTTTTTGTCCAGCCCTGGGCCTTGGACTCAGGGCCTGAGCACCTTCCCTGACTTGACTTCTTCCCACTCAAGGCTAGCACTCTGCCACCTGAGCCACAGCGCCCCTTCTGGCCGTTTTCCATATATGTGGTGCTGGGGAATCGAACCAAGAGCTTCATGTGTAGGAGACAAGTACTCTTGCCACTAGGCCATATTCCCAGCCCTTGTCTGAGATTTTTTAATGTATTTATTTACTATGTATTTGTTTAAGGTTAATATATACAAGTACTTAGCTTAATGTTCTGTGTGAACATTAAGTACAACATTATTTAATATAAAATTCTTAAGAAGATCTGGGTATCCCAGTACTTGGTAGGGGACGCAAAGAGGCAGAGGGGTCTTGAGCCACCCTGGGCTACAAAATGAGACCTGCCTCAAAAATTAATTGACAAGTTAATTAATTAATAATAAATAAATAATAGAAAGAGAGCAACTGAAACCTTGCACTGCATCAAAGAAATCTGAAAAATATACTGCTAAAATTTGTTTTTATTTTCATTTAGAATTCCAACAAATGAACATCACCCCACCAAAGTTTATTTTGAAGCCAAGACCAAAAAGGAGTAAACAGCAGGTATGTGTTTTCAGATGATATTTAGAAACACTTGCTAACTGTTGGCCGTCCATCTGGAGTATTAGGTGTCTGTGAGAGAGTACTGATTCAGTCATTTGTCAGAGTGTAAGCAGAATAGAAAACAGGTAAGTAAGGGCCGTGAAATTATTTAATACATGAAAAAGGATTTAAGATAGTAGAGATAATAAAATTCTTCCTTTTTTACAGAGATTATGAGATCCATGCCTTATAGCATCTAAGGCTCTTAGTACCACAACTCTGTTTCCTTGCTGAGTGTGATATGCACATTATCAAGGAGTTTGCTGTGTTCTCTCCTGTATTCATCTCCTTGAAGACAGTCTCTTAGTTATGAACCTATCAGGGTTTGATACACAAAATGCCTTCTTCTCATTGGAGCTACTTCAGATTCTAGAATATAAAGTTAAGATATATCTTTATGATTAGACAACTGAATCTTGAACAATAGCTGTTCATACAGCAGCTTAAACTGTGTGGAACAGGTTATTATTTGTATTTCACAGAGACAAAAAGTGTTAACTTTGGCATGTGAAATTGACTTACCCAGCACCACAGAATTGGTGAATAGTTTGGACAGATAGAATAAGAGCTTCAGCTATTACAATCAAGGCATAATGACCACTGTGGTGGTGGTTTATGTGAAGTGTATGTATGTGCCAAGAAAATACATGATGAAAGAAATAGTTCTTGATTCATATCAAGCAATTAGAGAAGTTAAATTCTGAACTCCTTTAGATCAAATATGTTTACAGCAGATTAGGATTCATATCATTCTACTAAGATTTTTGTGTGTATGGGAATAATGGTTACTAAATTTGATTGAGTGATTTTTTTTCCCTTGTGACCATCTGTATTCTAGGATTTTTAACTATATTGATAGATTTACAATCTCCTAACACAGTGGCATAAAAGGCTTAAGAAACTTGGTGACAGGAGTCTGTCAGGGAATGGGGTTCTAAGTAGGAAGTCTAGTCTCAGGTGCTTATGTCACTATAACTACTCTGTGAGCTGCTTAGGAAGTGAGAGTTTTCCCTCAACCAATCTCATGTGTTTTTGGTATATTGTAGATATACAGAAATGGATACATCCCCATGACTAGTTAAACAGAAAAAACAGTTACAGTTCAAATTTTACTATAACCCTTTACTTTTATGAGTTCTATGTTTTCTATGAGTTTTTCACAAGTTTTTGAGGACTTATTTAGATGTTTTTCATTTACTATGTTGTAGCTTCATCGATACCCACGTAATGTAGAAGAGGAAACCAAATACATTGAACTGATGATCGTGAATGATCATCTCATGGTAAGACTTGTTTTAAAAATTAAAAAATTACTTGTAGATGTAAAAATAAGTTTAGAAGAAATGAAAGACACATCAAGTTATGACCTAGAGAAATTATTTGTTTAACCAACATTTGGCTAAACAGCATCAACCCACACATTGGAAATAGACGTAGGAGGAAGAAGCTAGCAATAATTTATGAAGTTCCAAAAACACTTCTGTGATTCATAATGTTCGTGTGTGTGTGTGAGTGAGTGTGTGTGCTAGTGTTGGGGCTTTTTCAGGGCCCCCCACTCTCGCTTAGCTTAATTTGCTCCAAGGTAGTGCTCAAGCATACCTCCACTTCAGTTCTTTTTTTTTTTTCTGATTAATTGGAGGTAAGGACCTGAGCTGGCTTTGAACCATGATCCTCAGATCTCATCCTTCTGAGTATCTAGGATTACAGGCATGGGCCACCACCAATACTGGGTCATAATGTAATGTTAACTCTGAATTTGCTTTACTAATAGAATTACTAATGTTTGATTCTCCTCTTTCCAAATGATATGGTTTCAGAAAAGGAGAAATTTCCATTTCACATTGAAAAGGGGAACAACAACTATATGACAGTGTATAGCTTAATGCTAACAAAAGCAAAATCATACAGAAATGCTTACCTACCAAGCAGCAAAAAGGCCTAGGATAAAAAGTTAGCAAAGCTTCCTTCTTATTATCAATTATTATAATATGGAATGTTTCCATATATAGTGTACATAATTAATGAGCATGTTGTAATCGGCTTGATTACATTTGTTGTATAGCAAAGATTGTAATGCTAATTGTTGCACGAAACAAAAATGTTCACTGATGCACATTACTAAATTTTATTTAACTTCAGTTTCAAGTACATTTTAATTTACTTGAATGATTTGCTTAAAAGTAAATGTGTTATTTTATATATAATAAAGTACATAATGTTAATCTTTTTTATTCTTGCTAATAATTATTAGGATAAAAGATACTTCCTTACTCAGGTTAGGTCTCTTTTCTTTCTGCTTACCTTATTGATTGCAATAAATTTCATTGTTTCCTAGGAGTTCTATAAAACAAAAATGAGCTACAAAAACGTATATTTTGACTATCTTTGATAGTTGTAATTTCCCAACCAAAGATCAACATTGTCAGCTCCTTGAAATAGAATTGTATTTACTTCATTTTACAAATGAATACCCTGAGGTCTCAAGTGTTCTGTATACATCTAAATACAGATATTACAAGTGACTGGAACCAAATGTAAGACAATAGAGAGAAGTAAGGCTTAGTTCAAAAGGGAGAGCCGTACGCTTTATAGTTGTACTGTGTGAGGCTTTTGTTGTGAGACAAGATCTCTCCATGTAGCCCAGCTTGGGCTCAAGCTTGTCATTCTTGTGCCTCAGCATTCTGAGTGCTAGAATTACAGGCTTGTGCCATCATGCCTAGTTACTTTTAAAAGAAGGCAAAAACCAGGCTTTCTTCTTACAGAAAAGTCTTAGATATATAGAATTTGTAAATTCTTAAGCAATTAGGTGGGTTCACATTTGATCTATAGATTTCTATGTCTTGAAATTCACAGACATTTGTGTATGTTTGATCATTTTGAATAACAATACCAAACCCCCATGAAAGAAATAGAAGGCAAAGTTTCTTTTTACTTTTTGGGGGAGATGTTCTCCTGCTTGAACTAATTGCCCCATCTGTGCAGTAGCCCCACCTCTTGGAGTAAGGGATTTGTTTGTTTTGTTTTGTTTTTAATTCCACAAATGAATACACTGAGGCTCAAGATTTCAAGAGCACTTATTTGGACCACAGATCAGAGTAGATCTCAACTGTGACTTTTTTCAGAAAGCCTTAGGCATGTTTCTCGTACACCATTTTTTTGGCTGAGATGTTTTTCATTATGTTGAAAGTCCTTTACCTGTTTTCTTTTTCTCTCAGTTTAAAAAACATCGACTTTCCATTGTACATACCAATACCTATGCGAAATCTGTGGTGAACATGGCAGATTTAGTAAGTATCAACCTGGTTCAATTTTGTCCTAGGTTTTGGAAATCTGAATTACTAAGAGAACGGGTCATATTGTTATTTTTATTGCTCTAAGTTGTACTTCAACTAAGATGAAAGTTTCTTATGACCTTGCCATAGACTTCACTTTGGTCTCTGTCAGGGAAGAAGAAATTGCTGAAGTTACTCACATGTCTGCCAGTATTCCTTCCTATGTTTTCATGCTGTGAAAGACAAAGATTACTCATAGACCCTAGCAAAGATGTTCAGTATAATTTTTTAAATGGACAGAGAAATATTAAAGCAGTTGTGAATCTGCTGCATCAGTGAGACCACTAAGAAACCCTCTGTGTCTCCTTCCACCTCCTGCCTGCATGATGCAGTTCCGGGGCTTTCCTCGTGGGCTTAATGGAGCCAGTCAGGCTGTATAGCATTCCTTGCCTTAGAGAAAAACCTCAAGGTCGAATGAGCTATTTTGTTTAGGGGACCAAAAATAAAAGAGGAGGCGGGGGCGGGGGGGGGTCCCCCAGGGAAATCCTTAGTATTTATTTAAAAGGAATCTTTAGTTTCCAAAAGTGACTTTGCTTTGAGTAGTACTCAGTGTGTAATATGAGTCTCTATTCCTTAAGGAAAATCCATGAACATTAGAAGAATAAGTCTCTTAAAAACAACAACCCACAGCATTTCTATGAAGCTAGTTTTATAGTGTGATTTGTAAACTATTTGATTTTACCACATGTACAGCTGGTGTGTTCATTTTGTTAATATACCAGATATATAAAGACCAACTGAAGACCAGGATAGTACTGGTTGCCATGGAAACTTGGGCAGCTGACAACAAGTTTGCCATATCTGAAAACCCATTGATCACCCTACGTGAGTTTATGAAATACAGGAGGGATTTTATCAAAGAGAAAAGTGATGCAGTTCATCTTTTTTCGTACGTAATTTTTGTAATGATTCACTACCATTTTTGTTGTTGTTTCTCCTTGTTGGATGTTCTGTTACTTGTGACTGAGATGTCCTAAATAATACAATTAATATTTGACGTAGCAGAACATTTGGAAGAAGTTTAAAAAGTTTATAGTGCATTGAAATTTTCATGCAAATTTAAGGGACTTAATTTTAAGTTATTTTTATCATTGTATATTTATTTTTTTAATTTTAAAAGAGACAATCAGGACAAACAGTAAAACTGCTGTCTGTGCTAATAATGTTCATAGCAACTGATTAATTCATATTCTTTAAAATTGCTGCCTTTTAAATGCTGAAATTTTCTCTGTCTTTTTTCTAAGGTAAGAACTAAATTCCTGAAGTTAATCATTTTGTTTTTGATCACTCTTGCATTCCTATATTTATGCTTCTATATGTGTTATATTTCATGTAATAGCAAAATATTTATGCTAGCAAAATATATATGATAACATTTAATAAAACCTACCACCAAACTCAGAGCTTTTGAACGTAGCTATAATTAGAAAGTAGAATGCATAGTTAAGGGTAACTTTTAATTTTTACATAATTTAAAAGAAAAGTTGCAAGAATATAACAAAGGAATTATACATGCTCTTCACCTAGATTCATAAATTATTTTACATTTTTCTCATTTGTTTTATGATTTCTATCTTCTTTCTTCCCTTGTCTATCGTTTTTTTTTGTCTTGAACTTTCAAGCATAATTTGGAAACACTAAGCATGTACTATTAAATACTTTCACATTTCAATGTATTCTCTAAGAATACTTTCTCTTATATAACATATTAAAATTAGAAAATTGAACATTAATGTAATCCTTTTACATAATTTACAGTCACATTCAAATTCACCAATTGTCTTAATATCTTTTTATAGCAAATTCTCTCCCACTCAGCATACGGTCCAGCATCAGACATTGTGTTCAATTATCATGATCCTTTAGTCTTGAAGCTGAAAGATCTTCACTTTTGTCTATTTTGAGCTTAGTGCTTTTCTAAAGCATAGATCAGGTATTTTATGGACGTCTCTTCATCATGGGCATGTGTGATGGTTTCCTATTATGAGATTTAAATGATATATTTTGGGCAGAAGTATTACAAAAGTGATTTGTATTCTTAGAGTGCACTATATCTGCAATTACAAAAAATCGGTGTACTTCAATTTAAGATAGTTACTGATCATGTGAGGAAACATCCCTCAGAAATCTTTTTCTTTGGGTATGTAAACTGGTTTCACATTGCCTGGGGAAATATACCTGC
This sequence comes from Perognathus longimembris pacificus, assembly GCF_023159225.1. Taxonomy (NCBI): domain Eukaryota; kingdom Metazoa; phylum Chordata; class Mammalia; order Rodentia; family Heteromyidae; genus Perognathus; species Perognathus longimembris. Next base: position 113,460,182 of record NC_063162.1, read on the forward strand.
AGGAAACTTGTGTGCACTGAGAAAATAAATGTGGTAAATTAATAATGAGAAGTGATTGGATGGTTGAGATGTAAGCAGTAAGCATTTTTTCATTTCCTTTTCTAAAAGGGGAAGTCAATTTGAGAGTAGCCGGAGCGGGGCAGCTTATATTGGTGGGATTTGCTCGTTGCTGAAAGGAGGAGGCGTGAATGAAGTAGGTGTGAACATCTGTACAATACAAAGTGGTATGATGGCTGAAAATGTTTTCCTAATATTTCAAAGATAAATGCCCAGTAGTATACAGACCCCAAAGGTTAACCTCTCTTATTAGCAGTCAATGTCATTACTGTACATGACCAGAGTAGAATAGGCGGTAACAGAAAATAAAACTTTCTTATATACTATTTAGAATAATATATAGACTAAGCAATTTATTGATTATATATAGTATTTACCTTAACTTTTATTGAACATAAGGTCCTATTTATGACTGAATGATTTTATAGAGATTTTCTTAATTCCCTGAATCATTGGGTTTCTGACTAGCAAGAGAATGAATCTTTTCTTTTCTCTGTCTTTGACAAATTTTGGGAGAATATAAGAAGGATAGTTCTCTTTACCCCTAACAGACTGAATTTGATGGGTATTTTCTGAAATAAAAATACTTAAATCTTTTGAAGGTTGCATATTGAAAAAAACCTCTGGTTTTATTTTTAAATTTTTATTGGTCCATACTACCACTATTTCCTGTTTTCTATTGTGTTTGTTTTCTAAGACTAGTTTTTATTTTATTTTAGGGAAATTTCAGGAGAGCACATGAACACATAAAGTAAAACACATTCAAATAATTTCTACAGATTTATTTTTATTTTGTATCATACAAGTGCTAAGTTTTTTTTTTTTTTAGTAATACAACCTAGTAAACTTTAGGAATTATATTTAAATTTCCAAACTCAAAAATTGATGATTTTCTGGTCTTTCCTGTAAGACCCAAACAAACTGAATACATTTCTTATTACTTTTTTCCAAATGAACATGTTATATGGAGTTTAGACTCTGCTAAAGAAAGCGATTAGAAATTACTCTTCAATTCCATTGTGACATTTTTTGATGGCTCATCTTGAATGGAAAACAATTTCATTTACATATATCTTATTTTTGCTTTTTTGTTTTTCAGTTTGGGAAAACCGATTTGATGGCAGTTACACTTGCCCAGTCATTAGCCCATAACATTGGTATTATCTCAGACAAAAGAAAATTAGCGAGTGGTAAGTTTGAGTGTGGTTTATTTGTATTTAAAGTAGACTAGTGGTAATATATTTTGTACAATGAGATTCTGTGATTAAATTGCTTGATTAGGAGAGCAGAGGTGATAATGGAAGGTAAACAAGTCTTGACACAAAATGTTGCTTTCAAAAGTTTTTCTCTCGGGGCTGGGGATATGGCCTAGTGGCAAGAGAGCCTGCCTCGTATACATGAGGCCCTGGGTTCTATTCCCCAGCACCACATATACAGAAAACGGCCAGAAGTGGCGCTGTGGCTCAAGTGGCAGAGTGCTAGCCTTGAGCAAAAGGAAGCCAGGGACAGTGCTCAGGCCCTGAGTCCAAGGCCCAGGACTGGCCAAAAATAAAAAAAATAAAAAATAAAAAAAAAGGTTTTCTCTCTATAAAAAACATTAAAAGTCACTGATGGATTAGAGCTGAATTTAACATAAGAAGGGGTAAAATAAACTCATTTGGGCAATTTGAAATGCTCTATTAGAGAGTCCTAGGTGTGTAGGTTTCACACAGTGCTTAATTGTGGCTTATTAGGAAAAGCTACAAGTATGGCCACATAGATTGTCCTCGTCAGGACCAGTCATGATGAAGGGATTAATATAATCATGAAGTTGAATGTGCTAGGTTTAGCATCTGTAAGAATGTCTCTTTTCTATGTAGATAAAATTATGTCACTATGAGTTGTCCAATATGGTGTATTTTTAGTAACAATTTGATTATAACCATATTTATTATCTTAGTAATAAGTATTATAAATAAGGTCTGGTACTATAATAATAAGGTTTACCATTTATTGGGTAATCATTATTTGCTATGTGACTAAATACCCTGTTATCTACATCTGCTCTCTTAAATGTCAAGATAATTCTAGAAAATATCAATTTTTAGCCCTACTTTACAGATGAATTGATTAGATCTTCAAAAGAGTATTGTCTCCAAGATATACATATAAATGAGTGGCAAACCCAGCTCTTCCTGGGTTTGAGGGCCTTCGGCTGAATTAATGCATACACTGCCCTGTATTAGAAAGGCCTTGGTGTCAAGGCTTTTGAAAATAGGCAAGTAATTAAAATCATTTTCCCAGTCTTATGAAATTGACATCCTTTACTATTTCATTGACATTTGATTGGCTTTTTATGTGAGCCATTGTAAGTGCACCATTTAAAAATATGTCCATTGTTAAGCTGCTGAAGTTTAAGTAAAAATTACATAACCTTGATGGCGTCAGGGTACATTTTTGTTATTTATATATTGCATAAAAATCTCCATGTTTAGCAGGCTAAGAAATCAGCTATTGCTTTTTAGAAAATATTTAAAATATAAGGTGAAGGTTATTAAAAGAAAAAACAAACCCTCTACTTAAATGCAGTGGTATTCAGTATATGAAAAGGTGCTTTGTTCTCTTGTAGGTGAGTGTAAATGTGAAGACACCTGGTCTGGATGCATCATGGGAGATACTGGGTGAGCCACCTCTATTCAAAAATAATAACTCTACCTGTTGAGCTGTTTCTCTTCTTAGGAATATGACACTCCTTTAGTATGTGGAACCTCACACATGGGAGAAATCAGAAGCAAATATTCTTAAGGGTACTGTATATTAAAATACTTCACAAAACAGCCTGTGACATTTAATGTCAATTAAGTTACTTAAGTTCAGAAAGTTTTCAGTCTTGAATCTAGGTTAGCAATAGAATGGGAAACAATGCTGTTATTGATTATTTATGGTTTACGTACAATGTGTTGAAGTTATCGGAATTCAAATGTGGTTATAAAAAGTAAGGATAAGGAGATACAGATAGATAAGACAGACAGACAGACAGACAGATAGATAGTTGATAGATGGATGGATGGATGGATGGAGATACGGATTTCTCTTTGGGAGAATGAGTTTCTAGGAGTAGGGCAAAAACACTGAACTCCCCAAAGCACAGTGGGCTGGAATCCATATTGGGCTGTAATCTTTACCGTATCGTCACATAGCAGAAGTCAACCAAGATTTTGACTTCAAAGGGTTCTACACTGTGAGCTAGTGAATTTGTACTTTCATTGTAGGAAGCTTAGGTTTTGATCAAAAGCATAAACAGGGCTGTTTGTATTGAGTAATCTTGCAAGGACGTGGATAAATTAGAAGGGAAGGTGTTAAGAATAACATGTGGGTATCAGGCATTGAAGAGAGAAAAAGAAGTAATATGTGAAGTTAATTTTGAAATTAGGAATAAGGTTTACAGCTGGGCACCGGTGGCTTATGAGCCTGTAATCCTAGCTACTCAGGAGGCTGAGATGTGAAGACTGAGGCTCAAAGCCAGCCTGTACAGAAAAGTCCATGAGACTCTTATCTCCAATTAATCACTCAAAACTTGGATGTGGAGCTGTGGCTCAAAGTTTTAGAGCACTAGCCTTGAGCAAAATTGGCTCAGAGACACAGCCCAGGCCCTGAGTTCAAGCCCCCCACACACACTAGAAAAGAATAAGGCTTACATCTTTTTAGGAAATGGAGTAAAGGAAATAAAATACCAGAGTTTTATTTGGAATGCTGCATCCAAACTCTGCTGTTTGGTTTGCAGCCTAGTTTTAATATTTAAGACCCATTATGAAATAAAAATTTTCTATTTCTTAGATTTAAATTGTAGGTACTATTTTACCTGCTTGTGTTTCTTTGGGATGTGGATGTAAATAATAAACAACTCATAATCACTACTGTAGGCCTCAAAGGAAGAACTTATAAATGTAATGATTGAATATGAATATAAAACCTGAGTAGAATTAATTTTTCATTTTAAAGAAAACTGTCTAACAATGATCAATTTTAAGACTAATAAACATAAGCAAATATTGTACACACATGTTGATTTTCTGCTCTCCCACAGTTATTATCTCCCCAAAAAGTTCACCCAGTGTAATATCGAAGAGTACCATGACTTCCTGAATAGTGGAGGTGGTGCCTGTCTGTTCAACAAACCTTCTAAGGTAACAAATGTAACCAAGAATTCTTAATCATTAATATTTCTACAGCATTATAAAAACAAAATTGCACCACTGGATCTTTCAGTGGGAAATGCATATTCTAGTTAGGCTAAATATTTACATTTTCAAAGCCAACATTAATATGGAGCATTTGAGCTGCTAGCAATAGAAAGAAGATAGAAATGCATATTTATTTGTCGCTGCTGCTGTTGTTTTCTTTATATATGTATATATCCTATTAGTTAGAAAAGTGTGTATGTAGGAGGCATGGGTTCCTTTATAGATGTGCATAACATTGCCGTTCTGTAATCTGAAAACTGGTTAACTTTCAGCTAATAGCAATTATTTATTATTAATCATTTTGCTTATCATCGGGTACATTTTATCCAAAAGATACTAAAATTTATGGAGAATAAAATAAATAAATAAAACTAAATAATAAAACTAAAAAATAAAACTAAAAAATACACTCTCAGATAGGTTAAAACTTATGTTAAGGTCTGGGACAAGTTACCATAGTTCTCTCTATATAAAGCTGTATTTATGGTAAGGGGTATGTTTATGATAATCAGTGAATATATTACTTATTGTAATACCTTTCTTGTCAATAAAATAACCTTAGGAAGAAGATGAGTTAATAAACCACTTTTCACAGATGAGTAAACTTGATTCTCACAACATGTTTGGCTAGCTAATTAATTAGGTAGACAGCTAATACTGTTATTCTTGTATAAGATAGTAAAGGCTTACCAAACACCAATAGTTCACCTCTCTAATCCTAGCTACTCAGGAGGCTGAGATACAGACGACTGTGGTTCAGAGTCAGCCTGGTAGAAAAGAGTACATGAGACTCCATTTCTAAAGTAACCAGCAAAAATTTCTGCTGGAGACATGGCTCAGGTGGTATAGTGTCAGCAGAATACATATGAAGTCCTGAGTTCAAATTTTAGTACTGTCAAAAAAAAGAAATAATAAAATTTCGAAATGTTACAGCTAATTGTGTCAAGATTTTATTTTAATTTACTTTGGGGAAATGAACCCAAAACCTCACATATACCGAGATTTTAACTTTAGCATTTTGAACTCCAACTCTCATTTTCTGACTGACATGTAATTTTATGGTTTTAGTTAGTGGCTACCTTATTTTTTTATTTTGGAGACATTTATTTATTTGGAGACTCTACTTGTTAAATATGTAAATCTATGCAAGCATACACACACAAACACACACATACATATACATGTACTATAAAATGGAAATGGAAGAAGATACTTCTAATCGCTTTCCCATTTGAGGTAAGTGAAATATACAGGTATGGCATATGGGAGCATCAAAAAATCTTTGCTGTTGTGTTTTGTGTATTTTTGATCCATTTTTGGTTTCCTTTCCACAGCTTCTTGATCCCCCTGAATGTGGCAATGGCTTCATTGAAACTGGAGAAGAGTGTGACTGCGGGACCCCTGCAGTAAGTCTTTGGTAGTTTGGAGGATTTTTTTTAAGGTAACTTAATATCATTCGGGGTCGTCACACTGACCTATACACAGCAAGAGTTATTCCTGGAAATTTTATAGGATTTGTGGATGGAAGAGTATTTTTGTGAGTTTGTACATTTGCTTTTAAAACATAGCCTTTTAGGAAAACTATGGCCGGAGGCACAACCGCCAATGCTGCAGGAAGGTCTGTGCCTTTCACTCTTCCTCAATAAATAGTCCTTGTGTGTTGGAAAAAGAAAAGAAATGAAAAGAAAAATAAAGGAAGGGAAAGGAAAGAAAGAAAAATGATGGTCATTCTCTGATGTTTTGCAACTGTTTGTATTATTTAGGAATGCATCCTCGAAGGAGCAGAGTGCTGTAAGAAATGTACCTTGACCCAGGACTCCCAGTGCAGTGATGGGCTCTGCTGTAAAAAGTGCAAGGTAAATAATTCTGATTTTTGACTCAAGGACAGAAAGACAGAGGACATATGTGATTTAAAAATATTAATGAATGTAAATGTGATCTAATAATCTTGTCTATGACATAGTAAATGACTAAATGCCAAGTTTACATAAGAGCCTCATAAATTCATGTGAAGCACAGTTACCATCGTCATTCCTGCCTAAAAATACGTTATCCTAGATTGTATACCAAGTAAGTGGATCCTGGACCCTGGGCAATCCTCAGTCTATCCTCTTCATCCTGCCTCCCTGAAGAATACAAGTGTGTGAAATGAAATTGCTTCCAACAACATTTCCTTTCTTCTCAATGCCAAGAAAGCACACCATATATTGTTTTATTCTTGTTTCTCTGTTTGGTGGATCTCTTGCATTCACTGTTGAGGAAGGAAGGACATGAGAAAAATGCTTTGGATATGACCATCCAAGTCTTGCATATTTTGTTGGCATGAGAGTTAAGAATGTGTCTTTACACATTTTGTCTTATTGCATCTTCCCAACACAGCATCCTGATAACCTAGCTTTGAGGATGTATCCTTTACTTTAAGACTAACAGTTTTTTGAAGCTTACTTCAACTATTTTCTTTATTTTCCCTAAGAAATCAGATTTTTTATTTTCTCACATAATATTTGATACCATATTTAATATCATAGGCTTCATATTTCTGAAGCTTAATGTCTTGTCTGTCTCTACTGGGTACGTTTTATGAGCTGAGCTAGACATTTACGCAGTAATCAGGGTAGGTTCTCACTACATATTTGTTCAGTGGATGAGTAAATATACCCAGCATTCTCTATGATAATTTTCTCACTGAATAGCTTTCATGAGTTAAAGAAGGATTAGGAGATGAAATTGTCATAGAAGTGTCCACTTTGTACCTGTGAATATGCTAAGCACTTTTAATTTCTATCATTTTATATGTGTATTTTTCAATCTGGCACTATTGGCAGTCTTGGATGAATAATTCTTTGTTGTGATGGTTTATCTTGAGAATGGTAGGATATTTAGCAGCATCTGGGGATTCTGCCCATTAGATTCTAGAAGCAACTGTCACAGTGGTGATAACCAAAACTGTTTCCATTCATTTCCAAATGCCTCCTTAGGGGAACAAATCAGCCCCAATGAGACTTTTGTCTTAGAGAATATTCCCAAGCACACTTTTGGGAAAGACACTACTATTCCAACTTTTACAACTGAGCGATCCCAGTCCCAAAGAAATTAAATAGCTGCCAAAGCTCACTCAGCTAGAAAGAATAA